>NC_057752.1:4896878-4918612 GCF_004010195.1 Chiloscyllium plagiosum
TCCACCCCCAAGGCTCCCAGCCTCATTCTTGATGAAGGGCTTTTGCCCAAAATGTTGATTCTCCTGCTCCTCGGATGCTGCCTGACCTGCTGTGCTTTTACCGCACCATTCTAATCTAGACCCTAGTGTTGTTAATGCCAGTCCTTGGCTGGTGTGACTGAGGAAACTATAGCCAGTCCTTCAGCAAGAAAGCATTCAACTCAAAAGAAGTCAATATTTGAAAGGCAAAGAAGGGAGTGCAAAAATGGCTTTCTGTAATGGACAATTTTCAGGAATAGGAACTGGCTAAACTCTGCCAGTTTTCCAAGGAAGGTCAAAACTATAAAAACCTAGGATGCTAATCAATAGATAGCAGAGGCAATTATGGCACACAATGATACGCATTGATCCAATACTTAAAAATATTGTCTCAACCATCAGATTGCTGTGAACTGCTATAGAAATGTAAATAATACTTCTAGGCTAATGAGCTATAAACGACCGTGTGTCCCAAATTTCCTGGAAATGTTAATCCCAAAAAACATTTTGATTAAAGCAAAGCTGATAAATTCATGGACTCTTCATGAACCCAGGGAATGAGATTATTAAAATATGTAAAATACTTACCTAGCTTAAGGAACACTGATCTTTGTAAATTTGTTGATGTTACAATAAACTGTTAAAAAGAGTTGTAATCTTTGATCATTTTCTTTACTAGATGGAATCTTAAAATTACGAGTACAAGGGAGAAGGCACGGGTTCACCTACCTGTAAAAAAATCACTATGACGGTAGAGGGTTTTCATTCCTCTAAGAATCACCCTGGCCTTTTGTCTTCCTGATGTGAAGTCTACTGCAGTATAGATTCTACACAAACATTCCCATTTCCCTGAAAGTAATTGACCAGAATAATCGCCCAGCTTTATTTCTCTACTATTTAATGTTGTCTTAGTACATTCCACTTCTATCTCTGCCGGTCCCTTCCCCAGCAGTATAAAAACAATAATATCCTGAGGAGGACTTCTATAAGACAACTGGTGCTAACTGAACTGAGACTGACATCTGCGGATACATGATCAGATTTGATTAATTGTTAAAAACAGGAATCTGAGTGCGCACAAGACAATAAGAGTCTTTGGTAGAGTTGATTTATTTGGTTTAGATTTTAATTCTATGATAACTGAATAATCTGTGACTGACCATAATGCACATCCACTTATTTAATAATCTTAACATTTTATGGGACATTACAATCACACACAATTGCTTTGCAAATGACACAAATGAAACACAGGGCCTCTGGGTTGAAAAAGCCAGTGCAGTTTACGGAACATTTGCAGGCACTGCACAAAACAGTCCTGCGATAATACACCACCATATTGAACTTACAACTACTATTTTTTTCATGAATAGTTCGGGGATATAATATGCCTATTTTTCAGGATGGGAGGTATGAATGTTTTAGTTATGCAAGAGACTGAAATGGCTGATGTTTGGTTGGCAGGTAAAACAATTCTGTGGAGTCAGCATTTTAAGGAGCGAACATCTTTTGTTCCTCAGCAGATCCATGTGAAATCAATGGCAGGGCTGTCACTGATAATCACATCACCGTAACCCCGACCACATTCAAGCATTGATTTTTTGAACTTCAATTTTGTTTGCAAAAATGTGACAGCCTTTGCTGATGCGGCATTCATTTAAGATTAAAAATCTACCTGGAAACCATATATTTTTGTCGTTTTTCTTTTCTTAAAATGAATATTATGTTTCCCCGATGTCATAATTTTATTAGTCAATACTAGACTAGGAAGAACTGGTCTGATCCCAGTTGGTGCTGAATTAGCTCTCTTGCCAGAGGGGAAGTTTTGGATGCTGCAGATGATTACAGCACCCTTGACCAGAGAAGGAAAGAAATCAATCAAAATTCCTGGTGAAACATATACATGTACAGATGTTAGCTGAGGAGAGAAATGGGCTCAGCTGTGAAGTTCCTTCTGGTACCCTCTGATGCTCAGTGCTGCAGCTCATTTATGAATGAAAAGTTGGGACCCATCTTAATTAGGTACCAAAGGCAGTGAGCACAGGTGAAGCTATACCCCAACACAAGTCAGTATCTTTGAGAGAAGAGGGTAGAAAACTGGAAGTGAAGGATTTTAAGGCAATTGATTTTTGTTTGGAATGGATGCCAGGATCTAGGAGTAAAGGTAATCTTTGCATATGTCGACCTTTTTAATCACCCTCCCATCAATTAGATTAGATTCCCTACAGTGTGGAAACAGGCCCTTTGGTCCAACAAGTTCATGCTGACCTTCCGAAGAGCAACTCACCCAGACACATTCCCCTACATTTACCTCTAACACTATGGGCAATTTAGCATGGCCAATTCACCAAACCTGCATATCTTTGGACTGTGGGAGGAAACCAGAGCACCCGGAGGAAACCCACGCAGACACAGTGAGAACGTGCAAACTCCACATAGACAGTCACCAAGGCTGGAATTGAACCCAGGTCCCTGGCACTGTGAGGCAGCAGTGCTAACCACTGAGCCACAGTGCCACCCCGTTGGATTAGATTCCCTACAGTGTGGAAACAGGCCCTTTGGCCGAACAACCAACCCACTGAAGAGACCCATTTCCCTCTGAATGATGCACCTAACACTATGGGCAATTTAGCATGGCCAATTCACCAAACCTGCACATCTTTGGACTGTGGGAGAAAACCGGAGCACCCGGAGGAAACCCACACAGACACAGAGAGAACGTGCAAACACCACACAGAGAGTCGCCTGAGGCTGGGATCGGACCCGGGTCCCTGGCGCTGTGAGGCAGCAGTGCTAACCACTGAGCCACCGTACCGCCCGGAGTTTCTTCAAGGTTTATAGATTTAAAAAAAGGTGTCCCGATTTACTCCTGATTAAACCCATATATAGTTACTGCTTTTGATTGTCTCTTCCTTGATGTTTTCCCAAGTCCTTGTATTCATGTTTAAGAAACAAAAATGTAAAAGATGTTTTTACTGTTCTGTTAATCCATAGCACACTTGGTTCCTATCTATTATATTCACTCACTGCTGCGTCAGTCAAATCTCAATTTGCAGCTTTTAGGCTTCACAACAGAGCCTGATTCTATCAGTTCATGTGGTTTCCTGCAATTGGGTTCTGTTCTATTCCCTCCAAAAGATAGAGTCATAGAGATGTACAGCACGGAAACAGATCCTTCGGTCCAACCTGTCCATGCCGACCAGATATCCCAACCCAATCTAGTCCCACCTGACAGCACCCGGCCTATATCCCTCCAAACCCTTCCTATTCATATACCCATCCAAATGCCTCTTAAATGTTGCAATTGTACCAGCCTCCACCACATCCTCTGGCAGCTCATTCCATACACGTACTACCCTCTGCGTGAAAAAGTTGCCCCTTAGGTCTCTTTTATGTCTTTCCCCTCTCACCCTAAAGCTATGCCCTCTAGTTCTGGACTCCCCGACCCCAGGGAAAAGACTTTGTCTATGAAATGTATATCATAAATATCCTTTAATTGTAAATGGAGTGAACATTTCAGAGTATTACACACTGCCTTGAAGAAAATTGAACTAATTGGAATTTCTTGAAGAAATTTGACATTGACACTGTCATGTCAAATTTAATATGTCAGGTAAATCACCTTTACAAATTTTATGAATAAAGTATCTTTGAAAGGAAAAGGTGTTTATTTAATTTGGCTCCAGTTTTTTTGTGATGTTGTTATCTGTTTATCAACCTTGGCATAAACTTCACTATCTTTTCGGGCAGTAACATGACATAGAGCTTGTTCAGTTTTCATCTCATTGATTTCGTTATGGTCGCTCAGTGGTTAGCACTGTAGCCTCACAGTGCTGGGGACCTGGCTTCAATTCCAGCCTTGGGCAACAGTGTGGAGCTTACACATTCTGCCTGTGCTTGTGCGGTTTCCCCCTGCAGTCCAAATGTGTAAGGCAGGTGGACTGGCTATGCTAAATTACCCAATAATGTCCAGGTAGCCATGGGAAATGTGGAGTTATGGGGATAGGGTCAGGGCTAGGTCTGAATGGGACGCACTTGGAGGAAAGGTGCAGACTTGATGGGCTGAATGGTCTCTTTCGTTGCCGTAGGGGTTCTATTATTTCAGCAACACCCAACTCCCTCCACTAGCCTCCAGCCACATTATCTTCGAACTGGAGTGTCTACTTGAAGACAACTCCACAAGCTAGTAGGTTTCCATAAATGTGAGAAATTACTCTCAGGCATATTATTCATATGAGTGCAGTAGATGCAAACTGCAGTGAGACTACTACCTGCTGAGTCACAGCCAACATCACTTTTGGCATTGAGTCTGAAGATCAAAGATTCAAGTCCGATTCCAAAGCCTTGAAGCCAAATTTATGGTGACCCACGCAGAGCAATGCTGTCTTTACAGAAACACCATCTTTTAGACGAGCCATTAAACTGAGACCTCACCTGACCTCCAAGGTGGATATAAAGATCCCAAGATCACTATTCAAAGAACAGCAGGGCAAATCCCCTGGCGCCCTCACTAATGTTTATCGCTCAACCAATATCACCAAAAACAATGTTATCCAGTCATCATCACATTGAGTGGTGTATGTAAACTGATCACTGCGTTTTCTACAGTACAATGAAGAGAACTCGAGTGCTGCATTGGCTGTAAAGTGTTTGGAAGATTATGAAATGCAAATTCTTTTTTGTTTCTTATAAATTAAGCTAACTCAATCAGATGCCAAGGTTTTTTTTTCTTTCAATTCTCTCTGAAAGCTGGAAGACACTGCACAATTATATAGGGGAATTGAATTGTGGAAGTGGCTGCAATATTCTAAAAAGTGAATTGCAAATGCTATTGCAGTTTTATGGTTGTGACAGCAGTCACAAGCTCCAATGTGATAAAAGAGGCTTACAACCCACCAGGGTGCCAAGACAGTCTCTATGGTAACAGAGCTATTCATCTCCTAGCAACAGGATTGAAAAATTGACTGTCCATTCTAATTAGTTTTTCAACATGCAATCTGGGAGAGGCAGGCTGTGTTGGGATTACTGACAGTGGCAAGTCTGACATGCTCTTGAACCAGTGAACAAAAGAACTGTGAAAATAATTTAATTGCTTGCCCTTTTGTTTCATTGTAGCAGAAATATGTTATTACAAAAATGTTCTTTCTACTATTCATCAAAAGTTATTGACAAGCCAAAAATTGGCCCCAACATGATTCACACTTCTAATTATCTATCTGTCAATTTAATAAACTCAGGATCAACAACCAATGATCGGTGTCTCAGGCAGAATCAATGGCACCGGTAGACAGATCTCTGGATTAACATGTGTACCTTTGAAGATGGCTGTGGTTCTGCCAGTAGGCAAGTGGATAAATACAGCATTCAATGCAGCCAGAAAATTAAACCAGAAAGGTCCTTCTGAATTGTCTGGTGAGTAAGAGGGATACTTCAGTGTCTCCAAACTACAGAGTATAATCATACTTTCAGCTTTCTTCAGTGATTTTTGCTGGAGAGTACACATAGGTATCAGATTAGCATATCATCAGACCTGCCTGTGATTTAACCTACCACTGAACCACATATCAACAGTCACCATCTAGAATAGCACAAGGAACAGCAAACATGGGGTGACAAATGAATGGAACTTGACATACATTAGATTAGATTCCCGACAGTGTGGAAACAAGCCCTTCGGCCCAACAAGTCCACGCTGACCCTCCAAAGACTAACCCACCCAGACCCATTCCCTCTGACTCATGAACCTAAGACTATGGGTAATTTTTAGCACATCTTTGGACTGTGGGAGGAAACCGGAGCATCCAGAGGCAACCCACGCAGATACAGGGAGAACGTGTAAACTCCACACAGACAGTCACCCGAGGTTGGAATCGAACCTGGGACCCTGGTGCTGTGAGACAGCAGTTATAACCACTGAGCCACTGTGTCGCCCCAATTATGAAATGGGCAACAGAGTTTGGATGCCTAGGGGTGAAGTATAATCTGATTTCAGGGATCAGAAAACAGGTTGTATGTTCTGATCTGGATTGTATGTATGTTATTCTACGTTGGTCCCCGGTTCACTAAAATCTCAACTTTTAAAATGGTCATTCTTATATTCAAATCTATTCATCTCTTCCATAGCCTCATTCCACCATATCTCTGTACTCTACTCCAGCCCTATAAGAATTCCATGTTCCACCAAATCTCCACTTCCTTTAACACCACCACTATCGACCGTGTCTTCAGCCACCATAGATTCATGTAGCATAGAAACAGGCCCTTTGGCCCACCATGTCTATGCTGACCAACAAATACCAAACTAAGCTAATCCCACTTCCCTGCAGTTGGTCTATCACCTACTATGCCCTGGCATTTTAAGTGCTTGTCCAGCTGCTGCTTAAATATTGTGAGAGTACCTGCCTCCAGCACCCTCTCAAGCAGCACGTTCCATATTTCTATCACTCTCTAGGTGAAACCATTTTCCTCAGATCCCCTCTAAACATTTACTCCTCACCTTAAATGTACGTCTTTTGGTCTTAGACATATCTGCCATGGGGAAAAGATTCTCGCGATCTACCCTGTCCAAGCCTCTCAATTTTGTTTTCCTCAATCAGCCCCCTCAGCCTCCTCTGTTTTCCAGGTAAAACAAGCCCAGTCTATCCAGTCTCTCCTCATAACTGAGACTTTCCATCCCAGGTAACATCCTGGTGAATCACCTCTATATCCTCTCCAGTGCAATGATGTCTTTGGATGTGGCGACCAGAACTGCATATGGTATTCCATCTGTAGGCTAACTAATGCTTTATAAGGTTGTAACAAGACTTCCTCGCTCCTATATTCCATACCCTGGCTAATGAAGGCAAGCATCTCATCCACATCTTCACCACCATGTCCACCTGTGCTAACACCTTCAGGGATCTATGGACTCCTGCACCAAGGTCTCTTTGTTCCTCAGTACTTGCTCGCGACCTACCATAGTCTCATAATTCACCCGAATAAGTATTGTTCTCTATATTGTTTTAAACCTATATTGAAAAGGTATCATTGTACACCAAATGTTTCCCCTTCATTAGATTATTATTCCAGCATGACATACTTGGAGTATTTATCTAGAAGATTCAGTCAAACCAAATTATGGATTGAATCTGACACACCTGACATTTGTTGAAATGAAGCTACTTGTAGTGAATTAGCTGATCTTGGAGGTACAAGTGCTAAAATTGACTTCAGGACCAAGAGTTAGGTACGGTGAAATCAACTATGTTTCCCACTCTACATGTGATAATCATGATACCAGAAACGTGAGGCTATACCTATCAGGAAAGGATGAACAAGCTGGATCTGTTTTCTCTTGAAAATGGTTGAGGGGTGAGCAAATGAAGTAGTCTTTGAAATGGTGAAGTTCTTTTTAATAGATATGGAAGGAATGTTTCCTCTTGTGGGGAAGAGTATAAGGTTATCAATATGACGGTCCCCAAGGGATTTAGATGTTTCAATAAGAACAGAGAAGATGGTAAAAGGTTGGGGGTGGTATTGTTAATCAAAGATAGTATTACAGCAGCAGGTAGTTTGGGCTGAGGTTAGAAACAGGAAAGGAGATGTCACCCGGTTGGGAGTTTTCCATAGGCCTCCGAATTGTTCCAGGGATGTAGAGGAAAGATAGCAAAGATGATTCTCGATAACAGCGAGAGTAACAGGGTAACTGTTATGGGGTCTTTAACTTCCCCAACATTGACTGGGAATACTATAGTTCAAGTAGTTTAGATGGATCAGTTTTTGTTCAATGTGTGCAGGAGGGTTTTCTGACACAGTATGTAGACAGGCCAACAAGGGGCGATGGCCATAATGGATTTGGGTCTGGGGAATGAACCCAGCCAGGTGTTAGATTTGGAGGTAGGTGAGCACTTTGGCAATAGTGCCCACAATTCAGTTATGTTTACAATAGCAATGGGCAGGGATAGGTATATACTGCAGGGAAAGTGGTATAACTGGGGGAAAGGCAATTATGATGCAATTAGGCAAGATTTAGGATGCATAGGATGGGGAAGGAAACTGCATAGGATGGACACTCTTGAAATGTGAAGCTTATTCAAGGAACAGCTACTGCGGGTCCTTGATAAGTATGTACCTATCAGGTAGGGACGTAGTTGTCGAGAGAGGGAGCCATAGTTTACTAAAGAAGTCGAAGCTCTTGTCAAGAGAAAGAAGGAGGCTTATGTAAGGATGAGGTGTGAAGGCTCAGTTAAGAGGCTTGAGAGTTATTAGTTAGCCAGAAAAGATCTAAAGAGAGGGCTGAGAAGAGCCAGGAGGGGACATGAGAAGTTGTTGGTAGATAGGATCAAGGAAAACCCTTAGGCCTTCTATAGGTATATCAGGAATAAAAGAATGACTAGAGTAAGATTAGGGCCAATCAAAGATAGTAGTGGGAAGTTGTGTGGAATCTGAGTATGTAGGGGAAGCACTGAATGAATACTTTTCTTCAGTATTCACATTGGAAAAAGGCAATGTTAGTGAGAATACGGAGATACAGGCTACTAGATTAGATGGGATTGAGATTGATAACGACAAGGTTTCAGCAATTTTGGAAGATCTGAAAATAGATAAGATCCCTGGGCCAGACGGGATTTATCCTCGGATTCTCTGGGAAGCCAGGGAGGAGATTGCAGAGCCTTGGGCTTTGATCTTTATGTCACCATTGTCGACGGGAGTTGTGCCAGAAGACTGGAGGATAGCAAATGTTGTTCCCTTGTTTAAGAAGGGGAGTCGAGACAACCTGCTAATTATAGCGCAGTGAGCCTTACTTTAGTTGTGGGTAAGGTGTTGGAAAAGGTTATAAGAGATCGGATTTATAATCATCTGGAAAGGAATAATTCAATTTGAGATAGTCAACACAGTTTTGTGAAGGGTCGGTCGTGCCTCACTAGCCTTATTGAGTTCTTCGAGAAGGTGACAAAACAGCTGGATGAAGGTAAAGCGGCTGATGTGGTTTACTTGGACTTCAGTAAGGCTTTTGATAAGGTTCCACACGGTAGGGTATTGCACAAAATATGGAATTTCAGGATTAAAGGTGATTTAGCAAATTGGATCAGAAATTGGCTAACTGAAAGAAGACAGAGGATGGTGGTTGATGGGAAATGTTCATCCTGGAGCTCAGTTACAAGTTGTGTGCTGCAAGGATCTGTTTTGGGGCCACTGCTGTTTGTTGTTTTTATAAATTATCTGGAAGTGGGTGTAGATGGATGGGTTAGTAAATTTGCAGATGACATTAAGGTAGGCAGAGTTGTGGATAGTGCCGAAGGATGTTGTGGGTTACAGAGGGACATAGATAAGATGCAGAGCTGGGCTGAGAAGTGGCAAATGGAGTTTAATGCAGAAAAGTGTGAGGTAGTTCACAGTGGAATAAATAACAGGAATGCAGAATACTGGCTAATGGTAAAATTCTTGGCAGTGTAGATGAACAGAGAGATCTCAGTGTCCAGGCGCATAAACCCCTGAAAGTTGCCACCCAGGTTGATAGGGTTGTTAAGGAGGCATATGGTGTGTTGGCATTTATTGGTAGGAGGATTGAGTTTTGAAGTTATGAGGTAATGCTTCAGCTGTACAAGACACTGGTAAGGCCGCACCTGGAGTATTGCGTGCAGTTCTGGTCACCGCATTATAGAAAGTTTGTGGAAGCTTTGGAGAGGGTTCAAAGGTGATTTACTAGGATGTTGCCTGGTGTGGAAGGAAGGTCTTACGAGGAAAGGCTGAGGGAACTGAGGCTGTTTTTGTTGGAAAGAAGAAGATTGAGAGGTGACTTAATTGAGACGTATAAGATAGTCAGAGGGTTAAATAGAGTGGACAGTGAGAGCCTTTTTCCTCAGATGGTGAAGGCTAACATGAGGGGACATAGCTTTAAATTGAGGGGTGATAGATTTAGGACAGATATCAGGGGTAGTTTCTTCACTCAGACAGTAATAGAGGCATGGAACGACCTACCTGCAACAGTAGTAGACTCACCGACGTTAAGGATATTTAAATGGGCATTGGACATACATATGGATAATCATGGAACGGTGTAGGTTAGATAGGCATCAGATTAATTCCACAGGTCGGCGCAACATTGAGGGCCGAAGGGCCTGTACTGCACTGTAATGTTCTATGTTCTAAATCCAATAGGGAATTCAGAATAAACTTCTGAAAGAATGGTGAAAATGTGGAATTCATGACCAGGAAGTGGCTGCAGGGAAATAGTATAGATTAATTCAGGTTGAACCTGGATGGGAATCTGAGGCAGAGGGAGTAGAGGATTTTTTAATGGAATTAATTTGGGAAGGATGGGAAAAGGCTCCCGTGTCACATGTCATAGTGTCATTGAGTCATAGAGATGTACAGCACAGAAACAGACCTTTTGGTACACTTGTCCATGCCGACCAGATATCCAAACCTAATCTAGTCCCATTTTCCAGCACCCCGCCCATATCCCTCTAAAGCCTTCCTATTTGTATACCCATCCAGATGCCTTTTAAATGTTGTAATTGTATCAGCCTTCACCACTTCCTCTGGCAGCTCATTCCATACACGTACCACCCTCTGCGTGAAAAAGTTGCCCCTTAGGTCCCTTTAAATCTTTCCCCCCTCACCCTAAACCTATGCCCTCTAGTTCTGGACTCTTCCACCCCGGGAGGAGATTTTGTCTATTTATCCTATCCATGCCCCTCTTGGTTTTATAAACCTTGATAAGGTCAGCCCTCAGCTTCCGATGCTCCAGGGTAAACAGCCCCAGCCTATTCCTGTAGCTCAAATCCTCCAACCCTGGCGACATCCTTGTAAATCTTTTCTGAACCAGAAATGCACGCAGTATTCCAAGTAAGTCAGCACAGACTGGTTAGGGAGAATGACTTGTTTCTGTGCTCTCTTATTCTGTGTGGCTCTACATAATGCTTTGTAGCAACTCTTCCTGTAGGTTAAGATGTGAATGGCGAGACAGCACAGTTGTACCTTTACTGTCCTAACTATGACAAGCGAAAAATGACCTTCTGGATGAACCGTGTGAAGAATGGTTCTTGAGTGAGGTAGCCAATCGCTCATTGTGACTGCTTGGAGCTCTCATCTGAGAAGAGGGGGGAATAAAGGGAGAAAGCAGTCACCGCAGTATGAATCATATAGAACACGATAGCTGCAGTGTGAGTCACATTGTATACGGGTGATGCATAATTGCTAATGGGGGCGAAGAATAATTGTTCCCACTTTTAGAAAATATCCAGATATGGCCGTTTGCCCGTACAATATAACTCGGGGAAGTTAGACTGCCATATAAAGACAGGCACATTTCTATATTCAGATAGAATTAACAAACCCATCTACCTTCTCTGGAGACGTTTACAATACAATACCGTCGAGTCTGGACCCCTCCATCTCGATTCATACACTCCTTCCATCAGCTGATAGACATGATTGAAGCTTGTAATCAGCTTTATGCCCTAAAACTACGTCCGCATATCCGGTGTCGATGAGTTATTTTGTCTCTTCGCTGAAATATCTTACTTCGGACAGTCAATATCGCCTGAAATAGAATAGAATAAAAATAACAATTGTGCCGGGGTAATGGGAAATTGTACTAAAGTTTGTTTTTTTATATATAATTCGACAAAATCAAAATTGGACTGTTTCTCTGAAGTCGCTTCCATTGAAAATAGTTACTCTGTATTGACGTGCGTCCAGCACAAAAGACTGAAAAATCCCCGCCCCACCCTGTCCCATTCCACAGCCTGTTTCGTTCCACGAAACAATAGCAATAAGAGACAAAGTTACTATACTAAGGAATCCGTTTTATTTTGTCACCTCTCCCCACCCAACCCAATGGATGACAATATTTGCTGCGAAGATTGTCGGGTGTGACAATTTGGAATTGAGAAGTCTCCGTTAACATAAGAGCGCGCTGGACGAATTGCAACATGTAGAACACTTTCTGTTACATTGAGAGAAACAGCAATTCAGTCTCACATCGTTACAAACAGCCAATGTAGCAAATCTCACAAATTATTATATTAATGTTACCGGTAAATAAAATACCACTTTTTACATTCAGGATCTAGTCGTGTAATTCGGCTGTGATTGAACGTGGGTTATGTTGTGTAAAAGAATTCATTGGGAGCGGAAAATTCCTTTTGTGAAATAGATGAAAACGTGGCTTCGTTAATTATGAGAAACGTTTTAAACAGAATAATCAGCAAATTGTTTATTTGTAAATTGGCATTTATAAGATATTTAATAATTTCCTTCATCAAATGAACAATGTACTCCAGTATGATGTTATCAGTGAAAGAATATTTCCATTGAATTTCTCTTTATAAGGCAAGGCTATTTTGTTATTTCAGAAGAAGTGGTTTGAATAATTGCTGAGGTGTTTTCTGCTCCAAAAACCGGAATCTTATTATTTCGTCTGCCTGTTCTACGCTGTTTTATCAAATGTCAGCCTTTGTTCCAAACCACCCGTGGTCAAGTCGATTAGTTTGGCCAGGAGCGTCTGTCCAATCAGAACGCCCGAAGCAGTTAACGGCGCATGTCTCCTCCTATCAGAGCGTCGGCATTGTGATGGTTCCTCGTCACTCAAACTGACCTCCTCCAATGAGAATGGCACCACTGCCCAGGCTCCACAGTCTGGCCCAACTATAAGAACATGTCTCTCCCATCTGAATTGTAGGTTTTTTCTTACGACGACCCGTAAAAGTCGCGCTGTAGGAAGAAGTCGCTCAAGCCTTCTCTTTATTCCATTTGTTTTGTCTACTACCAAGGACCAGGCATCATGGTAAGATGCTGTTTAATACAAAAAGAGTTTTCTTTCTCCCCAGCAAGCTACACATTGAAGCTTTTTTATTGTAAGACTTGTGTCTTCGTTTTTAGGCATCTTAGTTTTTTTTAAGTACACTTGTTTGACTTAATTTCTGAATTCCACTACGCAATTATCTGTCGAACATAAATAAATATTATGGGATAGCTAAATACGTACGAGGCGAGAAAGGAACAGAAGAAATCCTGCTAGGGAGGGAGGTGGCTTGTGTGGAGCATAAACACCGAGCCAAATGATCTGTCTGTGTTGCAAATATAACGCAAAAAAAACCTACGTTGTCTGAATAACTTAAATACAATGGGGAATATATATTACTATCAAAGAGTATATATGTACGCTATTCACGTGAAATCTTCCGTCAATAACAATCAATTTCATATTTAAAACCTTAAAGGCATGGTATAAAACCACTCTTCGATTGACTTCTGCAAGTAACCCTTTCTAGGAAAGAATCACTCGAATTAACATAACTTATTAAGAACGTTTTTATGAGCTTTTCGCAACTAATCGTTGCATACCTAATGCACTAGGTGGGAAAAATAATAGTTGAAACGTGAAATTAATGTTGGAACATAATGGGCAGCGACTGTAAGCAATGTGCAGAGGGCGTGAGCTGAATTTGACAAGTCCTCTCCTTCAGATTGCTTTGCTTTGTTTTGTCGGGACACTGACGTTTCCACATTTTCTTATTCAATGGCTTGTCGACCATAGCTGTAAGTTGAAGGCTTTCATAGCCATTCCCTGATGAAATGATGAAAGGGGCTGCCCAGTAGCAGCATGAAGAAGGGTTACACCCGAAACGTCGACTTTTTACCTCCTGGTGCTGCCTGTCTTGCTGTGTTCTTCCAGCCTCCTGCCTGTCTATAGTAACAGCATACGTCAGTGACGGTAATGCGTGGGACACAAAGCCAACGTCAACACGAGGTCATCGTGAAATGGACAGCTTTGCAAAATCTGTGGCGTTAAGATTCAAAATACAGACAATGGAGTCAGTATAAATTCCTGGGTTAAAATTTCTAAAAATGGCGGCGGGGGAGAAGAGATTGCAATCTGTTTGTTTAGCGTCTGGTTGGGGGGAGAGAGTTGGCAGTAGTTGGAGACGATCTGCAATGCAGTTTAACCCCACCCAAATTCAGCATCCGAACCAGTGACTGACTAGCTTATGAATATTGCAATGCTTAAACACAAGAATTGCACGGATGTGCCTTTTTTTTTCCAGGCCAGACCCAGTTTCGATTCCAGCCTCTGGCGACTGCCCGTGGAGTTCACATTTTCCCCGGTTGTGTGGGTTTCCTCCTCCAGTCCAAAAATGTGCAGGTTAGGTGGAATAGCCATACTAAACATCCCATAATGTTCAGGGATGTGTAGGCTAGGTAGATTAGCCCTGCATTTCCCATGGCGACAGAGAGGGGGAAGGATCTGAATGGGATGATTTTCGGAGAGTCGGTGCAGACTCGATGGGCTAAATGGCCTCTCTATTGTAGGGAATCTGATTCTCCTTAATACATGCTGTTGTCTCTCAAAAAACAGCCTTTTGATTTATACAGCAATCCCATTCTAACTACACTTCACAGATGGGACTGAAAGCTTTTTCAACTAGCACCTCCAAATGTGTTGTAAAAAACATGAATTGTGCTCTAATTTTTTTGGAAAATGTTAATCAATTATCCCCTTTAATATAGCGGGCAGAGTCACTGGATTTTAAAATAATATTGAATTGTTTTGTGAAATGTCAACCATTGCTGAAAGAAATTAATGTTAAGATGGTAAAATACAATGTATTTGGAAAGTAATCTAATTTTATCACCATTCATACTGCTAGAAACATTTGATGCAATTTTGAAGATTGAGTATATACAACTTGCTGAAAGGCTGGGTGATGTTTGGTTTGCATATCACCTGCAAACCTGAATTACTAAATTCAGCCCTATTTTTGTCCTTGCTTGACTTCTCTTGAGTTGTCTGCCTGTCTTTTTCATGCCCCTCAAGCATGAGTTGCACTCCTGTCAGATATATGATACCTTTCACCACATGCACAGAGATTGACCAGATGTACTGATAGGGTTTAATGGCAATTCCAACACATCTGATGCACATGACTACAATGATAATACTGCCTCAATCACTTTCCAATACAGTGGCCTACAGTGAATCCAGTCATGTACAGTTACTTCACAAACAACATACACCTTACAGCTACTCCACATTGCTATGTAGTTGCCCCTCTACATGATTCATGACTGTCACTTTGTTCAGTAAGAGGTCTGAGGCAATCATCAGATGGAGCATGGGTTTGCCTGCACATTGGAGAGCAGTTGACTTCTCCTAAAGCTAATGCTTAAGATAAGCACGAATGTAAGAATAAACTTGGATGGAATGAGTTTTCAGATGAGATGTCAAAGTAGTTGATCACAACTTTGTTTGTTTGCAGCGTGAGTGCATCAGTATCCATGTTGGCCAGGCTGGAGTCCAGATTGGAAATGCCTGTTGGGAGCTTTACTGCTTGGAACACGGCATCCAGCCTGATGGGCAGATGCCCAGTGACAAGACCATCGGAGGTGGAGATGATTCCTTCAACACGTTCTTCAGTGAGACTGGAGCAGGCAAACATGTTCCACGAGCTGTGTTTGTGGACTTGGAGCCAACTGTAATAGGTAGGTGATAGCATGGGTGACAGTTGCCTTCAGATCTCTTCTCTTCTCTAGTTATGCTTGAGCCTGATTTCATCCCACGATTGCATGTGTTAATAAATTGCTGAATTTTGTCTCCCCATCCTAGATGAGGTTCGTACTGGTACATACCGCCAGCTGTTCCACCCTGAGCAGCTGATCACTGGGAAGGAAGATGCAGCCAATAACTATGCCCGTGGTCACTACACAATTGGCAAGGAGATCATTGACTTGGTTCTAGACAGAGTCCGTAAACTGGTGAGTGCGATCTCTGTCCCAGACAGAGACCAAAATGTGGAATGTAGATGTTGCAACTAGTCATTTAAATACCAGGTAACAGAAATTTGCATTTGTTTTCTGCAGGCTGACCAATGCACAGGTCTGCAAGGTTTCCTGGTCTTCCACAGCTTTGGTGGTGGCACTGGCTCTGGGTTTACATCTCTTCTGATGGAACGTCTCTCCGTTGACTATGGCAAGAAATCCAAGCTTGAATTCTCCATCTACCCAGCTCCCCAGGTGTCCACTGCAGTGGTGGAGCCTTACAATTCCATCCTGACAACCCACACTACCCTGGAGCACTCTGATTGTGCTTTCATGGTTGACAACGAAGCCATCTATGACATCTGCCGAAGAAACTTAGATATTGACCGGCCAACTTACACCAACCTGAACCGATTAATAGGCCAGATAGTGTCCTCTATCACTGCCTCCCTTCGCTTTGATGGTGCCCTGAATGTTGATCTGACCGAGTTCCAGACCAACTTGGTGCCATATCCCCGTATCCATTTCCCCTTGGCCACTTATGCACCAGTTATCTCTGCTGAGAAGGCATACCATGAGCAGCTTTCAGTGTCTGAGATAACCAATGCATGTTTTGAGCCAGCCAACCAGATGGTCAAATGTGACCCTCGCCATGGCAAGTACATGGCCTGCTGTCTCCTTTACCGGGGTGACGTAGTGCCAAAAGATGTCAATGCTGCTATTGCTACTATTAAAACTAAACGTACCATCCAGTTTGTGGATTGGTGTCCCACTGGTTTTAAGGTTGGTATTAACTACCAGCCTCCTACTGTGGTTCCTGGAGGTGACTTGGCCAAGGTTCAGCGGGCTGTATGTATGTTGAGCAACACCACAGCTGTTGCTGAAGCTTGGGCTCGCCTGGACCACAAGTTTGACCTGATGTATGCCAAGCGTGCCTTTGTTCACTGGTATGTTGGTGAGGGTATGGAGGAAGGAGAGTTCTCAGAAGCCCGTGAGGATATGGCTGCCTTAGAGAAGGATTATGAGGAAGTTGGTGTTGACTCTGTCGAAGGGGAAGGAGAGGAGGAAGGGGAAGAATATTAACATGATTTTGACATCACAATATGGTGCTGCTGTACAGGGATTCCAGATTAAAGTATAAAACATTGCATTAAACATGGTGAATTGTAACTGCAGGTTAACCAATTTGAGGGGGTGTGGTCCTTCAATTTGTTAATTATCAGTTACACACTTGCATAAGTCATGACCATTAATGTTTAATCACCGGTTTAATGATCTTTGCATTCCATATTTATTTTATTTTAAATCTTATATTCTATTGTTTTTTAAAAAACTTTTTTTTCTTCTACCCAATGTTCCATCTTGTATTGTATTCCACATCATAATGCCAAGCCTTTGCAATTGACCTCAACTGGTTTTAGGTCAGTGGATAATTTGGCTATTTTTTTTTTTAAAAGTGTGATTGTGTTTCAACTCTTCCCTTGGTTATATTCTATCACAATGTACACTTTAAATCGAGATTGCAGTGCAGCGAATCCCTTTACAAATGTAACTCGTGTTCTGTCTCTTGATTTATCAATAAAAATCCCTGTTGTCAACTGCCTCACTGTATTTTAATATTGTTAAATGAATTAAACATGCTGCATTCCTTTTTCCATTGACACTCATTGGTAATATGGATAGTAAACACTGGAATTTTCAGTACTAAATAGGACTTCAGTGAAGCTGCCAACATTTTTACTTTAAATGTGTAAAAGTTCCCAAATTCTTCTGATCATGTTTTGAGGTTTTAAAAAGTGACTCAAATGCAGTCCTTGTATTCTAGAGAGGTAAAATTGTATTTGAATGCAGAATACTTGTATCTGTTGGGATTAAAATATCCCAATAGAATTATAAAACAAGATTGTTACAATTTATGTAAATATTGCCATATTCCCAACACACCAGACTAGATTGCAGCCCTTGGAAAAGATGCTGAGGTTAGTGTTTGATTAAGATGTGTGATAATGCATACAACCAAAAGAAATACTTTGACCCTATTTGTTTTTTTTTCCACACCCCCCCCCCCCCCCCCCTTCTGGCTAGGACTTCGTTCTTCACCACCTATTCCGTGTGAGCCCTAAACCTTTTTTAAAAAACATAACCAGGAGCTACAAGTTTGTATCTTCCCTCTTATCTGTACTGCATTCCCTAGGAACATATGATTGGTTTTTTTGACTGTATAATTTTCTCAGTTGCATATTTCAACAACCAAGACTTGCATTTATAGTATATCTTCAACATGGTAAAACTATGGCACTTCAGAGCAATTATCAAATTTTAACATCAAACCACCTAAGGGGATAAAAGGATAGGTGACCAAAACCTTGGTTAAAGAAGTAGATTTTTAACAATTTAGCCATAAACTTGAAGGAAAGGGAGAGAAATGATTAGGAACAGAATTCAAGAGCTTCAGCCAATAAGCTGGGAGGGAAAATTGTGATTTTTTTTTTAAAAAGGAGGGGGTCATCTGGTGTGTTCTGTGGTGGAACTGGTCCTCCTGGGAGCTGATGTGGAGGAATTGGGAATAAAGGATAGCATTTTTATGGGAGGATGGGTAATCTAGGTAGCTGTGGGAGTCAGTGGGTTTGTAGAAAATGTCAGTGCTGAGTCAGTCACTATTGATGGAGACAGAAGTCTGGGAAGAGGAGGGAGGTCGCTGAGATTCATTCCCCTCCCACATGGTTGATGCCCTCCAGTGCATCTCCTCCACTTCCTGCACCTCTGCCCCCAAACCCCACCCCTCCAACTGCAACAAGGACAGGTGGTCTCCTCTACACTGGGGAGACAGGATGCCTACTCAGAGCGCTTCAGAGAACATCTCTGGGACATCCGCACTAACCAACCCCACCGCCCTGTGACTGAACACTTCAACTCCCCCTCCCACTCTGCTGAGGACATGCAGGTCCTTGGCCGCCTCTATCGCCACTCCCTAACCACCTGACGCCTGGAGAAAGAACACCTCATATTCTGCCTCTGGACCCAACAACCCCATGGCCTTAATGTGGATTTCACCAGTTTCCTCATACTCCCCCCTTTCTCTCTCTTTTTTTTCCCCCCTTATCCTAATTCCTACCTTTCCATCTTCCTTTCCACCTATCAGCTCCACCCTCCCCTCTGACCTATCACCTTTACCCCCACATCCATCCATCTATTGTACTCTCAGCTACCTTCCCCAGCCCCACCCCTACATTTCTTCACCCCGAGGCTCTTAGCCTCATTCCTGTTGAAGGGCTTTTGCCCGAAACATCGACTATCCTGCTCCTCAGATGCTATCTGACCTGCTGTGCTTTTCCAGCACCACACTCTCGACTCTAATCTCCAACATCTGCAGTCCTCACTTTCGCCAATAATCCAAATAGCCAGGCTAATACTTTGGGGTTGTGATCTCAAATACACCATGCAGCTGGTGGAACTTAAAATCAGTGAATTAAAAAACAGCTGGAATGAAAAGGTAGTCTCAGCAATAGTAGCATGAAACTACCATTGGTTATCAAAGAAACCATTTGGTTCACTTTTGGGAAAGGAACATAAGAACTAGGAGCAGGAGTAGGCAATTCAGCCCCTCCAGGCTGCTCCACCATTTGATAAGATGATGGCTGATCTAATATTAGCTTCAAATCCACTTTCCTGCCTGCTCTCCAAAACCCTTCAACCCATTACTAGTTAAAAATCTTTCTCCTCTGTAAATTTACTTAATTTCCCAGTTTCCATCATACTGAGGTAGTGAATACTACCTCACTACCTTTTGAGAAAAGTAATTTCTCCACATCGCTTTTCAAATCTGGTCCTCTTTATCCTAAGACTATGAGCTCTCACTCTAATTGCCCCACATGAGGAAACAGCCTTTCTATATCTTTATGGCATCTTATATGATTTGGCATACATTTGACTCCAGACCAGAGCAGTGTGTTCGATTCTTAACTGCCTCTGAAATAGTCTAGTAATCCACTCAGTCTTAGAGCAATTAAGGATGGGCAACAAATGCTTAGCCAGTTTTCCTCAAATATGAAACAAGGCCTCCTACCAACACTATAATGGACAGATTTATCTTCAACAGGTAGGTTGGAGAGGTCAAATAGGTTTTTCCCTCTTGTTGGTTCTCTTATCACTTGTCACAAGCCCAATTTGGCAACTGCATCCTTCAGGACTTGGCCAGCTCAGTTAGTAGTGGTGCTACCAAACCAATCATGGTGATGGACATTGACATCCCCAACAATAAAAGGATTCTGGGTAATCCAAGATGGAGAATGGGAAAAATTTCTGGCTGTAATAGCTGTTCCTTTTTTGAGGTATTTGAGCTGTTGGAGGTGATTTCCTCGAATTCCAGGAGCAGCAATTACTGTTTTATATGCTGTTGCATTGTTTTGGAACTTTGGAGAAAAAAAAAGTCAAAACAACAGCACTTTCAAAAGGGAGAGGATCAGACAAAGGAAGCACATGCTGAGGTCAGGAGAGAGAGAGAGAGAGAAAGAAACCCACATTGCTAACTGACACAGCAGTGAACCTGCACAGTTACTGCCTTTGCTGTTTGAATTCATGTATTACTGGACATCAGAGTGCATCTGGGAAAATTAACAAACAGTGAACTTCACAACTAATCTTGGAGGAGCCTGTCTGGGAGAATTCAGAGCACAGGAACAAGTAAGTGAATATTTTAAGCATGACCTTACAGTACATCTGCAGAGTGGGTTATTTCTTGATTATATGTTTTATTGAGATATGTCTCTTGATTAAACTTAAAATATAAGCCATAAGTATTCATTTAACCTGGAACAGTGTTTGTAGAAGAATAAGACAATGCTATTTTCTGGGTCTATGGATTGAAAGAAGCAAAAATGGCCTTTATTAGAGTGATATGCTTTTCTTGTCAGATGTGGGAGTTTAGGGAGAGTTTATGGGTTACTGAGGATTATATCTGCAATAAATGTCGGTTGCGAATCCTATCCGATCGAATGGATCGGTTGGAGAGACACTTAGAGGCAATGAGGAATTTACAAGAGCAAGGGGATTTGATGGATGGCAGTTATAGGAAGTGGGGGGGGGGGGGGGGGAAGTCTCAGATATAGTCACATAGATGGGTTAACTCCAGGAAAGGTAAGAGAGGCAAGCAGTTCGTGCAAAAGTCTTCTGTGGCTATCCTCATTTCAAACAAGTATGCTAGTTTAGAAAAACTAGGGAGCGATGGATTCTCAGGGGCATGTAGCACGAACAGCCAAGTTTCTGGTATTGAGACTGGCTCTAATGCAATGAGGGGTACGTCGGCTTCCAAGAGATCAACTGTGTTAGGGGACTCTCTAGTCCGAGGCACAGACAGACGTTTCTGTGACCAGCAGCGAAAAATCAGAATGATGTTGCTTCCTTGGTGCCAGGATCAAGGATGTCTCAGAGAGGTGTAAAATGTTCTCAAGGGGGAGAGTGCCCAGCAGGACGTCATTGTACACATTAGAACCAACAACCTAGGAAGGGAAAAGGTTGAGATTCTGAAGGGAGATTACAGAGGGCTAGGCAGGAATTTAAAAAGGAGGTCCTCAAGAGTAGTAATATCTGGATTTCTCCTGGTGCTACAAGTTAGTGAGGGCAGGAATAGGAAGATAGAGCAGATGAATGCATGGCTGAGGAGCTGGTGTATGGGAGAAGGATTCACATTTTTGGATCATTGGAAGCTCTTTTGGGGTAGAAGTGACCTGTACAAGAAGGACTGATTGCACCTAAATTGGAAGGGGGCTAACATACTGGCAGGGAGATTTGCTAGAGCTGCTTGGGAGGATTTAAACTAATAAGGTGGGTGGGTGGGACCCAGGGAGATAGTGAGGAAAGAGATCAATCTGAGACTGGTACACTTGAGAACTGAAGCAAGTCAAACAGTCAGGGCAGGCAGGGACAAAGCAGAGAACAAGGTAGCACTGATAAATTAAACTGCATTTATTTCA
>NC_057752.1:4919208-5066538 GCF_004010195.1 Chiloscyllium plagiosum
AGAAGGTGCAAACCTTGACCTACTCTTGGGAAATAAGGCAGGGCAGGTGACTGAGGTGTTAGTGCGGATGCACTTTGGGGCCAGCGACCATAATTCTATTCGTTTTAAAATAGTGATGGAAAAGGATAGACCAGATCTAAAAGTTGAAGTTCTAAATTGGAGAAAGGCCAATTTTGACGGTATTAGGCAAGAACTTTCAAAAGCTGATTGGAGGCAGATGTTCGCAGGTAAAGGGACGGCTGGAAAATGGGAAGTCTTCAAAAATGAGATAATGAGAGTCCAGAGAAAGTATATTCCTGTCAGGGTGAAAGGCAAGGGTGGTAGGTGTAGGGAATGCTGGATGACGAAAGAAATTGAGGGTTTGGTTAAGAAAAAGAAGGAAGCATATGTCAGGTATAGACAAGATAGATCGAGTGAATCCTTAGAAGAGTATAAAGGCAGTAGGAGTATACTTAAGAGAGAAATCAGGAGGGTAAAAAGGGGACATGAGAGAACTTTGGCAATTAGAGTTAAGGAGAATCCAATGGGTTTTTACAAATATATTAAGGACAAAAGGGTAACTAGGGAGACTACAGGACCCCTCAAAGATCAGCAAGCCGCAGAAAATGGGGGAGATACTAAATGAGTATTTTGCATCAGTAGTTATTGTGGAAAAGGGCATAGAAGCTATAGAATGTAGGGAAATAGATGGTGACATCTTGCAAAATGTCCATATTACAGAGGAGGAAGTGTTGGATGTTTTGAAACGCATGAAAGTGGATAAATCCCCAGAACATGATCAGGTGTATCCTAGAACTCTGTGGGAAGCTAGGGAAGTGATTGCTGGGCCTCTTGCTGAGATATTTATATCATCGATAGTCACAGGTGAGGTGCCGAAGACTGGAAGTTGGCTAACGTGGTGCTACTGTTTAAGAAAGGTGGTAAGGACAAGCCAAGGAGCTATAGACCAGTGAGTTTGACGTCAGTGGTAGGCAAGTTGTTGGAGGGAATCCTGAGGGACAGGATGTACATGTATTTGGAAAGGCAAGGACTGATTATTGATAGTCAACATGGTTTTGTACATGGGAAATCATGTCTCATGAACTTGATTGAGTATTTTGACGAAGTAACAAAGAGGATTGATTAGGGCAGAGTAGTAGATGTGATCTATATGGACTTCAGTAAGGTGTGCGACAAGGTTCCCCATGGGAGACTGGTTAGCAAGGTTGGATCTCATGGAATACAGGGAGAACTAGCCATTTGGATACAGAACTGGCTCAAAGGTAGAAGACAGAGGGTGGTGGTGAAGGGTTGTTTTTCAGACTGGAGGCCTGTGGCCAGTGGAGTGCCACAAGGATTGGCGCTGGGTCCACTACTTTTCATCATTTATATAAATGATTTGGATGCACGCAAAAGAGGTACAGTTAGTAAGTTTGCAGATGACACCAAAATTGGAGGTGTAGTGGACAATGAAGAGGGTTACCTCAGATTACAATGGGATCTTGATCAGATGGGCTAATGGGCTGAGAAGTGGCAGATGGAGTTTAATTCAGATAAATACGAGGTGCTGCATTTTGGGAAAGCAAATCTTAGCAGGACTTTTACACTTAATGGTAAGGTCCTAGGGACTGTTGCTGAACAAAGAGACATTGGAGTGCATGTTAATAGCTCCTTGAAAGTGGAGTCGCAGGTAGATAGGATAGTGAAGAAGCTGCTTGGTATGCTTTCCTTTATTGGTCAGAGTATTGAGTACAGGGGTTGGGAGGTCATGTTGCGGCTGTACAGGACATTGGTTAGGCCACTGTTGGAATATTGCGTGCAATTCTGGTCTCCTTCCTATCGGAAGAATGTTGTGAAACTTGAAAAGGTTGAAAAAAGATTTACAAGGATGTTGCCAGGGTTGGAGGATTTGAGCTACAGGGAGAGGTTGAGTAGGTTAGGGCTGTTTTCCCTGGAGCATCAGAGGCTGAGGGTTAAACATAAACTTTATAGAGGTTTATAAAATCATGTGGAGCATGGATAGGATAAATAGACAAAGTATTTTCCCTGGGTTGGGGGGAGTCCAGAACTAGAGGCCGTAGGTTTAGGGTGAGAGGGGAAAGATATAAAAGAAACCTAAGGGGCAACCTTTTCACACAGAGGGTAGTACGTGTTTGGAATGAGCTGCCAGAGGAAGTGGTGGAGCCTAGTACAATTGCAATATTTAAAAGGCATTCGAATGGGTATATGAATAGGAAGGGTTTGGAGGGATATGGGCCGGGTGCTGGCAGGTGGGACGAGATTGGGTTGGGATATCTGTTGGTAAAAACAATGACTGCAGATGCTGGAAACCAGATTCTGGATTAGTGGTGCTGGAAGAGCACAGCAGTTCAGGCAGCATCCGAGGAGCAGTCTGGTTGGCATGGACAAGGTGGACCAAAGGGTCTGTTTCCGTGCTGTACATCTCTGACTCTATGACACTAAGAGCACATTCCATGCTTTTGTCATCCTCAGTGTGTTCTCCAGGTCGTCTTCAACACTAAGTAAAGATTGATCTGGTGAATGTGGGTGGTAAGTGGTAATTAGCATACATCCTTGCACATACTTAACCTGGTGCCATGAGATTTCATAGAGCTTGGAGTCAACTTGAGGTCTCAAATCCGCTCCCTCCTAGTTATATACCACTGTGCCACTACTTAGGGTGAATGAGTCCCACAGGTGGGATCGAACCTGTGCAGGATGGTGATGGAGACGTGACCCGAAAGGGATAATTTTGTGAGCATAACTATGCAAGGCTATTGCTTAACTATTCCATTGGACAGCTCTCTTAATTTTGACACAAGCGCCAATAGATTAATTAGGTACCTTGGCCCATGCCAGGTGGTCTGTTCAATTTTATGCTTATTACAGTTTTGTTTGCAGCTATTTTGGTAACCAAGTGGCTTGCTAATCTATTTGAGAGGGGACTGAAGTATGAACTTTCATTTATACCAAATGGCTCTATCAAAATAACCCAATATGCTGAGAGCTTTATTTACACCTTTTTGTACATTGATCAAGCTCATCAATGCAAATAACACTGAGTCTTCAGTAACACTCCCTGTAAGTGATATATCTATTTTGCATGCCTGACTAGTGGGCAGCACGGTGGCACAGTGGTTAGTACTGCTGCCTCACAGCGCCGGGTTCAATTCCCGCATCAGGCAACTGTCTGTGTGGAGTTTGCACATTCTCCCCGTGTCTGCGTGAGTTTCCTCCGGGTGCTCCAGTTTCCTCCAAAAATGTGCAGGTTAGGTGAATTGGCCATGCTAAATTGCCCGTAGTGTTAGGTGAAGGGGTAAATGTAGGGGAATGGGTCTGGGTGGGTTGCTCTTCGGAGGGTCGGTGTGGACTTGTTGGGCCGAAGGGCCTGTTTCCACACTGTAAGTAATCTAATCTAATATGTATGAACTTACATTTATCTATGTTCAAGCAATTTACATTGTATGACCCAGCACAGGGGTTATCCAGCTGTCGTCTGCTGAGATATTCCTGGGGATCTGCAAAATGATGTGAAAGGGCTTACCAAGCAAGATAGGTGATGTGGCCAACTACCCTGGGCACTGTGATTAAGTGAAAAAGAATGAGTGAGGGCTGGAGGAGAGGAGGTGGAAGTAGAATGCAATAAACATTGTTCTAAGGATAGCATACTCTTGTATACTTAAAAGTATTATGAAAACAATTCTTATATGCAATACTATCACATTATGAATATTGTACAGTGTTCTAATTTGGATTGTGGAGGGATCGATAATTATTAACCTATTTCCTTTAAGAAATAAAGTTTGAGAACCACTGCCCAAGCATACCTATATTTCTTTATAGACTACATCCCTCAACTGTCTTAACCAGTGCACAGATTCATGTATAATCTGCAAATTTACCAACCACACTACCAACATCACTGTCCGGAACATTCGTAAGTACAATAAAGATAGGGAACTGATGATCAGTTCCTGAAGAACATCATAAGTAATGTGGGTTTAGGTTGAGGTACATCCATGCTACATTTTTGCTGTGGAAGTGGAGCCAATTCCTAATCCAGTGTTTGAAATTCCTGCTGGTACAATCCTGCTAAATAACCTAGTATGAGGTACCTAACCAAAGATTTTGGAATACTTACTAGAATTCCTCCACCCACTATGCTAGTAACTCCTTCAAATACTGGAATTTTTTTCTCATCTATGTTATTTTATTGATCTTCGGGCACCTGAGTGACGTACTGAATTTGCTGGACTGCGGCTTTGATCCACAATCTCTAATACAGAAGTGAAAATGTTATTACTGACAGAGAAAGGTGATACTTGATTTTTTTTGCCACTTTATCCACAAAAGATTATTTTTTCGTTAAAAAAATGGACATCGGCTTTGCGTTCCATTCCCCCTTTAATGATATCCATCCTTAAATCACACATTTAAACAAGTACACAATATCCTCAATGACAGATATATACCTAATTTAAACGTTTTCTACACAAAGGTCACATCAGACAGTAATTTTAGCACAATATCGTGTGTAGCCCCTGACTTTTCAACATTCCAAAGTCAAGGGTACATGATGGAATTGTGATATAAATTCTGCAGCAACTGCGGAGTCGGTCAAATTGCTTTCCTCATAGTCCGCATTCTGCAATCTCGGATCATCCCCGCCCCTACTGCAGATGTCTACATAACACACATTTCATTACTGCAATACTCATAATCTATTGAAGCTTTCAGTGGCCCTTGTGTTTTCTTGTTTAGTCATCCTTGTACAAATATTAAAAGATGCTAAACAGGGGGAACTCATTTTATTTTAAAGTCACCCTTTTCCAAGATTTGATATGTGAAAGATGAAGGGCGTGGTTTGAAGACTAGGGCTGCATAGCAAAGATATTCCAATTTCAAATCTCACCACTTGCTCAAGCGAAAGGTACTCGCCCCTTTTCTCGTACATTCTGCGGTGATTTATTTTGCGCAGTCCCTGAAACAGAACTTGTAACGTTAAAGCTGACGTGTTTTAAAATGCCAACATTTGCCCAATCCACTCTAATTGACATCTTCTCCCGCCACCTCCTTTCTTCCTCTGAACCAATGGCGATGAAAGATTGGACTAAGGACGGCCTCCATTCATATAAAAAGGCGCCATCCGCTAATATTTCCCACTCGGTTACTTACACCGACTCGTTATTGTCGAGCGAAGTAACAGTCCCATTCTTTGTAAGTTCATCCATATCATTTTCTGACTTGAATAAAAATGGTAAGTATACAATATTATTTTCCATCCAAAACTAATTTATATTCGTGCCGCCTGTCATATCGATGGTGCACAATTGCGCCGAAATTAATCAGCAACCTTTATTTTATCGCCGTCGTGGTGTACTTTCTTTTGAAGTGCAGTAGCGTTTGTAGTCGACTATAATGTTGCTTTGAAGTAACAAGCTTGGCAACGTTGTTTAAAATTGAAGCTCATTTGTCTTTTAATACATCAATGCTAAAGCTCGATGGCAGTAGCATTTGCTCTACCCCTCCCCCAAAACATAATTTTCCAGCGTGTAAAATATTCTTTGTCTGGGAGAAGTCATTAATCGATTATTTCGCTCGAGTGAGGCAGAAAGTGATCCTGGTGTAGCATCCATGTGTGTAATGCGCTGCATTGGTTTGGGGAGGGGAGGTGGGAGAGAGAAAAGGCGTCGCTCTGCTCTTTTTGAACGTGAAGCTTACCCGCGGGAATCAAGAGGTTTCTCTTTCATCCGCCTGGCTTTAAAGCGCTCCAGCTCTTCTGAACTGCCTGAATGAAAAGCGCGGGAGTTGGGGAACGCTCTCGGTGCGCAGTTTAAAATCTAGAGGGAGATTTGAGGTTGGGGAGGGTTAGACAAAGCAATAATTCTCATTCTGCAACTTAAATTGCTCGAGTTTATAAAAGACTAAAAGTCTGACCCTAACAATGGCTGTCGAGCCGTGTGTAAATGTGGTTATTTAGTAAATAAAGGTCTAGGCTTTACACGTACCCTTTTACATCTACTCCCATGTCCTGTTCAGCACTCTATAGATCCCACAGGGAAAACCTGGCGATGGATGGGAACGCTTTATCGAGCAGTTCGGGTACTAACATGGCGGAGCCGCTGTGGCCTGTAGGTGCCGCAGTGCGCACTACATCCTGGATATTGTAGTTCTGTCACTGGTTCCCGCGCGCACAGGGACGCAGCGGAAAACTACATCTCCCCCCCCCCCCCCCAAATATTTGTCGGAGCCTGGACCCGCTCACTGCGCATGTGCTGTTTTCCAAGCTCAGGCGCCAAGTATCATCTCGAGGAGCTGAAGCGTTCAAAGCAAACTTAAGTCAAAATCACAGACCTTGGCCATTATCGCTAGTGCATCAGCCGAGGATGTTTTTAACATCGCTGTTCTTGACTACAGTTTAGTGGTTGACGTGATCTTAGCGAGCGATGCTTGAGCAAAGCTGCAGGACAAATATCCTGAACTGATTGTATTGTATTCTTTTTTTCTCTCTCGTTCTCTTTTCTACAGCGTGAGTGCATCAGTATCCATGTTGGCCAGGCTGGAGTCCAGATTGGAAATGCCTGTTGGGAGCTTTACTGCTTGGAACACGGCATCCAGCCTGATGGGCAGATGCCCAGTGACAAGACCATCGGAGGTGGAGATGATTCCTTCAACACGTTCTTCAGTGAGACTGGAGCAGGCAAACATGTTCCACGAGCTGTGTTTGTGGACTTGGAGCCAACTGTAATAGGTAGGTGATAGCATGGGTGACAGTTGCCTTCAGATCTCTTCTCTTCTCTGGTTATGCTTGAGCCTGATTTCATCCCATGATTGCACGTGTTAATAAATTGCTGAATTTTGTCTCCCCATCCTAGATGAGGTTCGTACTGGTACATACCGCCAGCTGTTCCATCCTGAGCAGCTGATCACTGGGAAGGAAGATGCAGCCAATAACTATGCCCGTGGTCACTACACAATTGGCAAGGAGATCATTGACTTGGTTCTGGACCGCATCCGTAAACTGGTGAGCTGGCTGTTAAATCCCATTTTTAGCAAGGATTAAATCAAAACCTAAACTCTGTTCAATTTGTATAGGAGCTGTTTGCCCACTCTATATATAGAAAATTTCTTCTTGTAGTCTTCAAATAAATCTTTTGTTCTATGTTTATAATTAACCACATTCCATAAAAATAATTGTTACTGAGTAACAAATACACTGTGTACTTAATATGCTTGTGGTATCTCTGCTTATTTTAAAACAGGCTGACCAATGCACAGGTCTGCAAGGTTTCCTGGTGTTCCACAGCTTTGGTGGTGGCACTGGCTCTGGGTTTACATCTCTTCTGATGGAACGTCTCTCCGTTGACTATGGCAAGAAATCCAAGCTTGAATTCTCCATCTACCCAGCTCCTCAGGTGTCCACTGCAGTGGTGGAGCCTTACAATTCCATCCTGACAACCCACACTACCCTGGAGCACTCTGATTGTGCTTTCATGGTTGACAACGAAGCCATCTATGACATCTGCCGAAGAAACTTAGATATTGAAAGGCCAACTTACACCAACCTGAACCGCCTCATCAGTCAGATAGTGTCCTCTATCACTGCCTCCCTTCGCTTTGATGGTGCCCTGAATGTTGATCTGACCGAGTTCCAGACCAACTTGGTGCCATATCCCCGTATCCATTTCCCCTTGGCCACTTATGCACCAGTTATCTCTGCTGAGAAGGCATACCATGAGCAGCTTTCAGTGTCTGAGATAACCAATGCATGTTTTGAGCCAGCCAACCAGATGGTCAAATGTGACCCTCGCCATGGCAAGTACATGGCCTGCTGTCTCCTTTACCGTGGTGACGTAGTGCCAAAAGATGTCAATGCTGCTATTGCTACTATTAAAACCAAGCGTAGCATCCAGTTTGTGGATTGGTGTCCCACTGGTTTTAAGGTTGGTATTAACTACCAGCCTCCTACTGTGGTTCCTGGAGGTGACTTGGCCAAGGTTCAGCGGGCTGTATGTATGTTGAGCAACACCACAGCCATTGCTGAAGCTTGGGCTCGCCTGGACCACAAGTTTGACCTGATGTACGCCAAGCGTGCCTTTGTTCACTGGTATGTTGGTGAGGGTATGGAGGAAGGAGAGTTCTCGGAAGCCCGTGAGGATATGGCTGCCTTAGAGAAGGATTACGAGGAAGTTGGTGTTGACTCTATCGAAGGGGAAGGAGAGGAGGAAGGGGAAGAATATTAACATGATTTTGACATCACAATATGGTGCTGCTGTAACAGGGAGCTAAGATTAAAATGCAAAACATTGAGTTTTAAACAATTGTTTATTGAAGATTGACCAAATTGAATTGGATCTCCCTTTTCCTATTGGGCATTGCATCGTGGTTATGTCAATGTGTTTGCATTCCATAATTTTAAGCAAATGTTCTGCTGTGCTTTGTCTGGGAGAAAGTGAGGACTGCAGATGCTGGAGATCAGTTGTGTGGTGCTGGAAAAGTACAGCTGGTCAGACAGCATCTGAGCAGGAGAATCAATGTTTTAGGCATAAGCCCTTCATCTGGAATGAGGGGCACAGTCTGCCCAATGTTGAGCCTCTGCTATACTATACTTGTAGTAACTCTTGGAAGTAATATCATGGCTTCAGTTCAGTGAACAGCTAATGTTTAAGTTGCAATGTGTGCTAAATGTAATGAGACATAACACTTGTAATATCTGTAGCAATATACATCTGAATTGAGATTGCTATGCAGCACAAAGTAAATTTGTCACAGATGTAACTCTTGTTCTGTCTTTATGGCATTATCAATAAATGATCCCTGTCATGTCTTGTCTTGATGCATTGGTCCTGGGCACTTGAAATTACCTAATTACTGAATGGCTGAAATATATATATTTTATTTTTAACCTTAACCTTGCCAACAGTTGAGTTGGACAGGAGGTTAAGTCTCAATATTGGTGTTCAGCATGCTGGGAACAAAATAATTAGTGATAAATTCATTTTTTTTCTAGTGGATGCTGTAATACCTGACACTCCAGGACTGGGCTATTTGAAATACCTCATTATTTAGGCAATGGATCAAGTTGGCCTAATTATCACCAGGGAGACAGGGCCAAAGAGGGATGAATGAGGAAACAGTTTTGATTTCCACTCTATAGGATGGAAAAAGTTACCTTACAGATTATACAATAGTTTTATCAAAGTGCTTCCTGGGGTGATGTACTATGCAACAAGGAGAGAGTGAAGATTGGCGGTCATTAAAAATGTGTGGTAGTGGAAAAGCACAGCTGGTCAGGCAGCATCTTAGGAGCCGGAGCGTTGACATTAGGAACAAGTTCCTCATCAGCAATGTGGGGGGGGGGGGGCGTGCTGAGAGATAAATGGGAGAGAAGAAGGGTGGGGATGTGATGTGTTTTTTTTCTGTGCACCTCCACATACATCTGTGGTCTCCTACATTGGAGAGATAGGATGCCAACTTGTGGAACGTCCCAGAGAGCATCTTTGGACGTGCACTACACAGCCCCACCACTCCATGGCTGAGCATTTCAACGTTCCCCCTTCACAGACATGCAAGTCCTAGGTTGCCTCTAATGCCAAGTTCTAATCACCTGATGTCTGGTGGAAGAATGTCTTGTTTTCTGCCTTTGGACCCTCCAACCACATGGATCAATGCCAATTTCACCAGTTTCTTCATCTCTCCTCCCCTGACCTTATCTCAGATTCAACCTTCCAAATCAGCACTGCCCTCTTGAACTGTCCATCACACCCACCTTCATCTACCTATTGTGTTCCAAGATACCTTCACCCCACCCCAATTCCTAACGAAGAGCCGATGCTCAAAACATCAATTCTCCTTGGATGCAGCCTGATTGGTTGTGCTTTTCCAGCACCACACTTTCTGACCCCTATTCAAAAAGGTTAAGTGGACCTGGCTCCTGATTCTATGAAGAGTAAGGTGGTTAAAATTGCAATATGGAAAAATCTTAAGGAGCCTGACTTGCTAGATATTAAGGAAACTTAAATTTTCAACATGAGGGTCACAGTCCTTGAATTAAGAGGCTGGCCATTTCTGTCAAATGTTTTAAGAATCTCTGGAATTGTATACCCCTTTTTTTTTGGAAAAAGACAACATGGAGTTAAAGTAGGAAGATTGGTATAACTTGGAATACCATCACAAACCATCCTTAGCAAAAAGTATTTTCAGGAAGGAACTTTTACTAATGGTTACCTTAACTTCAGGTTGTAAAAATGCTCCCATTGATCCAATCACCTTTAATTTTAAATACCTTGAATAGCTATTCTATGGCAAGTGCTGAACTTTAGACAGCAAAGAGAAGTTCCTTGAGACGAACCTTGGGTTTTTAATTTAAAACAAAAACAGGATGTGAGTATAGCATTTGTTGCCCTTGAACTAAGTGGCTTGCTCCATCATTTCAGAGAACAATTGAATCAGGGTAGTTCATTGGTCTGGAGACAAATGTATCCTTCCCCAAAGGACAATAGTTAATTGGCTGGGCATTTTCAACAATCAATAGTAATTCCATGGTCACTATTACTAAATTTCAATTCCAGATTTTAATCAATAAAACACCAATCTTTTAGCTTCTGTAGTGCGATTGGAATAAACTTCTTCCCCCGGAGCATCAGCCTGGTTGTCTAGACTACTAGGCAAAAGAGAGGACTGGAGATTAGAGTCAAGAGTGTGGTACTGGAAAAGCACAGCTGGTCAGGCAGCATCCGAGGAGCAGGAGAATCGATATTTTGGGCAAACACCCTTCTTCAGGAATGAGGCTGTGAGCCAAGGAATGGTGAGATAAATGGGAGGGAGGGGTAGGGCTGGGGGAGATTAGCTGAGAATGCATGAGGTGGATGGAGGTGAGGGTAATGGTGATAGGTTGGAAAGGAGGGTGGTGCTGAGTTGGAACAGGGGTAAGGTGGGAGGGGAAATGAGGAAACTGGTGAAACTCACATTGATGCCGTGGGGTTGGAGGGTCCCAAGGCAGAAGATGAGGCATTCTTCTTCCAGGCATCGGGTGGTTAGGGAGTGGTGATGGAGGAGCACCAGGCTCTGCATGTCCTCGGCATTTTTATAGGAGGCAGGGTGGGAGGAGGTGTAGTCCAGGTAGCCGTGGATGTCGGTGGGTTTGTAGAAGATGTCAGTGTAGAGTCGGTCATCATTGATGGAGATGGAGAGATCCAGGAAGGGGAGGGAGGTGTTTGAGATGGTCCAGGTTAATTTAAGGTCATGGTGGAATGTGTTGGTGAATTGATGAACTGTTCAACCTCCTCATGAGAGCACAAGGTGGCGCCGATACAGTCATCAATGTCATGGAGGAAAAGGTGGAGAATGGTGCCGGTGTAACTGCGGAAGATGACTGTTCCATGTAAGAGACAGGCATAGCTGGGCCCATGTGGGTGCCCATGGCTACCCCTTTTGTCTGGAGGAAATGGAAGGATTCAAAGGAGAAATTTTTGAGGGTGAGGACCAGTTCAGCCAAACGAATGAGATTATCAATGGAAGAGTACTTGTGGGGACGTCGGGAGAGGAAGAAATGGAAGCCCTCATCATGGCAGATGGAGGTGTATAGGGACTGGATGTCCATGGTGAAGATGAGGTGTTGGGGGCCTTGGGAACGAAAGTCTTGGAGGATGTGGAGGCATAGCTGGTGTCCCAAATATATGTGGGGAGCTCCTGGACCAGGGGGAATAGGACAGTATCAAGGTATGTGGAGGTGAATTCGGTGGGGCAGGAGCAGGCCGAGACAATGGGTCAGCCGGGGTAGTCAGACTTGTGAATCTTGGGGAGGAGGTAGAACCGGACGGTGTGGGGTTCTACCTCCTCCCCAAGATTCACAAGTCTGACTACCCCGGCTGACCCATTGTCTCGGCCTGCTCCTGCCCCACCGAATTCACCTCCACATACCTTGATACTGTCCTATTCCCCCTGGTCCAGGAGCTCCCCACATATATTTGGGACACCAGCTATGCCTCCACATCCTCCAAGACTTTCGTTCCCAAGGCCCCCAACACCTCATCTTCACCATGGACATCCAGTCCCTATACACCTCCATCTGCCATGATGAGGGCTTCCATTTCTTCCTCTCCCGACGTCCCCACAAGTACTCTTCCATTGATAATCTCATTCGTTTGGCTGAACTGGTCCTCACCCTCAAAAATTTCTCCTTTGAATCCTTCCATTTCCTCCAGACAAAAGGGGTAGCCATGGGCACCCACATGGGCCCAGCTATGCCTGTCTCTTACATGGAACAGTCATCTTCCGCAGTTACACCGGCACCATTCTCCACCTTTTCCTCCATGACATTGATGACTGTATGGTCCTGGGCCTCCTTCACCGCCGCTCCCTCACCACCAGACGCCTGGAGGAAGAACGCCTCATCTTCCGCCTCGGAATATTTCAACCCCAGGGCATCAATGTGGACTTCACCAGTTTCCTCATTTCCCCTTCCCCCACCTCACCCTAGTTCTAAACTTCCAGCTCAGCAATGTCCCCATGACTTGTCCGGAGTTGTCCTACCTGCATATCTCCTTTTCCACCTATCCACTCCACCCTCTCCTCCCTGACCTATCACCTTCATCCCCTCCCCCACTCACCCATTGTAAAAGCTGTGCTCTTCCAGCACCACTAATCCAGAATCTGGTTTCCAGCATCTGCAGTCATTGTTTTTACCTCCTAGCTTATTAACATGACCATATTCTATCCGTACTATATCAAAGCATACTAATAGCTAGTTAAAACATCTCTGAATCCATAATGACTGAACTTAGAATTAGTGACTAAAAACATCTGAGGATGCATAATTAATGAGGAAAAAATTAATGTTTGTGAAATGTTTGTGAGATTATTCGCCATCATAATCCATTTGATTAGTTGAATCTGATTTTAAATATTCTTGTGTAATCAAAATATACAAGTCAGTATGAATTTTCTTTCTGACAAAATCCTCCTTTGTGGTGGCTCCAACTTTGCTTTGAAAATGATAAAGAGACTAAAAAATTGCACATGCTGGAATCCAAGGTAGACAAGCAGGAATCTGGAAGAACACAGCAAGCCAGGCAGCATCAGGAGGTGGAGAAGTCGGGTTCGGGTATAACTTCTTCAGGACTGGACTCAAAATGATAAAAGCATACACTGAATGATCTGCATTGAGAGCACACAAGACATCTAAACAACAGCAAATTATATAGCTCCTTTAATGTAGAGTTCATAGGAACATTATAGCACAAAGTATGACACATGCTTCAGAAAGTGGTATTAGGACAGATGACTGAAAGCCTGGTTTAAATGGTAGGTTTTAAGATATCTCTGAAGGGAGAGAAGAGAGAACACAGAATTCCAGAGCTTGTGGTCCAGACAACTGATGTCACAAACACGAATGGTAGGTCTATAAATATTGGGAATACTCAACAGGCCATGTTTAGAGCAGTACAGATATCCCAAAGTGTTGTACATTTGTAAATTACAGGGATGGCGAGGGGTGAGGCTATGCATGGATTTGAAAACAAGGTTGAGAATTTTAAAACCAAGACACTGCTTCGCTGGGAGCAATTGCATATCAGCGAGAACAGGGGTGATAGATGAATGCCTTTTCCTGCAAATTAAGACGGGGCAGTTGTGTTTTGGATTACCGCAGGTTTAAGGAGGATGGTGGGTCAGATATAAATACAGTATAAATGAATGCAACATTTGGGAGAGTTAAGCAGATGTTTCTGTACACTATGGACGGGTTGGACCGAAGGGTCTGTTTCCATGCTGTACATCTCTCTGACTCTCTGTCCTCGGCGGCAATAGTACTCGGTTCCTGAGTGTGGGGTTCGGCCACTCATGGGTTCATGTGGCAGGTCCAGCCACATCCACACCAGCTTCATTATTGTCTTTCCAACTCGGTCATTTCATTTTGGTTTGGTTGCTCTGGGGCGTCCTCCTGTGGGAGGCCGGAGCCCTGTGTATCTTCATCCCCGCTCAATCATGGGTGGCGGTGTCAGAAGACGAGATGGAATCTGTCAGTTGACTCAGAGCAAGGACCCATCAGTCAATGTCCAGCATTGGAGGAGGTGCGGGACCCCCGCAGTGTGACGGTCTCCAGCTCGGAAGCGGCTGATGCAAAAGCGATGTGAAAAGGAGCACATTGCCAGGACCCCAGGGACGATGTCAAACTGGATGGGCAGAGAGTGTGAACTCTATGGAGGGCGGGGGAGATGAACTTTTTAAGCTGTTTCAGTTTTTGTCATATCAATTTAATATTAATTTATTCAATATTTTACCGTTTGTACAATTTATTCAGTAATTTATTCTGGAATCCAAGACGGTGCTGAAACGTGGCGGCGGCATTATACACTTTCACTGTACCGAGGTACAAGTGATAATATTAAATAAATCGAAGTCTAAAGTGATCATTAAGTAAATCCAGTCCACGAATGTCAGTACAGGACTGGGGTTAGCTAATCTCAGCAGAGTAGCAATATAAAATTGAACTGGACCTCCCAATAAATGATCTCCACATTCCTGATGAAGGGCTTATATGCTGGAAAGGTCGACTCTCCTGCTCTTCCGATGCTGCTTGACTGACTGCTTTTCGGGCACTACACTTCTTAACTCCATATAAATGGTCAGAGGTCAGGAATTAGACCACAAGAAGCAGAAACTAGGCCATTCGGCCAATCGAGTCTGCTCCGCCATCCGATCAGGTTATTTAACCCCATTTTCCCGCTTTCTCCCAGTAATCTTTGATCCCCTTGGCAATCAAGTACTTATCTATCTCTGTTTTAAATATACTCAATGGCCTGGCCTCCACAGCCTTCTGTGGCAATGAATTTCACAGGTTCACCACTCTCTGGCTGAACAAGCTTTTCCTTATCTCTGTTCTAAGGCTGTGCCCTCAGGTCCTGGTCTCTCTTGCCAATGGAAACATCTTCCCAACATCCACTCTGTCCAGGCCATTCAGTACTCTGTATGTTTGAATCAGATCCCTCCACCACCAAACCCCCCCCCCCGCCACCCCATCCTTCTAAACTTAATCAAGTGTAGGCCCAGAGTCCTCAACAGTTCCTCATATGTTAAGCCTTTCATTAATTCTGCAGTGAGTAACTCTTGTCTCCACAATGCCTGTTCAGCATCTACAAGGTTGTTGGAGATCAGTCATCTCAGGTCCAGGGCCTCATTATAGGAGTTCCTCAGGGTAATGTCCTATGCCAAACCATCTTCACTTACTTCATCAATGACCTTGCCATCATCATAAGGTCAGAAATGGGGATGTTCACTAACATTTGCAATGTTCAGAACCATTCGCATTTTTTTAGATACCAACACAGTCCATTATAAATGCAGCAAGATCTGTATAATGTTTCAGGCTTGTGTTGGAAAGTGGCAAGATTCACGTGTGGTGTGACAATGCTGCTCCTTTAACAAAGTCATGCTGTCCTTGGCTTTTTTTAGTGAGGTCATAAAAGCAGCGATTCCGAAAAGTCTGAGTTTAACTACTTGAGAATGCTTTCAAGTTTAAAAAAAAACACTTTTACAATGAAAGTGAATTGGCCATTTTTCCCAGCTCAGCTTTCCTCTGGTTTGGTTTGGTCTGGCTGTTCACTGAAAGCAGTCAGTCAATTGTTTGCTGCAAAGAAGCAGGTCCATGCTGATCCTCCCTCTCTCTGACATCTTTCGTGTAAGACGTTGTGTTTGATTTTACCTTTTTTTTGCCAGGGGTATTTATGGGGATTGTTCAAGGAATTTGGAACAGCATCATTAAGCTGGGATAATTTGTTGGGTTTTCAGATAGGTTACGTTATTCCATATTCTGTTCTCTTTCGTTTGTGTTTCATTCGGTAATCTTGCAAATAAATTCTGTTTTGTTTAAAACTAAGTTGCTGGGCCAGCTGCATCACTCCTGGAATATCCACGTTACATCTGCTTAAAACTACTAGCAAAATTAGGGTCTGGGCTACTTTCTTACAATATTTTGAAGGGGTCTGGTCTGGTCCATAACAGTGGAATAAACTTTCTGAGGAAGTGGTGGATGTGGTACAATTACAACATTTAAAAGACACTTAGATAAATACATGAATAATAAATGTTTGGAGGGATATGGGTCAGGAGCAGGCAGATGGGACTAGTTTAGTTTGGGATTATGTTCGGAATGGATGGTTTGGACCGAAAGGTGTGTTTCTGTGCTGTATGATTCTATAGGCACCAGGCAATGTCCATTTCCAACAAAAAAGAATCTAACCGTCACCCATTTGACATGCAATAGTATTACCAACACTCAGTCCCCAATATCAACATTCTGGGAGTTACCATTGGCCAGAAACCAATTTGGACTAACCAAATACAAAGGAACCTTGATTATACGAAGGACACAGGTGGGGAGTATTTTGGTCAGTTAATTGAATTCGGGATAATCGAATGCCGGATAACATAGTTTAGCCAAGCATCAGGACCTTATGATCTTGCTGGATAATCTGATATTCGGATTATCGAATGCCGGATAATAGAGGTTCCTCTGTAAATATAGTGGCTCCAACAACAAGTCAGAGGCTAGGAATACTGCAGCAAGTAACTCACCTCATGACTCCCTAAATGTTGTCCACTGTTTACAAGGCAGAAGTCAGGAGTATGATGGAATAATCCCCACTTGCCTGGATGGGTGCAGCTCCAACAACACTCAAGAAGCTTGACACCATTCAGGTCAAAGCTGCCCAGTTGTTTGGCACTACATCCACAATCATCCACTCTCTCTACTACTGAGACAGAGTACAGCAGTGTGTACGATCTACAAGATGCACATCAGAAATTCACCAAAACTTCATAGACAGCACATTCCAAACCCATGGCCACTACCATTTGAAGATAGGTACACAGAAACACCACCATCTGCAAGTTCTCCTCCAAGGAGAAAGTGAGGGCTGCAGATGCTGGAGATCAGAGCAGATCCTGTTCCTTGGATGCTGCCTGACCTGCTGCGCTTTTCCAGCAACAAGTTCTTCTCCAACCCAATCATCATCCTGATTTGGAAATATATTGCTGCTCCTTCATCATCGCTGGATCAAAATCCTGGAATTACTTCCCTAACAGCATTATGGGTGTACCTAAACCAAATAAACTGCAGCAGATCAAGAAGGCAGCTCAACACCACTTTCTTAAGGACACCTGGAGATGGGCATTGAGCCCATTAGGATTCACTCAGCCAGTGAAGCCCACATTCCATGAATTGATTTTTTAAAAAAAGCACTTCAACATCTCACCACTCCTCCGAGGATATCTTCCAAACTTACAACCTCTAGAAATTAGAAGAAGAAGGGTTCAATTCCCGCCTCGGGCGACTGACTGTGTGGAGTTTTCACGTTCTCCCCATGTCTGCGTGGGTTTCCTCCGGGTGCTCCGGTTTCCTCCCACAGTCCAAAGATGTGCAGGTCAGGTGAATTGGCCATGCTAAATTGCCCGTAGTGTTAGGTAAGGGGTAGATGTAGGAGTATGGGTGGGTTGCGCTTCGGCGGGGCGGTGTGGACTTGTTGGGCCGAAGGGCCTGTTTCCACACTGTAAATAATCTAATCTAATCTAATCTAATCTAATCTAAAAGATGAATAAGAACAGCCTCACATGCAAGTTCCCCTCCAAGCCACACAGTCTGATTTGAAACTAATTGGCCATTACTTAATTATTGCTGGGCCAAAATCCTGGAACTCCCTCTGTAACAGCACCATGGATGTCCCCAGAACCCAAGAATTGCATAAGTTTAAGAAAGCAATTCACCAGCAACTTCTCTAAGCAGTTAGGGACTGGCAACAAATACTGGCATAGCCAGTGAGGCCCACAGCCCATGAAGAAAGAAAAAAATGTGGTTATAGAGGAGAGAAATCTGACTGCTCTTATTTACTGGAAAGTGTTCTCAGGTGGAAAGGAGGATTTAGCTTCCTGAGGACAAACATACCCCCATTTCACTGACACACAATCAAATAATCCATCTGGCACATGAAAAGTGGCCACTTGGCTTAAAATATTAAAAGTTAACAGCTCCCCTGGGTTTCTGAATGGGTTTAGCAATATTTTATGAGTTGGCCCTTGAGAAAAATATGACACGTGGAGAGGACCAGCCCTTGAATGACTTTACTGAGTTATTCACTGATACACATGGACCCGTTTCACTTTATCATGAGAGCAGAACATTTGGGCAGTGGTTTCCAAAGTCCCAATGATCCCCAGTTCTTCTTCCTAAATTTTCCATACCAAGCAACTTAGCACTTAGGGAGCTGTCATGCACAGTTGATCAACTAACTGACAACAAATAAAGTGTGACCTCATAGAAAAGCACAGTTTTTCTGATTCACTTTGTCAAAGTACATGAGAACAACTACGGTCCAGGAAACGAAATGGCAAGGAAAACAAAACAGGCATTTAAAACATTCCACATTTGACTGTTTTAAAGTGATTTCAGCAATTAAACCAATTTTTAACTCTGTTTTCTCTCCAGAGATGCTGCCAGATCCGCTGAGTTTCTTCAGGGTTCTCTGTCTTTGTTGAATATATTTTAATGTTTCAATGCAAGGTTAAAGGAGATTGTTTTATCTCAAGTGGGGATTTAGGTCATAGCTTGATTATCTTGTCCAAACACTGCTCTTGTGTGAGCCTCAAGTGTTGAGAAGCCAGCATCTAGCATTTTGATTCCTCCTTTATCTGAAATTTGTGCCTAAGAACACATAAATGATTGACATTTTGTATAACATCCAAAGTGGATCCAGTGGCGCAATGCATAACTCATTTGATTCCGAAAGAGAGGATTATAGGTTGAACCCCTATCTGGGTTGAGTGTAAACTTTTAGGGCAGCATGGTGGCTCAGTGGTTAGCACTGCTGCCTCACAACACCAGGAACTCTGGTTCGATTCCCTACTTGGGCAACTGTCTATGTGGAGTTTGTTCTTTCTCCCCGTGCCTGCATGGGTTTCCTCCCACAATCCAATGATGTGCAAGTCAAGTAAATTGGCCATGCTAAATTGCTCATAGTGTTAGGTGCATTAGTCAGGGGTAAATATAGGGTAGGGGAATGGGTCTGGGTTACTCTTTGAAGGATTGGTGTGGATTTGTTGTGTTGAAGGGCCTGTTTCCATACTGTAGGGAATCTAATCTAATTTTTAATATACCTTACAGGAACAATTATCAAATTTCAACACCAAGCCACATAAGTAGATATAGTACAGGTGGGCAACAACCACCTGTAGTGAAGTAGAGTGAAAAACAGCGGTGATGGGCAAGTCATGCCTACCCTTCCCCCCCCACCATGATGGCCTCGGCACAGGCTTACTTATGGGGAAAACACAGTAAAGTTGATATGAGGAATGTCATAATGCTATGCATGTGGGCGGCACGGTGGCACAGTGGTTAGCACTGCTGCCTCACCCCACCATGATGGCCTCGGCACAGGCTTACTTATGGGGAAAACACAGTAAAGTTGATATGAGGAATGTCATAATGCTATGCATGCTAGGGACCCAATGATCTATTCTTCCTATTTTTAATGGTCTTATAACAAGACATTTCCTTGTTCAGGTGCAATACCCTCTAAATGTGGTCAAACCAATAACCTGTATAATGATAGAATCACACCCTTTGATTTACAATTAATGATTCAAATACCCAATATCTATTAACATTAGCTCCCTCTCCACTATTCACCATCAACATTGAGTGATCTGTGCGTAAGTAAGAACTAAATCTCTCAATTTCTTTCAGCAAAGTTCCCTGCAAACGATATATGTGGTCTCTATTGGTCACAACCAACGTGTATGACACTACATTTGTCAGATTTTGATTTAATCTGCAAATTTACTATATACTGTATACCCTAACATACTAGTCCAGAGTGGGTGTGATTCTGCCATTACAAATCACAATGGACCAATGCTTTCTTGCTTTACAACTTTCACGACCATTCCTTTTAATTTTTGTTCAATGCCATCATTGTCATTGAATATCTCCCATCCATTGCCTTAGCCCTTTTGTTCTTCCTCCCCCTCCCCCCTTTCAATAGCATTACTCTTTCCACAGATGCTGCCAGATCTGCTGAGTACTTCCAGAATTCTCTAGTTTTTATTTTAGATTTCTAGAACTTGCAGTGTTTTGCTTTTATTCAACCTCCTGGGAGAGAACAGAATAAATGGTTATGATAGCTTTAGATTATATAATAAGGGAAAAAGATCTAGTGGAATTAAATCACCAGCATGGACTGGTGGACAGGGTGGTCTATTTCTGTGCTGCATAGATTTATAATCAACATATTCTTTTAAAAAGTGCTCTATTATTAAAACACCATTTACGTGCAACACTTCCATCGTATAAACATTATATGATTTATGGGAAATTAATTATTCGAAATTAATTTGAAAACGGTTTCTTCAAATAAATTTGAGAACCACTGGCCCAGATAATGTGCGCAAATCTCTGGAGCAGGACTTGAATTCGCAATCTCCGATTAAAAGACCAGAAAGGTACCATTGAGACAAAAAGCTGATATCTGATGCTTTCAAGGTTGTCTATTACAGATCGAAAAGTTCCCGTTCTAAAGAGAATTGGGCAGCTTTATACTGCACAACCTCCATTTCAATGTTATCCAGGCTAAAACCACAGGTCCAATATTTTACGTTGCCGTGATATAGCAAATCGAATGCATTTTTAAAATAGCCACATCAGACAGTAATTTTAGCACAATATCGTGTGTAGCCCCTGACTTTTCAACATTCCAAAGTCAAGGGTACATGATGGAATTGTGATATAAATTCTGCAGCAACTGCGGAGTCGGTCAAATTGCTTTCCTCATAGTCCGCATTCTGCAATCTCGGATCATCCCCGCCCCTACTGCAGATGTCTACATAACACACATTTCATTACTGCAATACTCATAATCTATTGAAGCTTTCAGTGGCCCTTGTGCTTTCTTGTTTAGTCATCCTTGTACAAATATTAAAAGATGCTAAACGGGGGGAACTCATTTTATTTTAAAGTCACCCTTTTCCAAGATTTGATATGTGAAAGATGAAGGGCGACACACATTTCATTACTGCAATACTCATAATCTATTGAAGCTTTCAGTGGCCCTTGTGTTTTCTTGTTTAGTCATCCTTGTACAAATATTAAAAGATGCTAAACAGGGGGAACTCATTTTATTTTAAAGTCACCCTTTTCCAAGATTTGATATGTGAAAGATGAAGGGCGTGGTTTGAAGACTAGGGCTGCATAGCAAAGATATTCCAATTTCAAATCTCACCACTTGCTCAAGCGAAAGGTACTCGCCCCTTTTCTCGTACATTCTGCGGTGATTTATTTTGCGCAGTCCCTGAAACAGAACTTGTAACGTTAAAGCTGACGTGTTTTAAAATGCCAACATTTGCCCAATCCACTCTAATTGACATCTTCTCCCGCCACCTCCTTTCTTCCTCTGAGCCAATGGCGATGAAAGATTGGACTAAGGACGGCCTCCATTCATATAAAAAGGCGCCATCCGCTAATATTTCCCACTCGGTTACTTACACCGACTCGTTATTGTCGAGCGAAGTAACAGTCCCATTCTTTGTAAGTTCATCCATATCATTTTCTGACTTGAATAAAAATGGTAAGTATACAATATTATTTTCCATCCAAAACTAATTTATATTCGTGCCGCCTGTCATATCGATGGTGCACAATTGCGCCGAAATTAATCAGCAACCTTTATTTTATCGCCGTCGTGGTGTACTTTCTTTTGAAGTGCAGTAGCGTTTGTAGTCGACTATAATGTTGCTTTGAAGTAACAAGCTTGGCAACGTTGTTTAAAATTGAAGCTCATTTGTCTTTTAATACATCAATGCTAAAGCTCGATGGCAGTAGCATTTGCTCTACCCCTCCCCCAAAACATAATTTTCCAGCGTGTAAAATATTCTTTGTCTGGGAGAAGTCATTAATCGATTATTTCGCTCGAGTGAGGCAGAAAGTGATCCTGGTGTAGCATCCATGTGTGTAATGCGCTGCATTGGTTTGGGGAGGGGAGGTGGGAGAGAGAAAAGGCGTCGCTCTGCTCTTTTTGAACGTGAAGCTTACCCGCGGGAATCAAGAGGTTTCTCTTTCATCCGCCTGGCTTTAAAGCGCTCCAGCTCTTCTGAACTGCCTGAATGAAAAGCGCGGGAGTTGGGGAACGCTCTCGGTGCGCAGTTTAAAAGTGTCCTCTATCACTGCCTCCCTTCGCTTTGATGGTGCCCTGAATGTTGATCTGACCGAGTTCCAGACCAACTTGGTGCCATATCCCCGTATCCATTTCCCCTTGGCCACTTATGCACCAGTTATCTCTGCTGAGAAGGCATACCATGAGCAGCTTTCAGTGTCTGAGATAACCAATGCATGTTTTGAGCCAGCCAACCAGATGGTCAAATGTGACCCTCGCCATGGCAAGTACATGGCCTGCTGTCTCCTTTACCGTGGTGACGTAGTGCCAAAAGATGTCAATGCTGCTATTGCTACTATTAAAACTAAACGTACCATCCAGTTTGTGGATTGGTGTCCCACTGGTTTTAAGGTTGGTATTAACTACCAGCCTCCTACTGTGGTTCCTGGAGGTGACTTGGCCAAGGTTCAGCGGGCTGTATGTATGTTGAGCAACACCACAGCCATTGCTGAAGCTTGGGCTCGCCTGGACCACAAGTTTGACCTGATGTACGCCAAGCGTGCCTTTGTTCACTGGTATGTTGGTGAGGGTATGGAGGAAGGAGAGTTCTCGGAAGCCCGTGAGGATGTGGCCGCCTTAGAGAAGGATTACGAGGAAGTTGGTGTTGACTCTATCGAAGGGGAAGGAGAGGAGGAAGGGGAAGAATATTAAGCTTGAATTACTATCCCACTCACAAATGCATATTGTGGTGTGAGCTCCAGCCTCAGTTAATATTGGTGTTTTTTAAGGGTACCTTTTAGTACATTGTAGCATATGTAGCTGTCTTTACAGTGATCTCTGGTCTGATTATGTCTGTTTGTCTATGCATAATCTTTTGTCTGATGCAATAAAGGAGCTTATTGGTCTCAATTTGTTTCTTTTTGTCAATAGTTGCATTCATTTAAATCACTTTCTTGATTCCTGTTACCCTTGCCTTAAGAAAAGTCTCACTTGGAACATTCAATTGAGTGGTTGGGCACAAGTTGTACTCTTACGAGCATCCTTATTTGAGGATTTTTTTTTAAACTTATGGTTGAACCCTCTGCATTAATCTAATTTCAGTGCTGCTACCTGCAGTGTTTTGTTTTATCTAGACGTGCTATGATGTGTAACTTGGTATTGGCAGCAAGCTTTGCTATGCTGTTGTCACCAAAATGCTAATGCATGTCTTAATTAAACCTGAAGTTGAATTGCTGTGCAGGCTATATTATGCTTTTTGAAATATAATGCAAAAATGCAGGTGCAGCAAGCAATTAATGTGACCAATGTGGAGGAGCTTGTTAAAAATCACAACACCAGCCTATAGTTCCAACAGGATGATTTTTGGGAGCACTAGCTTTCAGAACACTACTTTGTGTAGCTCTGGGGCCGGATCATAAGACAGAATTTATAGCACAAGATCATAGTGTCATTCAACTGAAATGATTGAACAAACCTAAAATAAGTTTTTATCTTGGAATGGGTTGCAGGTTTCAGTTCACATGTAAATCCTAGAACTTCTTTCAAGTCACGTTCTTGATAACTTTAAGGTTTTAAAAAGTGACATCTCAGCTCAGACAATACACTTAAAAGCATGAGGTTTGAATTTGTCTCTCCCATCTTAAGTCAGACTAGTTTCACTTACAAAGTAGCAATTTATTAATGAATTGACTGCAGATTGTGCCTTTTGAGCAAAATAGAATGTTTCTGTAAATTATAGTTTCACCCCATAGACCTGTGTATACAGAAATGAGTGCTGGTGTAAAACCAGAGGGTGTGCACATGTGTGAAAGTGGGGGGGGGCAAGGTGTATGATGGTTTGTGTGTATGGTGTAGTGGGGTCACGTGTAGTTGAGGCCTCTGCTCAGTCACTCTCCATTGTTGCAAATCCTGAAGTATGCCTTGGCGCATAGTCAGCTGAAGATCTGATGCTGAATGTTCCTGACTACAATGTTTCCTAACTGGGAGGGAACACTTTGGTGGTTGGGTGGTGTCCGTTCGTCTGTTGTCATAGCATCTGCTTGGTCTCACCAATGTACCATACTGCAGGCAAGGATGCCCTGACCTATGAGACAACACTAGCCAAGTCACATGAGTACCTGCTATGTCCATGGTTAGTGGTGTCTGTGTTGACACTGACATATCTTGCAGTGGTTACCATGACAGGGTTGTATAATGTTGTCCTGAATGCAGGGTGGTTTGCTGCAAACAATGGTCTGGTTTCAGGTTTGGCAGTTGTTTAAAAGTGACAAGTGGAAGCATAGGGAAGGTCTTGGCGAGGTGCTCATTCTCATTGATATGTTGCAGGATGTAAAGAACATGGTGCAGTTTCTCTGCTCCCAGAATGACTGGATAAAGGGTACCTGAGTGGTTGCATCCCATGTCGCTTCCTGACGAGGTCATTAGTTTCTTGCTGTGGCACATTGGACCTGGTGATCAATGAGTTGAGCATCGTACCCTGTTTTTGAGGGCATTCTTGAGCATCTTCAGGTGTCTGTTGTGTTCCTCCTCATCTGAATAGATCCCATGTATGCGTAGGGGATGGCTGTTTTAATGTTTAGGGTGGAAGCTGAGAAGTACAGCATCATGAGGTTATCTGTGGGTTTGCAGTATTGAGGTGCCTTTCATTCTTGGAGATTTGTCCAAGAATGAGATTGATACTAAGGAGTAGTCCATGGTAAGTCTGATGGTGGAATGATGATATTACTAGTTTCAGTGATTCCTTGCCATGAGGCCAGAGGAAGAAGATGTCAATATATCTGGTGTTTCATGCTGTTAAGGCTCACTCGCTCACTGAATTTGCAGTTGCAGAATTATATTCACAGATACAAAATAGAATCTTTTTGAGCAAAGTAGAATCTGCAGGGAGTCAATGCATGTAATATTTTATAAATTCCTACTTTAGAAACATAGAGTCATAGTCATAGAGATGTACAGCATGGAAACATACCCTTCGGTCCAACCCGTCCATGCCGACCAGATATCCCAACCCAATCTAGTCCCACCTGCCAGCACCCGGCCCATATCCCTCCAAACCCTTCCTATTCATATACCCATCCAAATGCTTCTTAAATGTTGCAATTGTACTGGCCTCCACCACTTCCTCTGCCAGCTCATTCCATACCCGTGCCACCCTCTGTGTGAAAAGGTTGCCCCTTAGGTCTCTTGTAAATCTTTCCCCTCTCACCCTAAACCTATGCCCTCTAGTTCTGGACTCCCTGACCCCAGGGAAAAGACTTTGCCTACTTACCCTAACCATGCCCCTCATAATTTTGTAAACCTCTATATGGTCACCCCTCCGCCTCCGACACTGCAGGGAACACAGCCCCGGCCTGTTCAACCTCTCCCTGTAGCTCAAATCCTCCAACCCTGCAACATCCTTGTAAATCTTTTCTGAACCCTGTCAAGTTTCACAACATCTTTCTGCAATATTCCAACAGTGGCCTAAACGATGTCCTGTACAGCTGCAACATGACATCCCAACTCCTGTACTCAATACTCTGACCAATAAAAGAAAGGTAACCTTCTTCGCTGTCCACTACACCTCCAATTTTGGTGTCATCTGCAAACCTACTAACTGTACCTCTTATGCTCGCATCCAAGTCATTTATGTAAATGATAAAAAGTAGAGGACCCAGCACCAGAACTAATCTGACTCAAGATTGGGATACAAACAGACTTTAAACTCACACCTTTAATGCATTGTCTGAGCTGAGATGTCACTTTTTTTATATGAAACTTTTAAGTTATCTCAAGAGTGTGACTTGAAAGAAGTTCTGGGATTTATATATTAATGAACTGAAACCTGCAACCCATTCTAAAAGATGAAAGACTTAACAGCAATTTAGGTTTGTTCAATATATCATTTCAGTTGTATGACACTAATCTTTTGCTATAAATTCTGTCTTATGATCCTGTTCTACAACTACCTGATGGAGCAGCATGCGGAAAGGTAGTGCTTCTAAATAAACCTGTTGGACTATAACTTGATGTTGTGATTTTTAAATTCAGGCAAATACAGTGTTGCATGTTTTCAAAATGAATACCAGAGTAAGGATGTGTAATACAAGTGTACAGGACCTTTTAGTAAGACCATATCAGGAGTATTTGTGCAGTGTTGATCTCTTTGCCTAAGGAAAAGATGAACTCCTATAAAAGGAATGCAGTTCACCAGGCTGATTCCTGGGATTGGTTTTATTTTTCATTTTTGTGGGATGTGGGTGTTACTGGCTGAAGCTAAGATGACTGACCTCCAACAACCATGACTATCTTCCTATTCCTGCAGAAGGGCTTATGCCCAAATCGTCGATTCTCCTGTTCCTTGGATGCTGCCTGACCTGCTGCGCTTTTCCAGCAACACATTTTCAGCTCTATCTTCCTATTTGCCCAGTGTGATTCCAACCAGTGGAGAGTTTGCCCCCAATATCAGTTGATTCCAGTTTTGTTAGGGCTCCTTGATACCATACTCAGTCAAATGTGGCCTTGATGTCCAGGGTTAACACTCTTTCACCTCCCCTCTGGAATTCCATACTTTTGTCCTGCTTAAACCAAGGCTGTAATGAGGTCAGGAGAAGACATCGATTTGGTCCCGTGTTTGAGATTCAAAGAATGACTGGGGTATCTGATTGAAACCTAAATTTTTCTAACCAGACCAGACATAACGATGTTATCCTGTGACCCATGGCCAGAGTAGGAGAAATTTCTTAATTCAGAAAGTGGTGAACATGTGGAGTTCTCTACCATTTGTTTCTAACGAGCTTTCTAAAGGATAAAGCCATAAAGGGTTATGGGGTGACTGGGATTATTGCATGGAGATAGAAGATCAGCTGTGATAATGTTGAATGATGAGTAAGTTGGATACTCTGAATGGTTGACAACTCCTATTTTCCATGCAATTGTCAATGTATAATTTAAATTATTGACTGGATTGAGTTGTACTGCCAGTGCACAAGCATAGGGGGCACCACTACCCATTCTGAAAATGGGTATGTACTTCCACTATCCTGCTTCTACCAACATTCATGTAGTTTAAAAATTTTACTATTCGTCCTTTTGTGGAAACCAATCAGGTGCATTTTTAACATGTACATGTCTTGATTTTGTATTCTAAAGCAATGATTAAACTTTTAAAAGGAAGAACTACTGGTTAAATCATCCATTGAGATGTAAGAAAACATCCTTCAGGAAAAAGATAGTTTGTGCCAATTGTTGAGTCAAACTCAGCACAGACTATTTGGCTTCTCATACTGGCGATGTTGATCCAACTTCTCTGCTGACTTCCCTTATCCTTTATCTCTTCTCTCAAAATGTTTTACCTGCTTTGGTTACAATTGGCAAGCTATTAACTGAAATGTTTTTGGGTTTTTGTTTTGATTTAACACTAGAATTTAATATGTACAGGAAAGTCTTTTGCAAATATTGTTTAAATACAGAAATGTATTCAGATGCCAGGTATGCCATTAGCCAGCAATTAAGCTTTTAATTGCATTTTGACAATTAGGGTAGTTGAGGCCCAATAAGGAAATAGTGTGATATTCTCAGGATTCAAAATAAGATCCTTGCTTTGTAAAGGGAAGTGAGCAATTTTCTTACTTTTAGGTCAATCTCAGTATCTTTTGAAAATACCTACTTCCTCTTAATAGATAGCAAACAGGGAAATGGTGCTGCCTTCAGTTTTAGACTACAAGACATAGGAACAGAATTAGGCTATTCAGCTCTGCCATGGCTTTTTCTCAAACTCATTTTTCTGCCTTCTTCCAGCAACCCTTGATCCCCTTACCAATCAAGAACATTTTGTTCTAATGATCCAGATGCTGGATGTCATACTTAAGTTTGATGTATTGCTGTTGGTCCTCACGTCTCTATGCTGAATTTCACAATTCCCAGATAGCACAACATTTAAATCAACAGAAAATGCAAATCCACAATTGCGCCCTCAGTGCTGTATTTGATGAGAACATGGATGTGGGATAGGGCTACAACATAGTTCTGAGAAACAGTGCTGAGTGCAACTACCCATGAAAAATCAGGACTGCTGAATTTCTCTTAAAAGATTCCAGTGCATACACTGGAAAATTTTAAGTTGGCGATTTAAGAACATTGTTAATGCATTACATGGTGTAAACATTTCTTGTTCCTTTGTGCTGAATTTTGACTTTGTAATGATGCAATTTTTTAAAAGATTCCAGTGACTCACGGTATCTTGCAAACGTCCATTCATAGTACAATGAGCCTTAGCTCATTATTGCTAGGCAATTTTGTCCTACAAGATGTCTCAGCCAAGCTTGATCCGTGCCTCACTCGGACCAAGGGGGTGGGGGGTCCACTGGATAGTGATGAGCAGCATCAATCATTGCTAATTATGTCCACTGTGGCTGAGGTCTGGTGTAATATATCAATTGCTAACTCGTTTGATGTTTGCTAACATGGCAAAGAGTCAGAGGTTTACAGCATAGAAACTGACCCTTTGGCCCAACTTGACCATGCTGCTTAGTTTTTGCAATTAATCAGGTCCCATTTGCCTGCATTTGGTCCACATCTATCTCATCCATGTACCTGTCCAAAGATCGCCAATAGTTTTTGCGTAACAAACTAAAGCTTTATGAAAATTGTAGCTCCATTAGAGGATTGGATCCAAGTAAGCAACAGTTCTTTGTTGTAAAATCTGGGCCTCCATTAGTTTCCCCGAGCATTTCAAGGGAAATCAGCAAGCAACCCATAATTTGAAATAAATATTCACTCAGGATAAGGAAAAGAACAAATAAGGAAACATTAATACACAGCAACTAAACTAATTCACATGTGGTTAATACATTGAGCTGTCACTTAGTTTTTTTTGTTTTCATTTAGGTTTCAGTTCCCGCTCCATTGCAATTATCTCAAGTCTGGAGATGGTGAATCATACTGGGGTCATACTGTCCTCCAAGCTCAGCATTCCCTCCACATCCAATTGTAGAATGGTAGTAGACAATTAAACAGCTCACCAAAACAGAAGGAATCTCCACAAATATCCTCATCCTCAATGTTTGGAGAGTCCAGTGCAAAAGATAAAGCTGAAGCATTTCCAACCATCTTTAACCAGAAGTGCTAATTGGATGTTCCATCCCAACCTACTTCATCCTAGATAGTGATGGCTCTGACAACATCCCAACTGTCGTTCCACTATAGTTACAATACTGCCATCTATCGGTCTATGTGGTAAATTGCTCTATGTAGTAAATTTCCCAAAGGACTTATGCCCGAAACGTCGATTCTCCTGCCATTTGGATGCTGCCTGACCTGCTGTGCTTTTCCAGCACCACAGTCATGACTTTGATCTCCAGCATCTGCAGTCCTCACTTTTTCCTAATTGTTCTGGTATGTCTTCTCCACAAAAATTACAATTTGGTCAAATACCACTCCATCAATCTACTCTCAATTATCAGCAAAGTGGTGGAAAGTGTCAACAACAGGGCTATGAAGAGGCGTTTACTCAGCAACAGCTTGCTAATAATCAGGGTTCTATTAGGGCCATTTGGGTTTTGACCTTATTCTATACAACCTAAGTCTAAACATCTCTATTAGCTAAATTCCAAAGGGTGACGTGAGTGGACTGCCCTTATCAAGGCAGATATGTGACTTCAATGACCCTGAAAAAAATTAAAGTCAATGGCATTAAAGGGAAATCTCCTTATTTGTTGGAGTCATACCTAGCACAAAGGGAGATGGGTGAGATATTTGGAATGGATGGGGCAAAATTGGTTGAGAGAGATTTACCAGATACACCCAGATAGTAAAGGAAGGTTTGGTGGTCATATTTGGAGCCAGGAAGTTCCACCAATACCTTTATGGATGTAAATTTGAAATAATAATGGACCACAAACCCCTGCTAAGTCTAATTAGAGGTCAAGGCTGTGTCACCCATAGCTTCAGGCCAAATTCAGCAGTGGGCTCTAATACTAAGTCTGTACAATTACAACTTGGAGCACTATCTGGGAGGCCAAGTAGCGAATGCAGATGCATTGAGCAGGCTCCCACTGGCAGATACATCACTAGTGACATCATCATTGGAAGTTTCTGTAATGGTTTTAAATTTTCTGGACACACTTCTAGTCACAGCTGACAATATCAGACTTTGGACACAGAAAGATCCCATCCTGGCAAAACTGAAATAGCTGGTGGGGACGGGGGAAACCAAAGGGTCATCACAGCCAGAATTAAGGAATTAAGGGCTATGGGGAGAATGCTGGTAAGTGGAGCTGAAATGCGCATCAGCCATGATTGAATGGCGGAGTGGACTGGATGGGCCGAATGGCCTTACTTCCACTCCTATGTCTTATGGTCTTAATTGAAACCATTTTGGATGCAGAGAGACCAGATCACAGTAGAGAATGCCATATTATTATGGGGAGCAAGAGTGATTGTCCTGAGCATGAAACAGCATCAGGAATGTCAGTGCTGGATGCCAGACTCTGCCAAGCAAGAGAGACAGTTTACATCAGGGAACGAAGTTTGGTGTAGGAACTATGGGAATGGACCTGCACGGGTAAGAGGCATGGTCAACATGAGGCCAAATCCAGTGACATGGAAAGTTCATGTCGTTGTGACAGTCCTGAACAAGTGCATGGATCATATGAAAGGCACGAATTCATAAACAGTGCGGGATCAAAATGTGCCCTGCCCCTCGGAACAGTTGGAAAGGCTGGCAGAATTCGTGAGTTCTCCATCTCTGTCAAGCGTTGAAGAGACCTCAGAATCTGAGATGGACACAGTGGATCTCACCACATCAACGTCTTTGCTGCCAAAAGAAGAGAGTGAATTTCTCCCGAGATGCTCTGGGCACAACAGGCGAGCTACAGTGTGTTACATGCCACCCTTGTCTGAGGGAGAGTTGGACAAACAAGATAAAGAACTGGCCTACATCCTCAGACAGAGAGGAGGTAATGAATTCTCCCGAGATGCTCTGGGCACAACAGGCGAGCTACAGTGTGTTACATGCCACCCTTGTCTGAGGGAGAGTTGGACAAACCTGACCCAGTGCTAAAACATTCCAGGAGGCGCTACAAGATAAAGAACTGGCCTACATCCTCAGACAGAGAGGAGGTAATGAAAAAAAGGGAAAAAAAAGAAAAAAATAATAAATAGGAGTGTCAGATGTCCTGTTCACTCTGAGAGCTGGCTCTTATGAAGAAAAAAATAAACAGGAGAGTAACTGGAAGGTGTGTCAGGGCGGACCAAGAGCCAGAAGGGACCTAGGGGCGGGCTGCCTTAGAGTGGCCGGAAGGTGGGAGAGACGGGTGGCTTGTGAGGTTGCTGGGGGACTGTATTTTATGCACTGTTTTTTCTGTAATTAGAAGTCTTATGTACATGTCATTGTTACTGTTTTGTGACTGAAACTGGGATTTGAGGTTTGTCCTCATTTCCCTGAAAACTGGTTGAATGGTAGGGTTTGGGGCTTGGCTTTGCTACTCCTTTCCCCTGTAAAATTGCTGTTTCTCTGTATACAGCTGTTAATGTTAATTGTTTTTTTTTGTAAACTGTGTATTGTTTAATAAAATAAAAAATAACAGAAAAAAAACAGGAGGGTCAGAGGTTCTGTTTACTCTGAGAGCTGAATCATTGTCAAGATCTCTCTACGTGTAAATCAAGGGTGACTTGGTCATGGGATACCAGCTTCTGTGGAGTTATTTCACATATGTAGAAAATCTGTGCAAGAATTTCCATCCATTAAATAAACTCTTTCCATGCCATTCTTATTTTTGCGTTCTCACAAGGGATTTAAAGTCCCCAATTATTCAGAGCATAAAATAAACAGGCAATGTTTCAAATGCAATTGTTCCCTTTTTACATCTCAACACGCAAATAACCTCACCAATTTATTGAGCAAGGACAAAGAATATAACATTATTCTCAAATTGTTACATTTTAAGAATTACATCAACACAGTGAACTGAAGACCTGATAGCTATTCATTCAGTAATTCGATACATAAATGATTAAACTAAACAGTTTCTTACATAAACTTTTTAAGTGGACCATCTGTCTGTTAAAGGCTGCTTAAGATATTTTGCTACATATTATGTTATTTTCCTAGGTAGCACTGTAACTTTATTTACTTACATAAACAAGGGTTTTCCAAATTGACACAATGCACAAAGTATATAATTTATACTCTATTTCATATTTTTAATCCAATTTTGTTAATGTAAATAGTACATTACAAAAATAGTAGTTACATTCATATTCACCTGTAACCAGTCTTCTTCCAGGTTTAATACGACACTCAAATGACTTCATGTAACTTTCAGACAAGTTACATGACCCTATAATTTTAAATCTGTTATTTGTATCTTTGTAGCATTTCCAAAGAGTTGGCGAAACTGTTCACATCACCTAGGTGACGTTGCTTCCCCCATCCTCTAGCTCAGGTTCTGTTGTCTTCAGTTTAAAAGAGTTATACAGCACAGAAACATCCATGTTGACCAGGTTTCCAAAACTGAACTCGTCCCATTTATCTCCATATCCCTCTAAACATTTCTTATCCATGTGCCTGTCCAAACATCTTTTACATGAGTGGACAAAAAACATGGCAGGTGAAGTATAATGTGGATAAATATGAGGATATCCACTTTGGTAGCAAAATAGGGAAGATGGATTATTATCTGAATAGCGATAGATTATGAAAAGGAGGATGTGCAATGAGTGACCTTGTACACCAGTCACTGAAAGTAATCATTGCAGGTGTAGCAGGTGGTGAAGAAGGCAGATGGTATGTTGGAATTCATGATGAAAGGATTCAAGTACAGGAGCAGGGATGTCTTGCTGCAATTGTACAGGGCCTTGGTGAGATCACACCTGGAGTATTGTGTGCAGTTTTTGTCTCCTCATCTGAGGAAGGATGTTCTGGCAATGGAGGGAGTGCAACAAAGGTTTACCAGACTGATTCCTGGGATGGCAGGGCTGACGTATGAAGAAACACTGAATCGGTTAGGATTATATTCACTGGAGTTTAGAAGAATGAAGGGGGGATCTCATAGAAACCTGTAAAATTTGAACAGGACTAGACAGGAAGGATATTCCCGGTGACCAGAGTCCAGAACAAGGGGTCATATTGTAAGGATACGGGGTAGGCCATTCTGGATTGAGACGAGGAGAAATGTCTTCACCCAGAGAGTGGGGAGCCTGTGGAATTCTCTGTCACAGAAAGTAGTCAAGGCCAAAACATTGCATGTTTTTGAGAAGGAGTTAGATATAGTTCTTAGGGCTAAAGGGAATAAAGGGTATGGGGAGAAAGGGAGAATATGGGACTGAGTTGGATGACCAGCCATGATTTTGTTGAATGGCAGAGCAGGCTTGAAGGACTGGGGTGGCACAGTAGCTCGGTGGTTAGCACTGATGCCTCACAGCGCCAGGGACCCCGGGTTCCTGGGATGGCAGGACTGATGCATATAGAAAGACTGGATCACTATAGTCACAGCAGTTTACAAGAGTGAGAGGAGAATCTCACAGAAACCTATAAAAATCCAATGGGACTCAACAGTGTAAAGGCTAGACAGGCAGGATGTTCCTGATGACCGGGGGTCATGGTCTAAGAATATGAGATAGGCCATTCAAGACTGAGGGGAGGAGAAATGTCTTCAGCCAGAGAGTGGGGAGCCTGTGGAATTCTCTGTCATAGAAAGTGGTTGAGATGAAAACATTGAATACCTTCAAGAAGGATTTAGATATAATTCTTAGGGCTAAAGGGATCAAAGAGTATGGGGAGAAAGTAGGAACAGGAGACTGAGTTGGATGATCAGCCATGATCTTATTGAATGGTAGAGCAGGCTCGAAGGGCTGAATAGTCTACTTCTATTTTCTATGTTTCTGTGCTTTTACCATGCCAGAAAGCTCCAAACTCACATAATATTTTTGTTTGTCTGCATGCATTCTAAGAATTCAACACAATAAGTGATCCCTACATTGTCTTTGCTGTCTAGTAGGCACAGTGAAATGTGTCAGATATCTTTGGTGAATGCTCCATTACGATGTTACTTCAGCTGCCCAGTGAATTATATTGTACATCTCTCATGAGTAAGTGGTTTGAATTGATCCCAGTGGTGCTCTGCTCTTTGGGTCATAAAGTGTACTCACAGTGCATCTTTTGTACCATTTCATCTCTTCACATATTTATTGACATATTTCTTTTGGCTTGCTCAAATTAATCAGATAGCGGGATCTCCCTGATATCATACACGGTCATAGATCTTCTTTGGAGCTTCCAAGTGAAGAAATGATGGCACTGCTAACTGAATCGCCTTTAGATGTAGAAAATCTCAATCCCACTGATTTATAAGTCTCAATACTTGTGACTTCTCACTGTCACAACGTATTTTCACAATTTGACAACAGTGGTACCAATTATTACCATGATTTCCTACCCAGAATTGATCAAACAACTTGACACGTTCCGCAAGAGACATTACTCTCACACAGTTTGCTTCCTGTTAACTAGACCGAATTTTTACTCAACCTCTTCGACACACCATATGTTCACCCTGTTGATACTGGTCTCTCTTCTCCTGTCGGGTATGTGTGGACTAGCCACTACCATACATCAAGAACATCTCTGAACTGACAGCCAGACTACTGTGACCACTAGGACTTATACAACACTACCATTACAGGGCAAGCGACACAAAGAACAGCCAGGGAATTCCTAGAGGCATGGCACTCATCCACAAACTCCATCAACAAACACATCGACCGGGACCCAATATACTGGCCACTACAGTGGACAACTGAAACTGACAACCGGAAGCGGCAGGGACAGGCCACTATAAATGCCGGAGGAAACACCACAGAAGCGCTTCACAGGAGGCTTCCAAGCACCGAGGATGTCACCTAGACAGGGGACGAAACGTTTGCAACAAAAACTTCCAGCTCGGCGAACAGAACCACAGCAACGAGCACCCGAGCTACAAATCTTCTCTCAAACTTTGAGTATGGTCAGATCTTTTTATACTGTAATAACCTCCCACAGTACCTCTCAACAACCCCAACCCCACCTCACCCACAACCTCTACCACCCAGAAGTTCAAAGGCATTAAAATAGAAACACCACCTTGAGGTGGTGTTCCTCCAGGTCACACATTATTCTGCCTTGCACATATGCTGATGTTCCTTCATTGTCACTGGGGTCAAAATCCTAAAACCCCATCATAGAGTCATACAGCATGGAAACGGACCCTTTGGTCCAACCAGTCCATGCTGAACATAATCCCAAACTAGTCCCACCTGCCTGTATCCTTCCAAACCTTTCCTCTTCATGTACTTATCCAAATATCTTTTAGCTGTTGTAATTGTACCCACATCCACCACTGGAGCACAACCATGATAAGATCATTGGATCATACAAATAGTAGGTCACTCAGCCTGCTCCAACATTCAATCAGATCATGACAGGGCTATTGTAGTACAGTGGTAGTGTCCCTACCTCGGTGCCAGGAAGCCTGCATTCAAGTCCTGCTTGCTCCAGAATTGTGTTATAATATCTCTGAACACATTGATTAGATAATTTCCTTAAGATCATGGTTGATGTGATTGTGGCCTTAACTCCACCTTCCTGCCTGTCCCCATAACCCATGGCTCTCTTGTCAATCAAAAACCTGTCCGTCTCAACCATGAACATATTGAGTAACCCAGTCTCCACTGCTTTCTGTGGAAGAGAATTCCAAACACTAATGACACTGAGAGAAGAACTCCTTTTCATCTCTATCTGCAGTGGGACCCTCCATACATTTAAACTCTATCCCTTAGTTCTAGATTCCCTCTGAACTGAAAATGTGTTGCTGGAAAAGCGCAGCAGGTCAGGCAGCATCCAGGGAACAGGAGAATTGACATTTCGGGCATAAGCCCTTCTTCAGGAAGATTCCCTCATCAGGGAAACATCCTCTCAAGCCTTTCAAGCCCTTGCAATCTGATATGTTTCAATGAGATCACTTCTCATTCTTCTAAACTTTAGTAAGTATATGCTAAACCTGCTGAACCTTTGCTTATAAGACAACTTGTTCATCCCCAGAATCAGTTTAGTGAACCTTCTTTGAACTGTTACCAATACAAGTACTGTATTTCTGTTCTTAAAACTGTGTTCACAGGATGTGGGTATCACTAGCTGGGCCAGCATTTATTACCCATCCCTAACTGCCCAGAGAGCAGTTAAGAGTCAACCCCGTTGCTGTGGGTCTGGAGTCACATGTAGGCCAGACCAGGTAAGGATGGCAGTTTCCTTCCCTAAAGGACATTAGTGAACCAGATGGGCTTTTACGACAATTGGCAATGGTTACATGGTTGCCATTAGGCTAGCTTTTTATTTTTCTTCATTGAATTCAAATTAAAATTTCACCATCTGCCAGGGTGGGATTCAACCCCATGTCCCCAGAACACGAACACATGGTTCTGGATTTTGAGACCAGGACGATACCACAGTCTCCTCTTAAAGTAAGGAGGCCAAAGTGCACACAAGTGCTGTCTTACCAACGTCCTGTCCGGTTGTAGCAAGACTTTCCTATTTGTATATTCCACCCCAGTAAAGGTCAACACTCCATTTGTCTAACTCATAACTTGCTGTAACTGCATGGTGCCTTCATGTGTTTCATGTACAAAGACACCCAGGACACACCTTATTGCAAACTTCTGCAATATCTCTCCATTCAAATAATATGCTGCTTTTATGTCCTTCCTACCAAAGTCGACAACCTCACACTTCCTCACATTGTACTCCATCCGTTACTTCTTTTGTCCACTTGCTTAACCTGTTTATATCTTTTTGCAGACTCCTTTTGTAGTCTCTTCAAAACTTGGTTTCCGGCATATGTTTGTATGGGAAAAGTTTGGCTCTAATACACTCAGTACCTTCATCCAAGTCATTGATGTAGATTGTAAATAGTTGAAGCCCCAACACTGATCCCTGTGGCAGTCTAGTTACAGTTTGCCCATCTCAGGATGACTAAATTATCCCAATTCTCTATTAGTCAATCCTCTATCCATGCTAAAGTATTAACCACAACAGCAGAAGCTTTTATTTTCTGCAGTCATCTCTAATATAGATTGGAACAGCTTGAGGCGGGGGGTCCATCATGAGTTCTCAGAGTAATTAGGGATGGATAATAAAAGCTGCCTCACCAGTATCATTCATACCCCAAGATCAAATTAAAAAACAAAACATTCCCTTCACCATAGAGTCTACCTTTATTTGCATTTCTCCACAAGCCTCAGGGATGAGGTACAGAAACAACACAAATTGAAGTAATCTAGGATTATGTTCTTAGGCTGCACAGAATATTTTAATTCAATGTCAAAATACACTTATTTGGATATCCAAGAACACTTTGTGATCTAATAGCAAAGTCTGACAAAGCCAAAGTTAATTCCCTCTCTTTTAATGGATGGCTGTCCATGTCAGCCTCCTGCTACCAGAAATTAGAATCTGAGAGTCAGGTATTGTGTCTAGGTCCATCTCAAAGTGTTGTTGGTGAAGGGATTCTGATAACAATCCTTACCATTGACATATACGAAAAGTGTAGTGAGATGCTCTATCAGTAGAGAGAATACATGAGTGCTTCAGTTATTCAAGGTGAAAGGAGATCAGAATTTGCTTTGTCTGTGGTGTCCTTCACCCACTATCATGGGCAAAATAACCTGCTGACACTCAGTGTCTAGATTAGGTGTTTACCACATGCCCACGCACTCATACGTGACTAGACTTCAGCAAAGGAGCTAATGTTAAACAACACTGCCATAACCAGCCTCTGTAGCAAATGCCCGAAATGGAGGAGCTGCAGCATTTCTTAACTATGAAAGAAATGGAATGAAAGGGACAAGAAAATAATTACTCGATGCATTACCAGCTTCTGTAGCAGAAAATGAAATAAATTTGCTCTAGCATTTAAGAAAGACAGCCTTGAATTTCTATGGCAATTTTCACCATTGTAAAAACTTGCCAAAACACTTCATAGTAAATGAGTTATTTTTGAAGTATGGTCACTGTTGTAATGCAGCAGCCAATGTGTGCACAGCAAGCTCCCACAAACAGCAATGTGATCAAGATTTGTTAGTTTGCTTTTGTGAGTATATTTGAATATAGAGTGTATTCAAAAAGAATGGGTCCCAATGAACACAGTCCGCCTATTTCTGAGCAACAAGCCCACACAAGCAGACAAAACGCATCCAGAAACCAGAGCCACTCTCCCCTACATCAAAGGCATCTCGGAAATGACTGCCAGACTACTCAGACCCCTTGGCATCATGGTAGCCCACAACCCCACCAATACACTAAAACAGCAGCTAATGAACTTGAAAGACCCTATACAGACAATAAGCATAACTAATGTCATTTACAAAATAATTTGCAAGAACTGTAATAAACACTACATTGGACAAACAGGCAGAAAACTAGTTACCAGGATACATGAACATCAGTTAGCCACAAAACAACATGACCCTCTGTCACTAGGATCCTTACATACGGATGAGGAAGGACACCACTTCGACTAGGACAAGCCAAACAGAGACACGCATGAGAATTCCGAGAAGCATGGCATTCCAACCAGAACTTGATCAACAAACACATTGACTTGGATCCCATTTACCAGCCCCTGAGAAAAAGAACAGGAAATGACATCACCATAGGAAATGGTGTCATCACAGGAAATGACATCACTAACCCAAGGAAACGCAAACATATAAATAGAAAGCAGGCTACACCACCAGTGTTTCATTCGGAGGCGCACTGAAGATGTTACCTAGAATGGTGATGAAACATCTGGAAATGAACCTTCCAGCTCAGTGAGCAAACCTACATCCAGGGCCTTTTTGGTTGGCTGGACAGATAGTGATCAGATTCATGTTCACAGCAAGGAGTTCAATCTGCATTCTGACAGCAATAGACCTGGGGGTCTGCCTTATTACCCTAATTGTAATTTTTAATAATCAAAGTGCTTAACTGTGATGGCTGAATGATTGCCAAGGACCTGCCTTTGGGTACAGAACTCAAGAAAACTAATTGATTTGTGTTTTTATTTTTGCCTTCAGCTCCCAAGGCCCAAAGCTCAGAAAGTCTCTCCTCTGAACTCCCTGCCTCTCTAAGACACTCCTTAGAGCTATGCCTTCCATTAAACCTTTGGTCACCCGCACTAAAATTTCCCAACCACAATTTGTCTGATACTGCTCCTGTGAAGTGCAGCAGGACTGTTTACCACTTTAACTGTCATGGATAAATACAACTTCTTGTTCACGATTTCTGAAGACAATTGTAGAACTGTTAGCTTCAAAACATGGTGAATGAGGGATTCAGCATAACACTAATTGCATACACAAATTAATCACAGTATTGTTACATTGTCTAAAGAGGCCATTCAGTCATAGTGTCATACAGCACAGAAACAGACCCTACCGTCAACTAGTCCACGTCGATGTCCCCAAACTAAACTAGTCCCACCTGCCTGCACTTGGCCCATATCCCTCCAAACATTTCTTATTCGTGTACTTAACAAATAACTTTTAAATATTGTAATTGTACCTGCATCCACCACTTTCTCGGGCAGTTCATTCCATATATGAACCACCCTCTTGTGTAAAAAGGTTGCCCCTCATGTTCTTTTCAAATCTTTTCTCCTCGCACTTTAAAAATATGCCCCCTAGTTTTGAACTCCCCCACCTCAGGGAAGAAAACCCTTTTCATTCACTTTATCTATGCCCCTCATGATCTTTTAAACCTCAAAAAGGTCACCCCTCAACTTCCTATGCTCCAGTTTATTTTTATATCTCAAAACCTCCATTCCCAGCAACATCCTGGTAAATCTCTTCTGAACCCTTTCCAGGTTAATAATATTCTTCCCATAAAAGGGTGACCAGAACTGCACACAGTTCTCCAGAAGAGGTCTCACCAACATCCTGTACAACCTCAATATGACGTCCCAACTCCTATACTCAAAGATCTGAACAATGAAGGCAAGCGTGCTAAACATCTTCTTCCCCACCCTGTCTACCTGTGATGTAAATTTCAAAGAATTATGTACCTGAACCCCCTAGGTCTCTCTGTTCTACAAACACTACCCAGGGCCCAACCATTAATTGTATAAGTCCTGCCCTTGTTTGTATTACCAAATGCAATACCTCACATTTATCCAAATTAAACTCCACTTGCCACTCCTCAGCCCATTGACCCCAACTGATCAAGATCTCTTTGTAATCTTCGATAACCTTCACTGTCCACCACACCACCAATTTTGGTGCCATCTGCAAACTTACTAACCATGCCTCCAATATTCTCATCCAAATCATTTATATAAATGATAAATAAAAATGAACCCAGTACCCATCCCTGTGGAACACAACTGGTCACAGGCCTCCAGTCTGAAAAACAACCCTCCACCACCACCACCCTATTTCCTACCATTAAGCCAATTTTGTATCCAATTGGCAAGCTCACCCTGAATTCCGTGTGATCGAGCTTTACTAATTAGTCTACTCTGTGGAACTTTGTCAAAGGCTGTACTAAAGGCCTTCATCGGTTCTAGATATTCTCTCATGTTACACACCTCTGAAGCAGGTAGGACTTGGACCTTGAGGCTTCCTAGCTCAGAGGTAGGGATACTACCACTATACCACAAGAACTCTCCCTGCACTTGTCCTGTTGCATAGTGCCAAACTCCCGACTTTTCCCCGTAACCTGCCTCCCCCACATTTCCAGGCATTGGTATTGTGAATAACAGCTGTCCAACCGTGGAATAGGACATTGTTTTTCAAAAAACAGCATCCCAGTTGCAGTATTTTCATAACATCGAAACTGACTTTACTGTAAATAAGGAGATTTATTTACCATGGATTGAGACATATTGATTAAACAAATAGTTCTAGACAGTAGTCCACACCAGAGGCAATATAACAAAACACTAAAAACTTGAAGGCTAGTGTGCCTGAAACGTTAATGAGCTTTTCTCCACTGATCTGCGGGGTATTCCTATCATATTCCGTTTTCGCTACAAATAATACATTGGAGATTTTGAGAGGCTGGAACACATGGTCTTGGTATCCAAGGAAAACTAAATGCCAGTGTTTGCCTCCAGGCGGCGATGTGTTCCTGCGGATTTAGTTGTTGATTCGTCAATTTGAATTTCCCTCCTTCATCATTAATTCATTCAAATAACCGTTAGCTTTTTCTCGCTAGTCGTTGCAACAAAATCTGGACGTGACTGGCGGCATTCATAATATTTTGCTAATCACAGTTTTACTGTCAGTCTGCATCCAGACATTTACCAATTCCCCGTTATTTGCGGGATATAAGGACACGGATACCGCTCCGATGTAACTCATTTCTAGACCGCGATCAGACCGGACGTGTCAGTGAGGGAAAAACAAAAAAAAAGGGGTGTGGGGCCGACCTTCCGAGTCCACGGATAACGAAGACAGGATGTTACAGAAAATAAAAGCAGAGATTATTGAAAGCATTCACTTTGTTAAAGATAATGTTTCTATACAACAATTTTATGTTTTTATTCGAGTTATGCGTTTCCTTTTAGTCTGTTTAAGCCAATAAGTATCGTCTCTGAATGTCTTACTTACTAAAGGCTGTGCTTTTATACAAAACAACACAATTTCCATTCTTTTGTGTGTAAAGCTCATAACTTGCATACTAACTTCCTTGGTACGCATAATTTGCTCTACAAACAAAGCATTTACATTGGTTTTCTTCCGTTTATGAATTACACGTTGTTTCACAGTGCCTGTATTAGAGAGAGAGAGAAAAAAAGATCTTTCGGCCACATTTCCAGACATTGATGCATGGTTTAAATGGAAGATATTCGACCAATTACAGTCTTCAGCGGAGCTCCTCGCCTCGTCTTTCAGCTACTTACTTGTTGGACAAGATTGTGCCCAATCGAATGGGCAAGCCCTTTCTTTTCTATCTTACTATTGGTTATATTCACATCACTTCGCTCTAATCAGTTTAGAGCCGCAGCCAATCTGAAGAGTTTAGTTTGCATTTTAGCCAATTACCTGCCGCGTTACATTTGAGCAGTTCTCTCCGCCAATGGTGTGCTTGGGGCTGTGTTTTCTCTTGGAGTTTCGGAGCCAATCCGGGGTCGCGTTCTATGGTGATTTTGCAGCGTGTGGCAGCTTGGAAGCTGGTCGTTGTGTGGAGCTCGAGCTGTCGAGAGAGCTACAACTTCAGAGATTGAGGCAACAGGTACCGTGTGTCCTCTTAGCCATGAAGGGTCGCGATGGAAGACGACGTTATGATTAGAGCAAAGCTCTTCCACAACAGAGTTCGTGAATGTATTGTAAGTTTTTTTTTGGATTTCTGGAAGTGATTACTTTTGACTTTCCTTTAATTCTTACTCAAGCGAAAGAAGTATTTTACTCAGTTGAACTCAGCACCAGACAAACCCTTTTGATTGTCGGCTATCTCTTATACTAGTAATCAATATTGTGCAAAATTATGAGAACTGCATGTCTTTCCAGATAAAGTTTAATGTACGATGTTAAATACAAAATGATTAATTTTGGGAGGAAGAATGAGGTAAGGCAATATTAAACAAATCTCTGGACAAGTTGATTAGAAAAGATCTCGAAGGTGACTTTGGTAAGTAATATATATGTCATGTAATGCTGCCACTCCACACTACAAACCCCTTGACTGAACTGCATACATTTTAAAAAAAACCTGAAAAATGGCAAAATAGGTTGAGAGAGTGGTTGATAAATCATATGGGATTCTAGGCTTTATAAGTAGAGGCTTGGAGTACCAACGCAAGGATGTTTCAGTGAACCTTTTTACAAAACACACAGGTTTGGCATCAACTGTAGTATTGTGTTCAATTCTAGGCCCCACACTTTAGAAAAGGATGTGAAGTCACCAGAAATGTGCCAAAAAGGTTCACAAGAATGATTCCAGAGATAAGGGAATTTGGTGGTCTGGGTTCTAAGATGGTTCTCTTTAGAGAAGAAAATGTTGGAGTGGATATGTTAATACAGGTGCTCAAAATTATGGCATCAAGATAAAATAGAGACTGTTCCCATTGGGAGGAGGATGAAGGGTCAGAAGATGGTCATTTTAAGAAGAATGACAAAAGAACCAAAGGTAGCATGAGGAAAAATCTTTTTTTATGCAGTGGGTGATTGCACTGCCTGAGTGTGGTGGAGGCTAATTCAATCATGGTTTTCAAAAGGTTTCTGGCTAATTATCTGAAAAGGAGGAAAGAAATGTGTGGCATAGGGCAAGTAGCTGTTGCACAGAGCCAACCTGAACACAAAGGACTAACTAGCCTCCTTTCTGGACTGTAACCATTATACAATTCTATTTTTATCAGCAAATGAGAGAATGTCTTATATGCTACCAGTAAAACAAGTCTCTCATCAGTGAGAAATGTCAGAAAAATGCAAGCCCATGGGTCACAGAAATATGGTGAACCGGATCCAAAATTTGCTCAGTGACAGGAACCAAAGGGTAAAGGTTGACTGATATCTTTTTGAATAGAAAGCAGTTTCAAGTGGTGTTCTGCGGGGCTAAGTGTTTGGTTTCTTGCTGTTTGTTGTATATGTTAATGTTTTAAACTTAAATGTGGGAGGCATGATTGGGAAATTTGCAGACAGCGCAAACATTGGTAGTGAAGAGGATGACTGCAGGTCAATATCAATGGTTTGGTTGAGTCAGCAGAAAAGTAGCAAATGGAATTCAATCTGAAGAAGTGTGAAGTTATAAATTTTGGGGAGGGCAAACAAAGAAAGATAATGCACAAATGAGAGGATATTGAGAAAGGTGGAGGCTGTGCAAGACCTTGGAGTGCATGACCACAGGTTTCTGAAGATGGCAGGATAGTTGGGTAAGTTGGTAAAGAAGGCATATGGGATATGTTCCTTCACCGGGCATGGTATTAAATACAGAAGCAGGGATATAATGCTGGAACTATATACTTTTAGACCACAGTTAGAGTTTTGCGTCTAGTTCTGGTTACCATATTATAGGAATGGCATAATGGCTGTAGAGAGAGTACAGAAGAGATCTACAAAAATGTTGCTAGGGCTTGAAAATTGCAGACATGAAGATTCATTAGGTGAAGGTTGTTCTACTTAGAACAGAGAAGGCCGATAGGTAGCACTAATTGAGATGTACACAATGAGGGTCTTGGATAGTGTGCAAGAGTGTTTCCCCTAATGGAGAGAACAATTCCCAGGGAACACAGATTTAAGATGATTGGTAAGGTGTTAGAGGCAACATAAGGGAAAAACCTATTCACCCAAAAGGTGGTGGCTGTCCAGTTTGGTGTTTGGAGTGGAAACCCTCAACTCCTTTTAAAAGGAACTTGGATCTGCACCTGAATTGTTGTAACCTACAAGGCTATGGACCAGATGCTGGAAAATGGCATTAGAATGGGCAACTCGTTTATTCAGCCAGTGTCGAGATGATGGGATGACTGGCCTCTTGCTGTGCCATACTGTTTCTGTGTCTTGATACCTGCTAAGATATAGTTGAAAGTTCATAGAGGAACACAGCAAACCACTTTAGCTGTGCATAATATTCCCATTTATTTGTTATTTGAGACTTTACTGACTTGTTTTATTAAGTTACCTAATGGTTACTTGAAAATGAAGGTGAAGTATTAGTTTGAGTTCCCTCTGGTTTTTATACCAATCTGCTTAAATTTGTGCCATCTGATTGCTGATGCTTCAGCTGTTAGAGTAAATGGAGAAGATTTTTCTATCCAGTTCTTCCATGATTTTGAATGCCCTTGTGGCTTTCCCTGCTCTGAGAAAAGTAGTCATGTTCACTACCCATGAGGATGGCCTGAACAGGGACTTGGGGTTCATGTTACACTACAGGTGACCCCACTATACTATACACCCTCTCACGAACAAGCATACATATACACACGCACATTTTTACATACTCACACACACATGCAGACCCTCTCTCATACACACACATACATGCCCCACACGCATACCCACGTGCACACCCTCTCACAGGCTTATACTCTGTCTGTCTGTCTCTCTGTCGTCTTCCCCCCCACCCCACCACCCCCCATATGTACGCAGAATTATATTTGCAGATATTTTCTATTTTGCTCAAAAAGCACACAATCTGCAAGCAGTCAATCCGTGTGATATTTTATAAATTCCTATTTGGGAAATAGAACCAATCTGACTCAAGATTGGAATACAGACAGACTCTAACCTCACACCTTTAATGCATTGTCTGAACTGAGATGTCACTTTTTTAATACAAAACCTTAAGTTATCTCAAGATTGTGACTTGAAAGAAGTTCTGGGATTTACGTATTTATGAACGGAAACCTGCAACCCATTCTAAAAGATGAAAGACTTAACAGCAATCCAGGTTTGTTCAATATATCATTTCAGTTGCATGACACTATGATCTTGTGCTATAAATCCTGTGTCCTACGGTCCTGCTTCATTAGCTACCTGATGAAGGAGCAGCGCTCTGAAAGCTAGTACTTTCAAATAAACCTGTTGGACTATAACCTGGTATTGTGTGATTTTTAAGTTTGTACACCACAGTCCACCACTGGCACCTTGTCATCAAAAGTAGTCTGTGCAGATAACTGTAATCCTTCATCCCTGAAACCATCCTATACTATCTCCAAAACCTTCACACACACATGGAAAAGGGGAGGCTAAGAATTGAGTCTTGAACATTTTGTGTGTCGATTGGCTCGAAGCAAAGCTCTCTGTTACCTAAACTGGGAAAGATAGGAATAGGACCAAAATGAAGTGGCTCCCCTGATATAAACTGTGGAAGATAGATGAGGAATGTTATCCTGATCAATCTTGCCCCAAAAAAGTCAGTGAAGTCGAGTTGGAATGTTTTATAGTATTGTAAACATATTGGGACTTTGATCAGGTCTGCTTGAACAGAGAAGATTGAAGTGATTTATTTGAAGGAGGTATTGGGGATGGAACAGATTAGATAAAAAAATGTTTCAGGGATCTTGAGTGAGGGCTTATATGATTTAAGATTAAATATGAGTGACTTCAGATGAAGCAGGACATAGTGTATTTTTTTTATGCACAGAGGGTTGTAAAACTGTGGCAATGAACTGTCAGTGTTAATGAGTGAAGAAACTGTCATTACCACATTTTAAGAGCAGATTAAGTGGTTGAAGGAATGGGGACTAGTGTGGGGTAGATGCAACATAATTTTAAAATGTGCCATTATATATATTTTTTAAATTCCAAGGCTTTTTACAGAGGCATCATAAAACACTATATACTGAGCCACATAAGGAAATATTAGTACCGATAACCAAAAGCTTGACAGTTAGAAGTAAAGTGGAGTTTCAGATTGTTGGATGATCCAGGAATGATCAGCTACTAAGCTGGCTTTAGCTAAGCATTTTAACTTCAATAAATGAAATGGAAATGTGAATGTTTATTTGGCATTAGACAGTTATCAAGAGACTGACTTGAAATTGAATGCTGATTTGTCTCTATCTTTTAAGTGATTCAGAGTCCACTTGATTCTTGTACTGCCTGATACAATTCTTTTTTTTTCTAAATGGACATTATGTATCAAGTGTTCCACTTGCATTATTGCACAATGGGTTGGTATAATCTTCACTTCATCTTTATAAATGTGATGCATGTAATCTGACTTTGAATAAATTACATATCTGGTACTGCTTTCAGGGATACTTCCTAGCCCAATATGGTGTTAGATTCTGGTAAATTGTCCAACTCTTCAATGTTTTATGCTGACTTGTGTTTAGATAAAGACTTGGCATGAATATTTGCACTTGGCAACATTCTTCAGGAAAGAATCTGTGACTTCCATATTTGACAGTATTGTAATGTACTAATAGCATAATCATAGAATCCCTACAGCGATGAAGCAGGCCATTTGGCCCATTGAGTCCACACTGTCCCTCCTACGTTATCCTGCATTTCTGATGGTTAATCCACCTAGCCTGGGCACTATGGGCAATTTAGCATAGCCAATCCACTAAACTTGCACATCTTTGGGCTGTGGGAGGAAACCAGAGCACCTGGAGGAAACCCATGCAGACGCTGGAAGAATGTGCACACTCCACATTGTTACCCAAGGGTGGAGTCAAATCTGGGTCCCTGATGCTGTGAGGCAGCAGTGCTAACCACCGAGCCACCATGCCACCCTAAAGCTTCAGGTTTTTAAAAATTAAGCTATCTTTGTACATTGGTTCATTTTTTTTCAGGAGCAGGTGTGATGATACTATGGCTTCAAGAGATGTATTTTGTCCTTTATTTGTGAAGAAAGGTTGAGACAGAGGTGACAGCAGTCTGCTCAAAGCCATAAACAGCTTGTGAGGTCTTGGTTTGTTTTTAAGAAGGTGCAACAACAAAAGCAGCCTGAATGGATAGCGTCAAGCTCCCACAGAACCAGGATTTTTAGTTTTAGCTTTCTTCAGATGCTAGGATCTTGCAACTGAATGTGGAACTCTTATTCCTCTCTCTCTTACAGCTTAAAGCTGGAGTTCTCTTCTTGCTGCTAGAATTGCACATGACAAACAATCTGTTTTACTGAATTTGCTTTTGCCAAAGATGTGTTTATGGGATGTTACTATATTAGAACATTTAATTAGTAATAGTTAAGCCAATTTTTTTTGTTTGTATTTTAACTGCAGTGTAAAAATAAAGTGTGTTTTGCTTAAACTCCGGCAGTTTGACCCATCAAATTAAATCTGGAACACACTGCCTTACACTTAGCCTGGACCCTAACTTTTTCTTATCTTAAAGCTATTTTCTTAATGTTTTGAGGGAGTTTGGTCTGGTCCTTAACAATACAAACTATTTAATGTTTTACTTAACCAATATATGACAGCAGTGGAATTTATCTTCCTCTGTACAAATAGCCGCATTAATAGTTGGTGGATAAATACACTACCTAACCTGTACAGACAAAGAGGAACTCTGGCTAAATTGTGACTGTGGTGTGGAATAACTTAACTTTTCTACTTCTGACTGCTATCTCATCAGCCCACTGCAAAACATGCATGTGCTGGCTTTGAAGAAGAACAAAATTAGTCTTTGACTGTGATGCTGATTTAGTGATGTCAATTATGGGATAAATAAGTATTGATCTTCACTATTTGAGCAGAATGCCAGCTTACTGCTGACATCCTCTGTATTGTATTCCAGCATTTAAGCACCATGCGAGTACCAGTTTAGGAAGGAGCACAACGAATCAGTCCCTGAGTTTGGGAGTGTGTGGTCTTGGTTTGGGTGGGGTGGAGGGAATGAGCTTTAAAGGAAATCAAACGTGATAACATACTTAAGACACCAGGCACAAAGTTTTCTGCTTATTTGCCAAATGTTTCTGTTGCAACGTGGAAACATAAAGGGAACCTTTAACCTGCTCATGGATGAATATTTAATGCTGTCAATATCAAACTTGGCCATCAATGTATTACTGCTGAGAAAAGCATTTGCTTCTTTGCACAAAGTAGCCTCTTTGTTTTTTAGAATTGCTGAGATAATCTGTCACTTTGAAGTGTTCAAAGTCGGCTAACATCATGTGATAAGCTTAAACCAATATGTATTTTTTGAGTTTTCAAAAATGAATAATTGTGCATAACCATAAAAGATTCAAAAATGGACTGCAAGTAATGATATTTCCACCCCTTCTATTTTGGTGAAAAGAAAAATCAGCTAATATTCCCATTGCTGATCTCCACCCAGGGATTCTCTACTCAAGTGAGTACAAGCAATAACTTTCTGTTGATACTACCTTTCACCTTTTTTAAGTCAGAGATTGAGTTTAATTCCTATTGAAGAGACTTGAGCATGAAAATCTAGGCCAATACTCCCAGTACAATACTACTGCAATATCAGAGGTGCAGACTGTCAGAAGAGGCATTACATCAGTTCTCCAAGTTAAAAGCTTCCAAGGCAGTATTTTGAAGAAAAGCAGGGGAGTTCTCCTCAGCATTCTGACCAATATTTATCTATTTATCCCACAATTGATATCACTGAAACAAATTGCTTCTGTCACTGACAGTATCTGCTCCTTGCTAGCATAAGATTACAATTATAAAAATGTTTTTGACCTGAAATGCTGCCCATACTTTACTCTCTGCTGTACAGGGATCTGTATTTTCCCAGCATTTTCTGTTTTTCAAGCTTCCAGTCCTCAGACCCTTGCTCTAATGACCATTATCTCCTGAATACATTGTAGAGACCATAACTATTACTAACCCCCACCCACCCCACCACCACCACCCCCACCCAAACTCTGTGCTTATTGTCATTATTATCCCTCTCTTCTTAGCTATCATCCTGGGTTGAACCAAATTGCTTGTAACATTTGACATCCTATTGAGCTGAGCTTCCAAGCCCACATCCTCCACTTCATCACAAAGACTGCCCATTTCTTCCTCTGTAACATTGCTTCACACCATCTGCTCATTATGCTCACATCCCAGTAAAATCAGCCAGAAAGACTTTAGAAATATCTTGGAAACGTACATTTCAGCAAGATGCTTGTTTATAAACATTTGAGCCAGGAGCAGTAGGTTATCCAGCCACTTAAGTCTTGTTCTGCCATTCAATGAGATCATGGCGGATCAGATTGTAGTCTCAAATCCACAATTCTGCCTACCCCTGATTATCTTTCATCTCCTTGCTTAACAAGAGTCTATTGACCTCTGCCTTAAAAATATTCAAAATGGAACCGTATTTCAGGAAGAGCATTCCAAAGACACTGACTCATGACCCCAAGAGAAAAAAAAATCTACTGTCTGATTTAAATGGATGATGCCTGATTTTTAAACAGTGGCCCCTAGTTCTTGATTTTCCTGTAAGAGGATACATCCTCTTCACTTCCACCCTGTCAAGATCCTCCAGGATCTTTGTTTTTCTGTGTATAATGAGATGAATCTGCAAATTATTGTAAGCATTATGTCATGACTTGCAGGTTATGAAATCACAACTGAATTAGTATCAGAGGTCATCAAAAGGTTTTGTAACAGTTGCAGTTTGATCCTGCTGTTCTTGTTAACAATGCAGGATAACATTTTGCTTATGACTGCAGAATACAGTCAATTCCTTTTTGCATTATGCTACTAATTATAATTTTTCAGTGATTAAAGTTACAACTTGTATATAATTTCTATCTCTGCCCTTTTTACCCACCTCTCCATCACCCACCCCCAGTAATTTCCTTTTAGATCACACATTAGGCAGTACATGTTATACCTGACTCCATTGGATCAGCCAAAAGGTGTGCTTCCAGGTCCTTATCCCCTATCGTGTAACTAGCTGTTAAGAATAACATGCGAGTTGTTTGGGTTTGTATAGTTGTTCTCTAAGACTCCTTACCATGGGTCTTCCTGCAGCATTAGACACTGTAACTGTGATGGCAATTTGCTTTTTGTGATTGCGAGTAAACACTGCTTTGTTTCATGGTGCTTTGCACACAGAATTTATTTTGCATTTTTTCTTCAAAATTCTTCCAGCTACTATGTTCCATAAGGACTATATCTGCTGCTGATTAAAATGACTAATCTTCATATCTTCAACTCTAGTTTACCATTTGTTTTTCTTATGAACTTTGCCAGCAGGAGCAATTTTAGTCCAATTTTCTGACTCAGTTATTGACCAATTCCCTAAGGTACCACAGATTTTAAAGCAGATTTGGTTGCTCGTAGGAAACGGATAATTTAAACCTGATGAAAGTATAATTTATGTGCTGGAGTAAGATTACCTGACAATCTGTTTCCTTTTGTAGACTTGATGAAGGAATGAATGGTTTTCTTGTCGCAAGTATTTTGCAGTGAGAATTACAATAGAGTGAAACACTTTCATCCATCACCACAATACGGTTCCATTTTGATAGTTTAAGAATGAGAAAAATGGAAAGAAATTGTAAATTCAAAGTAGTCAAGGGAAATAACCTAGCTACTGCCATGCAGTGATTATTGGCAAGGTGTTTGCCCCTGTAGATATAGCTGAACACATTATCCTCCTCACTAATTTTGTCTGTATGCTAGTTCTGGATGGATAATCAGAAGCATTGAGCACTATTGTACCTCATTGGATGAGTTGAGTTGGCTAACTGCAAAGATCAGGGCTCAAACCGGGAACCATCTACTATGTATGAATGTGTCACATGCTACATCAGTATTTGATTTCTTGTACTTCTGGTTTGGAGGGAGGAACATTCATAATTTCATAAGAAGAATGGCTTTTTTTCCCCTAAGCATTTGGACAAGCAAAAGAAACATTGAATTTGGGAACACAAACAAGCTCATGCTGATGTAACTGCTCTAAGATGAAGTATAATGCAAAGTTAATGCAAAGTGACTTTATCTGCATTCTAACCCTAGTCATTTGAGCACCTTTTTTAATCCATAAGACTCTTTCTATTTTCCACACTGCATACCCTTTGTGGATTGTTTGACTGCAACTACTGCAGCTTTATGTTGTAGACATTTACTCACAAGGAATTGTATTGGAAATGACTTTGCTTGTTTTTGTTGCTGTCTCTGTTAGCGATGGGAAGTTTAGTGCTATTATACTTGTCATCTGACCTGGTGTTGTTATTCACTTTCTTGAGTGCAAAGTTTTCAACCACATTGAGTTCTTTGTAGAAATTGATGAGATATGTCATTATCATATGTTATTGGGGTCAGTTAGCTCAGTTTGCTGGACAGCTGGTTTGTGACGTGCAGTGATGCCAACAATATGTGTTTAATTCCCATATTGCCCAAGGTCACCTTGAAGGTCCCACCTTCTCAACATTGCCCCAATATGTCTACAACATAAAGCTGCAGTAGTTGCTTGAGGTGTGGAGACTCGCCACCGTTGTTTGTCTCAGAGAGCAGCCCCATGATCTTGTGGGACTATGGTGACTTTTGCCATATGTTATATGATAAAGACGAGATGTCAACAGTCCTTCATAGGCTATGACTATGACAAGGCTATGATGAAATGCCAATTACCATTACCAAGATGTCAACAATATCCACAATGGATGTTCAACACAATTTGTTTTCAACACCATTAACCCAAATTCAACCAAACCAGCAACTCAATTCACATTTCTGCAATCTTTTGCATGTGTCAGTTATGTTAGAAGCTGGCACCACACACACTCCCCAATCACATTAATCACTCTGCCTGGTTTCCCCAATTGTGCCTGATTTGTGGGCCTTCAAAGAGGCTTTTAAAAAGTTTATTTTTAAACACACTTTTTTTAATTTAAAAAAAATTATTAAAGAGCTATCTACTATGCAGAGGCATTCGATTAACCAAATTTCGGATAATCCGAACAAGATCACAAGGTCTCGACGCTTGGCTAACTGCTATCCAGCATCTGATTAACCAAACGAAATACTGGCTGCCTGTGTCCTTCGGACAATCGAGGTTCCTCTGTACATAAATATCACTAGCAAATGGTCCTGTTCTTTAAGCTATTGTTAGCTATTAAAAATTGGCTGATTCTCCGGTGTTGCAATAAATGCTGATTTTGTGATTTTATTTTTCCTGAACTGTATTCCTAAAACTGGAATGTACCAAGGGACAATGATGGTAGATTTTACATTTTTGATATACAAAGAATTTGAGTGGAAACGTGAAGGAAAGGTGACTTTTTAAAACTATTGTAATTTTGTCCACTTCCCAAGGTAAATGCCAGTTATTTGAGGCTGACCTTGCTCTGGAAAACAAATGGACTTGAAATTGAACCTGTATAAAAATAAGCTAGCACTGGCCAACTATCATAGTTTTCAAAAATATATGTCTTGCTTCACCTGCTTCATGACATTTTTGAGGATGTGATAATCCATATTGTCTGAAGGGACAGAAGCTGTATGAGTGAGAGTGATTCAGCTTTCTTGCACTGTTTGTTAGTTAAAGGATTCTGCTTTCCAAAAAGAGAAACAAGATAAAATATCAATTGCCATTTATTTGTAGTTGTTCGATCTCTTCAGGCATGCTGGTGCTAATGTAACCCAGTATTGAGCTGGACATCACCATCAAACAAATATATATTCAAATTAAATGCTGACTGAACACTGTCCACTGGCTCAAAGTTCCCTCCACACTGACTTCTAAATATTCTTGCAATCTGCCTTCTAATGGTAACTGTGCAGTCACCAATGTTGTGGAGAAGATAGATGGTCACTTTTTTAATTTTAATCAAAAACAAAATCTTTGGCATTTGACGTTTCCCTAAGCTTTGCATGCTTCTTGGTTTCTAACATTATTGATTCCCCCTGCTCCCATCCCCAACCCAAGGCCACATGTAATTGACTGCCTGGCTGTGATCAGATGGGCAGCATAAATCAGAGATCTATGATCACCCTTGTCTGTAAGATTGGGTTCTGTACTGAATAAACTTAGTGACTAAATGATCAGGGAAATATTTGCACTTAAACTGGCTAATAAGGACCACTGTGTGATGCCTTAAATGATCATGCGTAATTGAGGAGGAAATATGAAGGAAAATGACCCTACAAGCCTGAGACACCAGCAAAAGGATGGATGGCTCTTTGAAAGCATTTGGCTAGCAGTGTATAGTTTGAGCTAAAACTCATTCAAATTTAGATCCTTTGTGCTAAAAAATGAGAGTGAAGGTTTGTCATAATAATTCTTATGATTTGACCTGACCCTAGTGTCAATACGTTCAGATGTCAAACACCTGCCTTTCTGATACAAAATAGTTCTTACCAGTATAAGAAAGCAAAATTGTTCCGATTTACAAAAGTCTTGTTAGTAAACTACTCCCTGGAGGGACAGTCAGACAGACTCCATATAATGACAAATGAAATTTGTTTGGAAATACTCGAACTGAAAAGCAAGCATTGCAGGAGCATGAAACCAGAGATAAAACAACAACATTGATTTTGATCGATCTGTGGGGACAAGCATGGACATGGAATTAAGCCTATACTCAGGTCAGCCATGCAGGATTGAGGGGCTGAATGGCCTGCCTGTACTCCAATTTCTTATGTTCTTATGAAGTACTGGGAATACACAGCAGGTCAATCAGCATCTTGAGAAACAAGGTAGTTTAATAACCAGCCAGTGATAAAATTAACAATTTTTGCCTCTGAGATAAATTTTACATCATCTGACAGTTGCTGGGTAATGCTACTAACTTGATGCTAAACCAGAATTTCAGCAATGAAAACAACATGGTGAAAACAAGTCTACAGACCAGAGGCTCAAACAAAGACAGGATATCCTCTTTGAACATTAAGTGTGCTGCAGACAGGCAGGTGGGAATTGCATCACGCTATGTATCTTCACCCCTCTGCTGCTGAAACTCTAATTGTGTTTGACGTCTATACATGATGGACTATTCTGATGATGTTCTTGCTGTTTTCCATTCTCCATCCTCTAAGCTTCTATTTCTCCAAAATTCTGCATATTTTCTGTTGCATATTAAGGCTGGTTATCCGTTATCCATTATTTTTTCACTGATCTATTTGAGTTCCAGATCCCCTATGTGTAAAATTAAAATACTCTTTCTTGTGTGTAAAGTTCAGCCATGGCTTTGTTCCACCCTGACATTGCAATCTGCTCTATCCCTATGCTCTATCATGAGCACTTTGTTCTTCTGACTTTTGAATGAGCACTCACATTGCTGCAGCAGCTCCAAAAGTGACTGGCCATCTCTTTCTTGACAAGCCCTTTGCTTTGGTGGTGAGTGCTTGAGGCTGCAATGGGTCGCTTCCAACAATCCCACAGTGTCATGACTTTGGGGAAGACGAAAGAGTCAGATTTGAGCCACGACTTGCCTTTTCTCAATGTGCATGCACACGTTTTCAGGAAAGTTTCCATTTTAGAATCCTTTATCTGAGTGAGAGTGAACCTTCAAGTGGCAACCATCTGGAACCTTTTTCTGCCTATCCCAAAGACCACCAAGATTACAGAATCTTTTTGGTATTTCAGTCTGGTCTTTATTATGCTTTGAAATGTCATGCCTTGATTCAAAATTTACTCTTGTTTGAGCTGCATTTCTTGCAAATTTAGCAATGTGAATTTTCACATTTGAACCTTCTATTTTTCACCTTTCACCACTGGTTGATGTATTGCTAGAACAGTTTGCTGCAAGACGCCCTTGAGGTCATACACAAAATGAGCCAATAAACAAGGCACAGGAAACAGAATTAGTGAAGCTATTTAAATCCGTCTATCAGTTGAGTTCAGGTGAAGCATCTACCTGTCTGTCAGGAGGGTTTGGCTCACTGTATAGCACCCTCTCTTCTGAGATCGAGGGTTGGAGTTCTGGTCTCAGTACCATGTGAGTGCTGTGTTTTTGAAGGGCCAGTACTGAGTATTCAGATATTAGGTGCTGCCTTTCAGATGTGAAGTTAGACTTGAAACCCTGTCATCTTGGGAGGGTTATAAAAAGTCCAATGGTATGGACTTGACAAAGGATGGGATTGTTCTCCCTGGTGTTCTGGCCAGTATTTAGCCCCCAATTAATATCACTAAAACTTGCTACATTTACAAGTGTGCTGTGTTTAGAGTTCAGAAAAAAGTCTTCATTTGGCTGCAAAGTGCTTTGAGTCATCTTGAGGTCATGAAGGGAGCTATACAGTTCAAGTTCACATTCTCTGAGAATGGAGTCTGAAGTATAATTTGAAGAAGTTTAACATATTGATCACTATAGGAAAGGTAGTTTTTGCCTTGTATCAATATAAACTTGGTGAAAGAGGATCCCAAAAGTCTTGTATCTTTCACCAAGTCAATATTGGTGAGTTTTAGCTTAATAGTTTTTCCTTCTATTGCTGAGCTGTTAAAAGTTTAATTTTGAAATTTTATTTACTCTGTGACCTGACCTTTCTTCAAAAGTATACTAGGCTTTTCAAAACAAATTGGTATATCTGATTTTCACTGTTTTGAGGCTTGTAGTCATCCTCATGTAAAACCCAATTCTAACAATTTTTAAATGATTGTCTTATGAGTGGCTTGATAGCAGTAATGACATCTACCATTAACTATTTCTAGTGGAATAATGTATTGTGAGCAGATTGGGAAAAGCAGCACAGTGTCCTGCAAAAGAAATTGGTGCACTGATCAGAAATTAATGAAAATAAATGCACTTTAAGTCTTCAATGTGCAGTAAGTATAAATCATTTTTTAGAGTTTGGTATTATAAGTAGCAGCTTTATTTTCTTTTATACCCTTTCATTTGAGCCTACAATACTCAAGTGAGATGACTCTTCAATAACTTTGTGCAAATGAACCTCATCTTTAAACTTCTTTCCTGTTTAGTGGACTTTTAAGTAAGGAACTGTCCTTCATTGTGTTTGCCTTGATGAGATGCTACCAGAATTTCTATCATGCTGTTTTGTCTTTTACTCTCTTGGCATCTTTGAGCTGATCGATTAAAGGGATACTCCTGAACCTCCTGATGAAGAGTCATTTAAATTTGAAATGTTAGCTTGCGCTCTGTCCATGGATGCTGTCTGACCCACTGTGATCTCCAGTGTTTGTTGTCTTCACTCCTGAGCCATTGACCTTTTTCATAGCTGCCAGGTTTGGTGGTGTCAGCAGATGTGATTCTGCTAGTTTTAAACCTATTACTAAAAGTTAATAGTTAAACTGCTGGTCTGAGGGCAAAAGGACAGAAACATCAGTCACTGCTGGTTTGTAAATCTTATGCTTTTGGTTAGAGTCTGCAGTAAAATCTGCTTCCAACAACCAGCTAGGAGGAAACTGTTCTGGGTTGATTAAGTTCCTCCCAATGGAGTGAGTTGCAATGTTTTCAGAGCGGGGCAGGATGCTGAGAGCTGAGGATGTTTACAATCCCATCCTTCCAGCTGTGTGTGAAAATGTTCACTTGACTTCAAGCACGCAAAATTGTAGTTATCTTTCTGTTCCAACAAGTGCTCTGGATCCTGTTTTTTTTTAACTTTTAGGTTTATAGGCTTTGAAGAAAGAATTTACAATGTATGGTGCATTTTACATCCTCTGGAAATCCCAAAGAAGATCAGAGTCAATAAATTACTAAATGTATTGACTGACATTTATGATCATCACAGCAGCCAATTTTCACAATCAGTAAAGGACCCCCAACAATCAACGATATAAATGACTTAAGTTAATATGATTTGATGATACTTTTTTTCAGGGGAAATGTTAACAGAATATTGGATAGTTTCCTGCTCTTCAAATCGTAGCAGCGAGACATTTACAGCACTCGAGCCATTTGGGCCATCAAGTCATGAGCTCTTTTATGCCACTTGACTAGTTCAAGAAAGATGGGAAATTTTTATGAAACCACTTTTTTTTTGTTTAGAGAAGAGAAAATAGATTTACAGTTATATAACTACTTTTGTGACCTTTAGACATCCCAAAGTGCTTTGTACCTAGTTAATTACTTTTGAAATGTGGTCACTTCTGTAATTCAGGGAAGTACCTCTGGGGTTCAAAGTTTTAAAATGTGAAGCTTTCTGCTTCAATTGGGTTTTTGACAAATTCAGTGGTATTTTCTTCTTCCAATTTTGCGATGACTCATGCCTATGGTTGGTAACTTACTGACTAGAGAATTGTTGGAACGCGTCCATGTTGTCCTATTCTGCTAATGTGTATATTTTAAATGTACCTTGCAGTTAGAGAGATGCTATGATTTCTAAGATTTTTGTTCAAAACTGTGAAGTTGTGTGCAGTACTTGCAAATGAATAAGGGGACTTCTGACAGGCCCTGGTTGGTAATTGAGCTTAGCCTGCAAAATACTGGGAACTATACCTTCACAACAGCAGCATTTGAATAGTGTCTTTCAGATGGCAAAATGTCCCAAGGCATTTTGTCAACACTTTTTAGCAAACGGAATTTGACACAGAACCACAGAGTGATACTGGGACAGTTGACCAAATGTTTAATTAAAAAGTTAGGTTTTGAGGAGTGGATCAAAGAGGAGGGACAGAATTTACAGCCAAATTGGTGAAAGGTGAGGAAGGAAGTGGGGAGTGCCTGTACAGATGTCCCTTTAACCTCTCGTCCTTTCTCGCTAACACTGAAGAAGCTGGATTGTCCGAAACATGAAGTACTGAGTGCTGGTTTTTTTTTGAGCGATTATGTTTCGGTGCTGATCGGTTTAGTTTGGAACAATGATATTGTGCAACCAAGTGGTGCAAATTAACTAGATCAACCCTGGGGATATCTCCCTTGTAGCAGAAGTACAAAAATATACTTTTAAACAGTTTTTAAAAAAAAACTGAGCTGGTTTGTATATAAATGTATGTTTCTAACGTGTTGGAAATTTATTTTGGCTGTGCTGGGCAGAGGAGGATTTACACTGGCCTTGTAATGTACTCTCAAGACCACAAGCCACACTAAAAAATCTTTAGTTGGGAGGAGTTAACTGATTTGTGCAATATTGTGACGGTTTAACTCTACATCCCGTTCTACAAATGTATCAGCATTGTAGATTCTTGAGAGTTGGGAAGAATTCAATGAGATAAGTGGCTTCTGTGAATACAATCCACAGTTATGAGATATGGAATTCAGTGTTGGATTTGTTATTTGCAGCAGTGACTTTGTGTATACTTGTCTGATAATGCGCAATTTCATTGTGATTAGGAAATTAACAAGGTTTTTTTTTGGCTTTGGTAGTGATGTCAGTGTTTAACGTGTTCTCCCTTTCTAATGAGTCATGCAATCATATCAATTCAATACTTTACTTTTTGTGCAATGTCATTTGCAGTTTTCAAATGGACTGTTCATGTCCAATAAAAATCTTTGAAGATTCTTTTGTCAACAAATTTGGGAATTTCATGTAGGTTTTTAAATTTGCTTAGGATCCCTAGTAGACAATTGAATTTTGACAAATGCTCAAACCCTCTGATTCAATATTTCTGTGAACTATTTGACTAACCATTAAACATTCAGCACATACAAAGTTTGTGAGAAGATTTGTAGCTCGGGTGCTCGTTATTGTGGCTCTGTTCGCCGAGCTGGGAATTTGTGTTGCAGACATTTCGTCCCTGTCTAGGTGACATCCTCAGTGCTTGGGAGCCTCCTGTGAAGCGCTTCTGTGATGTTTCCTCCTGCATTTATAGTGGTTTGTCTCTGCCGCTTCCGGTTGTCAGTTCCAGCTGTCCGTTGCAGTGGTCGGTATATTGGGTCCAGGTCGATGTGCTTATTGATTGAATCTGTGGATGAGTGCCATGCCTCTAGGAATTCCCTGGCTGTTCTCTGTTTGGCTTGTTCTATGATAGTAGTGTTGTCCCAGTCGAACTCATGTTGCTCGTCATCTGCGTGTGTGGCTACTAAGGATAGCTGGTCGTGTCGTTTCGTGGCTAGTTGGTGTTCATGGATGCGGATCGTTAGCTGTCTTCCTGTTTGTCCTATGTAGTGTTTTGTGCAGTCCTTGCATGGGATTTTGTACACTACATTGGTTTTGCTCATGCTGGGTATCGGGTCCTTCGTTCTGGTGAGTTGTTGTCTGAGAGTGGCTGTTGGTTTGTGTGCTGTTGTGAGTCCTAGTGGTCGATAAGAACATAATCATACTACCAGCAGACAAAGGCAGAATGACGATCATCCTAGACAGAGCAGAGTACATCCAAAAAGCGCAACAACTACTTACAGATTTCAACACCTACCAAAAGAGGGAGTTTGACCCCACCCCACAGCTCACTAATAGGATAAACAACACACTGAGGAACCGACAAAAAAACGGACAGATAACCAGGGCTGACCTACAAAGTATGAAACCTGAAAGCAACAACACCCCCAGATTCTATGGACTACCTAAAGTGCACAAACCAGACATCCCACTCAGACCCATAGTATCACTACCAGGGACACCATCACACAAACTGGCTAAAGAACTACAGCAGAAACTGAAACACCTGATCAGCGGATCCAGACACTCTATACAGTCAACACAGGAATTCTTCAACATCATCAGAAATATACACAGAAAAGGAAGAAACTATGGTCTCTTTCGATGTAACGGCACTGTTCACCTCTATTGACAAAACCCGAGCCAGAGAAACAATAGCCAACCTGCTGGACATACAGAACAGACAACAGGACGGTGAACCTATCAACAAAGACGGCATATTCAAACTATTGGACCTGTGCCTCACAACACACTTCACATTCAACAACCAAATATATGAACAAATCAACGGCACACCCATGGGCTCACCCATCTCTGGACTCATAGCAGAAGCGGTAATGCAAAGATTAGAACAAACAGTCTTACCGCAAATTCAACCCAAACTCTGGGTCAGATATGTGGATGACACCTTTTGTAATCATTAAAAACACAGAAATACAGAACACACACACCGGATCATCAACTCCACACTCACAGGAATCCGATTCACTAGAGAGGAAGGAAAGGACAACCAACTCCCATTCCTAGACGTGATGGTACAGAGAACACCGAACGGAGAATTCACCACAAAGGTATATAGGAAAGGCACGCACACACACAGACCAAGTCCTGAACTACGAAAGCAACCACCCCAACACACACTAAAGAAGTTGCATCAAGACACTGTTCAAAAGGGCCACAACACACTATAGTACACCTGAACTGCAAAAAGAGGAAGAAGAACACCTATACAATGTATTCGCCAAAAACGGATACCCGCGCAATTTCATCAACAGATGCCTAAGGGAAAGACAACGGAACGAGGACATGCCACAACCCAAAGGATTAGCCACACTACCATACATCAAGAGCATTTCCGAACTGACAGCCAGACTACTGTGACCACGAGGACTCATAACAGCTCACAAACCAACAGCCACTCTCCAACAACATCTCACCAGAACGAAGGACCAGATACCCAGCATGAGCAAAACTAATGTAGTGTACAAAATCCCATGCAAGGACTGCACAAAACACTACATAGGACAAACAGGAAGACAGCTAACGATCCGCATCCATGAACACCAACTAGCCACGAAACGACACGACCAGCTATCCTTAGCCACACACGCAGATGACGAGCAACATGAGTTCGACTGGGACAACACTACTATCATAGAACAAGCCAAACAGAGAACAGCCAGGGAATTCCTAGAGGCATGGCACTCATCCACAGATTCAATCAACAAGCACATCGACTTGGACCCAATATACCGACCACTGCAGCGGACAGCTGGAACTGACAACCGGAAGCGGCAGAGACAAACCACTATAAATGCAGGAGGAAACATCACAGAAGCGCTTCACAGGAGGCTCCTGAGCACTGAGGATGTCACCTAGACAGGGGACAAAACGTTTGCAACACAAATTCCCAGCTCGGCGAACAAAACCACAACATTCGGCACATACACTATACTGGATTACTTCAGCCATCTCTTGTGTTCTTCTAGGGCAGGTTTGAAACACAGGAGGTTCTTAAGTCACTTTATTCTCAAAGAAGAGGCCTTTTGGATGGGTATATGAATAGGAAGGGTTTGGAGGGATATGGGCTTGGTGCTGGCAGGTGGGACTAGATTGGGTTGAGATATCTGGTCGGCATGGACGGGTTGGACCAAAGGGTCTGTTTCCTTGCTGTGCATCTCTATGACTCTAATAGCTGAGGTGGTTTCCCACTGCCTTCCTCATTGTTTTTATCTTGGTAGAGTACCTTCTCCTATGTGGAGTGAAAACAAGACTAAAAACCCATCTACCTCATTACATTGGAGTGGCATCTGCTCCCATTGGATGCATGTATCTACTTGCTGGATGTCAACCTGAGCTCCATTTACCAGGGTCCAGAGCTGTCTGAATTTGCATTCTGACACCCTTCGTTTTCTTTGCTCTAGGCTAAGGAGAACATTGGCCACGGTTGTTGCCCTTGATTGCTGTAAATTTGAACTGTCAGTGCAGGTGTTTACTCAGGACAGGATTGGGTTTGGCTATGAAGCTCTCTCTCTCCATTATTGAAAATTTGAAATTGTCTGATGTTCGGAGTGTAATGTTTAAAACCTTTTCACTTTCAGAATGCCGGTGGCAAATTTAAGTGGAAACACAAAAGGTTACAGGCCTTCAGTTTTCCCAACCCACTGATTTTAACAATACAGTTGGAGAAGTTGTGTATTGAAGCTAAGTGTTTCCTTGCAGTAGGAGGGCTGAGTAATTTTTGAGTTTTTTTTTTGGTTTGAATTACTTTGGTAGACTTTGCAGAGCAGGTTATTGCTCTCTTGGCCAAAAATATTACGTGTGCATATATGAAGGCTGAGTCAACAGTTTGCAAAGCCTGTGGTCTCGGCACCTTGTATGGCTGTGAAACTTGGAAGGTATACAAGTCTAAAGGGGGGGGAGAAAAAAGCTCCATAATTTCTATTGTTATTGCTGCATGTTAAGGGGGTCTCCTGGCAGGACAAAATCACAAATGCAGCAGTCCTCCTGGATACTCACCAGATAGAGGTAGCTTTGGCTCAGTCTTGTCTATGTGCACAGGATGAAAATGGTCGTGTAACCAACGACTTTCCACATGATGACGTAACCGGAACCTGGTGACCAGTAGGATCCCCAAGTGTACTTAAAATTGTGACATGAAGACTCTCTAACAGCAATTATTCCATGGTTGCTAGCTGACAACAGGAAGAATGGTGACACTTTTTGGGCTAAATTGTATCAGTGGCAAGAGCTGCTTGGCAACAGACACCAACACCGAAAACAATCCACAATGATTTTTGTAGCAGGTTCTGCCACTCGGGTTGGTTTCTTCAGCTGTCAGTAAGAGTGTACCAAATGAAGACGCGCCATCCAAAATGGTTTTGTTTACTCTGTGCCTGACATCTTCTGGAGATGGATGGATGCCAGACAAATGGAATGCATGTGTAAAATAAAATCAGCAATGACTTTTCGCATCCTGATACAAAGCCATCATGTTTTCTTTCCTCCTCCAGCCCCAAGTAAATTTTCAGCTGAAATGGTGCATAACTGAAAAAGAAATTAATGGAGAACAATTGGAGTTCATGTTTAAAATCCACCAAACCTGTTTTAACTTTTGGTTGTTTTGTGTATACCATCTACAAGAATTTCATAATGTGTTTTGTTTTGGTTTTTGGCCAAGCATTTCCTGATGGCAATAAATCTAAAAAGCAATGTGTCTGGTAGAAAATCTCCATGTCATGTGTGAATGCCTGGAATATAGGTTATACATGTGCCAGTCTCTATTGACACAAAAATACATTTGTGGCTTGTAGCTGTCACTTGAGACCTGTGCAAACTTGTCTATTCTTGGATCCTGCATTAAACTAATGCACTGTGTCTTTTTTGTTTGTATCTTTGCCCAAGCTAAGGAATTGCTCATTTAATCTGTATACACGATACAAGGATATGCTTGTTGTTGAAATATGGTTTAGGATTGGGTTCCACACATTTGGCAGTGCAGAAGTCCATGCCATGTTCTAATTGGCTAGGCTTTCTATTTACTACAGGTAACAGCAGGGCTGGAGAAACTCAACAGGTGTCGAGAGAGAAACAAAGTTAATGTTTCCAGTCTAGTTTCAGAACCGAAGAGGAGTCATGGGACTTTAAACATTAATTCCGTTTTCTCTTCATGTAAATTTCTCTGGCACTTTGTTTGTTTGTTTTTCAGCTCTCCAGCCACTGCAGTATTTTGCTTTTGTTTTCTAGTTTACTCTTTCCTCTTGCTATTCCCTTATTCACTCTGTCCCCTCCCCAATGTAAAGTTGACGTAATGAGTTGAACCGTTTATTTCCACATCTGGAAACACTGATGTCTGGGGCTGCTTGTAAGCCTTAAGGGTCACTGTTTAACTTAGAATCAATTAAGAATTTTATGTGAATCTTTTACAAAATTTTACAAAAATAACTCACCAGTTTAACATGTTTGTTGTTTGGTTGTGTGTTTTTGAACTTTTACAGGAATATTTTTGCATAAAAGACCATTTGGGATCTGCATCCCCTAAAATGATCTGACCCTTGTTTTGATTTGAATGAGAGAAATTCTTCTTCACCTCTTGAATGTATTGGTTTTTGCACAAGGGTACTGCTTCCAAGCAGGGTAACTGAAAACCACAGATGTGATCATGCTGCCCTTTGGTAGTTTGCCCCAGATCTGGGTAATGCTCATAGCCAGCATTGTGAGCCATGGCTAACAGTGGAACTAATGAATCCTCCGCTATTGAATAGTGGCTTGACAGGCCACATGGCGTATTCCTTCTATTTCTTTTATTTTGTTATTTGTTATCCCTTTTTTCCATTCACCTTTTATTTTGTTGTATTATCTACATCATCTGATTGCAGTTGACTCCTTTGGGAGGGTGGGGGTGTGCAGTGATTTCTCAGCTGTGATCTTTCTTCCTGATTTCCTAGCCCACTCCCCTTGTTCATGGTGGGAACAGTCATAGTACCCTGTATGTGCTTGGTTCCTATCAGGAACAGTAGAGCAGACTCTGTCACTGCTGAGCAGATATGTGAATGGTCATGTTTGTGCAGCTTTAACAATCATAAGAATGGAACCAGTTTATCAGCAGGAATTAGTTGTTTTTCTCAAATTATTGGTTGTATCATTTTTGGGTCTGGACCAGTTTAAATCATTGATCATATTATTAACCATTTTAGTTCATGCAGACCAATTTACACTTGCCTCAGTTTTATAGTTCACTGTTTGGAAACCGGGAGCTTTCAAAAAAGAGATTGCAAGCAATTTAAAAAATTACCTCTTGTATAATACAAGGAACAGGAATAGGCCATTCTGACCTCTTGAGCCTGTTCTGCCATTTCAATCAGATCATAGTTGATTTACCATGGTTCCATATCCATTAATATACCAACAAAAATCTATTTCTCATGTAATAGATTTAATACATAATAGTGAGACTTTAAAATGTTGTGGTCTGGGATCAGTTGTTGGGATTGCATATAGATTCCATGGAACAGTGCAAGAGAAGGAAAGCAGCTCTGTATTCTTCAAATATACTTGCATCCTGAGGAAGAACAATGAAAAAAGTGCAGAGTGATTGAAAGGTGTCTTGTGCATTGTTTTCTAAAAAAAAAATCCTCCTGTTAATAATTTTAGAATCACCTGGTCTGAACACAAAACATTTTGAGTGTTTTAGTCCTGTTTATTCCTCCCAATTGAAGTATAGCATTTAAGACCAGATTTATTCAGTAAATGGATGCACGAAAGAGAAAGGTGCTGTTTTCTGAGTTTTTGTTGGAGTTCTTTTTGGTGTTTTCCCTGATCTTGTTTCTCCACTTCTTCCTGATGGCAGGTGTGCCAGTCTCTGGTACTTCATCCAAGTGTAGGTCCCCATAATGGAGGAAGGTACTGCAGCTGATCTCTCTCATACTGCCCTGCCAGGAAGTAGGATAATTGTTTCAAGAGAGAGAACTCTGGTGTTGCACAGCTGATTGTGCCATCAAAGGAACCAACCATAAATTTTTTCAATTCCGCTTTCCAAATGAGAGCTAGGTTTCACTTTACATGCCTAACTTTCAGCAAGTGATGATTGGAGAAGGTGAATTTGAATATTTTGAGTGGCATTTCTATTGTCTGATCTAATTGTTTTAACTCTTAACTGTTTTTTTCTCTTGTTCTTTCTCCACAGATCTGTGCACTACTGTTCACTGCTTTGTATATTCTCTCCTATCTGGTAATCACTCGATTTAAGAAGAATGCAGACTTTGCAGCAGGTGACTTTTTTTAAAAACCTTTTTTTCTGACAAGTTCTGAAATAACTTATTCTGACTTTGTCTCAGGTGATTTGTTTTAAGGCTTTGGGTGACATGAATTATTAGTTCTGATTTAAGACTGTGGATACTTCCAGTGTTGGTCATTGGTGGGACATTACATGTGTATCAATGTGCTGTTGTAGATAAATACAGCATGGATCCACTGTATCTTGGCATTTGCAATGTTTACTGTAACTCTTTACAAAGCCTAGTGGTAGGTTTAATGTGATACTTACTTTCAGATGTCAGCATCTTGATCTTGGAAGGCCGTTAACCAAGGTATCCTAAACTAGTAATTTTCTTTCCCCCTACTTACATGGGGACTGATGACATTGTTCCTATGTCAGAGGTGTGATACAAATGCAAGTTGTTGGGTAACATATATGTGAAAGGGTGGTGGCTGTCAGCCTGAAAATCCTGATGAGTGACTGCTTATGTATGCGGGTTCCATTTCTGGTTTCAAAATTAGTAAGTATTCTGTTCCAAGTGTGCTGAGTGGTGAAATGAGAGGCGCCCCTTTGTTAACCAAGTTGACTGACTAGATTGCTGAAATATTGAAGGATTGCATATGTTTGAATTGCAGCTACTGCATTTCATTGATTGCTTCAATGTAGAAGAGATTTAAAACCCCTTATGGCATGATCATCCAAATACAACTATTTTTAAAAACAAAAGCATTTTACAATTAATGCAGATGTTGGAAATTTATAACAAAAACAAAGTGCTGGTGCAACTCAGCAGGTCTGGCAACATCTATGAAGAGAAAAGCAGAGTTAATGATTCAAGTCCAATGACCCTTTATTCAACTTGAGATGTTAACTGTGTTTCTGTCTCCACAGATGCTGCCATACCTGCTGAGTTTCTCCAGCATTTATTTTTTAATTTAGTGTTTTAATGATCTTCAGAAAAGATGAGTCCTATCTGAAATACGTGAGCTTGAACTATCCCATATATTTATAATAATTGATAAATAACAGCTTGGCCATCCATTGTTGAGATTTCTGCAGGCTGCTGATGAAGTAGACTGCAATAAGGAATTTGTCAGAACTTGATAGTAACACCATTTTAGAAAAAAAAGAAAGTTTTCACTTCCATATGCTCCTGGAGAATGACTAACCCATTTAAAAGATATATATCCAAAAAGCTTTGCTATTCTGCCTCCAGCCTCTAAAACGTAACCTTCACTCAGCACCACCCTTTGTCGTAGCTCAAGTTTGACTTAATTTTTAAAAAATGCAAACTATTAACTGGGTGCAATTCTGAATTTTAAAGAGTCCAGTACTTCCTTGCATCATGAAAGCTGAGTGACGTAGACTCTCTTGCCTGCAGCGTAATGTGTCTTTTAAAACAAATGCCTTGCCATCAATTGATGTCCAGTTGCCTTTGTCACTCTCAGCAATGCTGTCATCAATTTGAAACGTCAAGACAGCTCTCCCAAGGCAGAACCTTGTCCTCAGGGGAAGTAGTGGGGAGGGAGAAGAGGATTTGTTCCATCAGGTTTATATTAAATGTTGAGACTTGTTTTCATTCACAGGGCATGTTTCCATGATTGGGTTTGTTTCGAAGGCTGTTTAATTAATTTACTGTAAGTTTATTATCATTCAGCCTGTCAGCTGAGCTAGAGTTTGTGTGGAAAAATTGAAAGACATTGAACACTAATTTCTCTAGTGCTCAAATCTCCATGTTTTCACCTCCCGTCTATTGGAAGCGATGAATTAAAGAAATGCTTGTGTTGAGAAATTTCCCACAGCAACAGATCAGAATCGTACAGTTTGTTTCAAGCATGGGGAGTTTGATCTGGAGCATGACAAGTGGTTAAAACATCAGTTAGCAAAAAGTTGGTTATTCCAATGTTTACACCATTCTGAAGTGGTAACATTCCTGTCCAATACAATCCCACCTCTTCAAGTCTCTCCCACCCCCAATTTCTTTCTAGTTATGTTGTGATTCATTCAGTACGAGGTTCCACAGGGCCTTACCTTGGGCTGTTCATCACCCCAAGCCAAGAAGGCAATTGTAAGTGAATTCCTTAAACACAGAAAGAACTCCTTTTGGGTTCTGCCAGGGCCAGTTAGGCTGTCATGAGGTCAGAAACCTTGTTCAAACATGGACAAAAGAGCTGAATTCCAGAGGTTAGAAGCGAGTGTCAGCCCTTGACATCAAGGTGGCATTTGACCGAGTGTGGCATCAAAGAGACCTAGCAAAACAGGAATCATTGGGAGTTGGGGTCTGGGACTGTCTTCTGATCGGTGTCATATCTGGTACATGGAAAGATGGTTGTGATTGTTGGAGGTCAGTCATCTCAGATCCAGGATATATCCACAGGAGTTCCTCAGGGTAGTTTCCTCGGCCCAACCACCTTCAGCTGCTTCATCGATGACCTTCCCTCCCTCACAAGGTCAGATATGGGAATGTGTTGTCATTGGCAAACTGTGTTCAGCACCTCATGACACCTCAGGTACTGAAGCGGTCCATGTTCAAATGCAGCAAGACCTGGATGATATCCAGGCTTGAGCTGAAAAGTGGCAAGTAACATTTGCACGATACAAGTGCCAGGCAATGACCACCACCAATAAACCCACTGCCCCTGCAATTTAATGGTATTACCATCACTGAATTTCCACTATCAAGATGCTGAGGTCACCATTGACTTGAAACCAAACTGGATTAGACCAATAAATGCAGTGGCTACAAGAGCAGGGAGAAGCTTCTGACTCCCCCAGAACCTGTCCACCATCTCCAAGGCACAAGTCGAGACAGCGATAGAATACTCCCTACTTATGTAGCTCCGTCAACACATAGAAGCTTGGCACCATCCAGGACAAAGCAGCCTACTTGATTGGCATTGCATCCACAAACATTCACTCCCTCCTCCATCAGTGCAGCAGTGTGTACCATCTACACTGTGCACTGCAGAAAGGTGCCAAGGCTCCTGCGACAACACCTTCCAAAACCAAAACCTTTACCATCTGGAAGGGCAAAGAACAGCAGATACAGGGGAACACCACCACCTACAAGTTCCCCTCCAAGCCACTCACTATCATGACTTGGAAATATATTGCCATTCCTTCAGTGTCATTGGGTCACAATCCTGGAATTTTCTCCCTAATGGGGTTGTGGGTCAACTCGCAGCACATAGACTATAGTGACTCAAGAAGGCAGTCACCCCCACTTCCTCAAGGGCATTAGGGATGGGCAATGAATGCAGGTCTAATCAGCAAACCCCACACCCCATGAATGAATTAAAAAGAATTCCTGAGGTATTGTTGATATGTAACAGTTTTCTTTCTGTTGACCTACAAGGCCACATGTCATATCCCAGCGGTACCAAGGGTTATTCTTAGCATAGATTGGGAATTAAACACACCTTGTTGATCATCTTGTACATCTTTAACTACATCAGCTGCTTCATTTGTCCAATTGTTGACAGAATCCTGCAGTACTGAGCATTTTAATGAGACTGTTTATTTTACGTAGAATTATGTTTTTAGTGCCTCCTGTGTTGAGATCGGAGTTGTCCTTCACAGATGACTATTTTCCCCCAGAGGCAGCATTGTTGGTTATAGAGGTCCTACTTCCTCCCTTGTTGAGATCAACTAATTCCTTGCAGGCGACGGTTTAGCTAGTCTAATTCACTTGTGTTCTTCTAAAGCTTTTGCTGCTGTTTCGTGTAGTATTCTCCAAATTATGATGACTTCATATTTCAGGACATAGAGAGAAAGCAGGCAATTCATCGTTGCATAGACAATACAACCAACAGCTGCAGGGGCTATTTTTGTTCACTTCTTCATGTTGTTTCAGTTATTCATATGGTACCTAGTGGTGCCAAGCCTGCATGTTATTTGATAGGGTCAAGTACCATTGGACAGGCAATGACATCTACGTGTGGCTTAAACTTCCTTAGCATCTTGTCAACATTCTGGACATGTTGTTCCTCTATTAATGAAGAGTGTATGTTGGCACATTTCCGTAGCCACAAATATCTTAGAGCCGTTGCTGAAATGCTCTTCAGTGAGTTTTGGGTGAAATCAAATTACCCAGCAGATTTTGATTGATTTTGGGCCAGAGTTGTGTTGGGAAACATGAAAAATGCATCACGTTGATGTAATCTGAGAAAATTATGGCCATCTTTAGAAGGAGATAAGAAATGGGTTGCTTAAAAACTTGCCAATGAAATTTGAAAGGGGGGAAGCAGAGGTTTTTCATCTGAGAGCCCAGAGCTTGGGGTATAGACCTCCTGAAGGCATGGCTATTAATTGGTGGGGTGAAGTGAAGTCCAGACATACAGGTGGTGAGAATTGGCCCTTCTGTAAAAAGACCAATAGAACAAAATACTGTCCATAAGTTAGCCTTTTACTTTCAGATCTGACTTTAAAGATTTTTTTTTGGCTTTTTTTTTGTTTTTGAGATGTGTGGTTGAGGCAGACCAGAAACATTAACAAAAGGTGGCAAAGCGACGCAGAATCTAGTTATATTAACCAAAGAAAAATGGCAATCCCAACTATGTAGCCTGCCACCCGAGCATGAGGATCCCTATTTGAGAGTTACCTTCAAAATAGTGTATGTTCCTCCTGTATGTAAATGTAAAGAAAAAGGACCTGTCATTTTTTTTAAAATACTTTTTAAAAAAAAATTGTTTCTGGGATGTGGGTGTTGCTGGCTAAGCCAGCTTTTTCTGCCCATCATTAAATGCTCTGGAGAAGGTGGTGGTGAGCTGCTGCCTGCAACTGCTGCAGTCTTTTGGGTGGAGGGACACTGTGCTGTTGAGCTTTCTTGGTGCTGTGAGCTTTTCTTTGGTCTGGTGAAGTCATTATTAAGACTGGAGAGCTGTAAAGTGGGCTTGGAGGGATGGAGGAAGATCCCTCTTTTCACAGGACAGTGAATATGTTAGTGAGTTTTGAGAAGATTTGTATCTCAGTTTGAGGTTCTGGATGTAGGTTTGCTCGCTGAGCTGGAAGGTTCATTTTCAGACATTTCATCACCATACTCGGTAACATCTTCAGTGAGCCTCCGGATAAAGCGACTTCATGTTACCTAGTATGGTGATGAAATGTCTGAAAACGAACCTTCCAGCTCAGCAAGCAAACCTACAACCAGTGGACATGTGGTAAGGACACTAGGTTGGTTTGAGATCAAATAAAGCTTCCAAACAGAACTGAATTGCTGTTTGTTGAGAATGGGGTTTGAAGGTGATGGAGACATAAATGCTTGTTTTATTTAAGGAAAGGAATTTAGTTGCTCCCATGAGAAGAGGTAGCTATGATGTAATGATCATACATTGTTGATAAAGTGTGGTGCTGGAAAAGCACAGCAGGTCAGGCAGCATCTGAGGAGCACGAGAGTCAACGTTACGGGCATCACCTTTCTTCAGGAGAAGGGTTTATACCATTAACATTGACTCTTTTGCTACTCTGATGCAGTCCGACCTCCTGTGCTTTTCCAGCACCACACTTTATCAACTCTGACTCTCCAGCATCCACAGTCCTCACCATCTCCGAATAATTATGCATAGGCTCTGGATGATGTGAGCTTGACATCAAATGGCCTTTTCTTGATTCAGCCTTTGTGTTCTTAAGACTGTGGAAGGAAATCTGGAATATATTAAATGTTACCTATCCTTTATAGTCCTTAATTTAAGACTTGAACCAAGATGTGTTTCTCTGACTAACAGTTGAAATCTGGAAGTGAAGCTTTTGAAATCTGTGTAGTGTCAAGACTCTGACGGCTTGATTAGGCTCAAAGGTGTTACAGACCATCTTCCTAGTTCAACCCTACAAATCCATTGTTGTATATATTTTTCTACCATCAGGAAATTGTATATTAATAAGGAAATAAATCCTTGTTGTAAAAATAAAGCAGTGATTCTAACTTATATAATATGAAATTATCTATCTTCTCTAGACAATAATGAAGATGCAACAGTCAATCGTATCACGTAAGTTTAACTTCTTGATATACTAAACTCAATCTTCTATTTTCATCTTCTTCCATTAAAACCAGCCATGCTATAAACCAGCCGAAAGGAGGAATTATGGGAACTACTGCCTTATACCACAAATTTATAATAATGGCTCTGTGTTGTACTTTAGTCCCAATCGAACTGACGTCTCCAAAGGCACTAATCATTTGGACTTTGTATGTGATGGTAAAATTAGGAAATTATTGCCGGCTCAGTCCTGCCCTTTGGACAGACACGTATGTCTCAATTCAGACAGCCATCCAGCTATTTGGCCACCTTTTTCTTTTGTCTGAATTATTTTTAAGAACATAATAAATATTTATGCCACCCTATTGTACAATATACTGGTTGTGCCACTAGTAATCTAGAGGATGAGAATTCAGATCCCACTCTAGCAATTCAAGAATATGAATGCACTTTTTTAAAAAAGGATCTGGAAATAAAAATATGATATCAGCAGAATTGGCCATGAAGTTGTTGGAGTTTTTTTTTGTGGGGGGGTGTGGGAAACTGGCTTGTCAGTGTTCATTTTATTTGGAAACCAGTCTTTTCTTAGATAAAAACCAAGAATTGTGCTTGTTGAAATCTGAAATAAAAACAAAGTGCTGGAGAAATTCATCAGGTCTGGCAGGATCTGTAGAGAGAGAAAAACACAGTCAATGGATTTGAAACATCATCAGAATCCTGAGTTTCTCCCTCACCTTCTGTTTTTATCCTTGTTTGGTCTGGGCCTAGAGGTAATTCCAAACCCCGTCAACATGCAGGTTTGCTGGGCTAAATGGCCTGTTATGATGCTGTGCTATTTTCTGATGCCTGACTAACCTTTTAAGGTGACCTAACAAGCCATTCCATTGTATTAAACAGCTGCAACAGATCAAGAAAGTCTATCACTTCCTTCTTAGCATAATAAAAAAGCAGGCATTAAGTGTCTGTCCTGTCAAAGATGTCCATACTCAAAGAATGAATAAAAATTGGCCAAAGCCCTAGACGATATTTTGGAACGTTATTGATTTTTTTTTTCCCCTACTTTTGGCTGACATAACAGCCTTGATTATAAGCTAATTATCTTGGTTTCAAAATTTCTCCATTTGAGATGCAATAAATGGTGAAAGTCTTTGAGTTTATTAAATATAAGATAATTACTGTCAATTGCCTAGAAGTGGAATCAAGATTAGAGTGGTGCTGGAAAAGCACAGCAGGTCAGGCAGCATCCGAGGAGCAGGAGAATCGACATTTCGGGCAAAAGCCCTTCATCAGGAATGAATTCTTCTTAGGATATAGTACAGAGGGGGTTGCAGTTCTGAGAGAGTGTGGCCCTCAGTTGAGGCATAGCTGACTGTAGAGAGGTTAGGTGGCGGCGCATAGCTGTGAGCGTGGAGCGGAGGATCCTGAAGGAGAACCATTGCTGGTGGTTTTGAATTTGTAGTCTGTACTGGTTGTCCTGTTCAGATCCAAACTGTGCTGGTTTGAATGTCGTCTGGAGTCCATGTGGGCTCAGTTGGTTGCAGAGGCAAGCACTGAAGTGGAACTAGTTCTTCTTTTACTGAACAGCGGGGAATGTTGGACTTCCCATACAAATAGTCATTAAATATTTTGAATAAGGGGAGGAGAGATAAAGAACTTACATTAATAAAGCATCTTTCACATCTTTTTGGCTATTAAGCAGTTTGAAAATTTCAATGTTTGCAATGTAGCCACTTGTTTTGTATGTATTTCTGTGTGAATGTCATTAGAGTTTGTGTACCTTGAACTGGATCATTGTCTCTGTCTGCTACCATGGTGTTCAGAGGATTATCTACATTGTTTGAAGTGCTGAGGAAGCTTGTTTTAAAAATCTAGTCAAGAGGCATTATTTACTGAAATATTATACTCTTCTCTCTCTCTCCTCCTCACCCACCCCTATGCTTCCCCTCTCCCACACTTACTATTTATGGAAAGATGCTGCTTTAAAAGCACAGAGCCACCTCCCACCATCTGTTGTCCCAATGCATGTGTGATTAACCTGTTGGTAGATTCAGAACACAGGGATTTTTGGTGGCTGTCTGTGCAGTACTATTCATATTGATCGAGGTGCAGCTGAAGGCAAGAGAATGGAGGTGCTATGGTCAGCTGCCTTAAGCAATAAAGGACCAAGTTCGCCCTCCTATCTGTGTGCTACATCTGAGCCATGTGCTAATTGGAAGATGTTGATATGTTGTAATGACATAAATTTGACCTTTTTATTTAAAATAACAGGACACTCATGAGTAATTTTAATCTTTTTGTAAATAGGTTATGGATGTGTACGTTCACCCTCGCAGTATCTGCTGGGGCTGTCTTCCTTCTTCCGTTTTCAATTATTAGCAACGAGGTCTTGCTTTCATTGCCGGAAAACTATTATATGCAGTGGTTGAATGGTTCACTTATTCATGGTGAGTAAATGAGAGCTTAAATAACAACATTGTCCATTTTCAGGTAAAGAATTGAGTTTTATAAAACACTGCTGAGTTTTATTATGTTCGTTACTATAGGGCATCAAGAAAAGAGCTATATTCTTGTTTACCTGGTATCGGCTTGAACTCCAATTTGAATCACTAATGCAGCTAAAATAATAAATGTGGGTTGTTAGCTTTTTCAAAATTATAGCTGAAAATGTGTTGCTGGAAAAGCGCAGCAGTTCAGGCAGCATCCATGGAACAGGAGAATTGACGTTTCGGGCATAAGCCCTTCTTCAGGAAAGGCTTATGCCCGAAACGTCGATTCTCCTGTTCCTTGGATGCTGCCTGAACTGCTGCGCTTTTCCAGCAACACATTTTCAGCTCTGATCTCCAGCATCTGCAGCCCTCACTTTCTTTTCAAAATTATAGTACTGATTTTTCTGTGCTTCTTAAGAGTGAGTCAGAGCCTATGGGAATGAGCTAAAGTTGCCATCTGGTGGTGAAAGGGAATAACCACAAGCAGCTACAGTTTTGAGGAAGGGTGGCCATGTTCTCACAATGCTCGGCCTGTTCTGTATCTCAAATCCTGACTCTGGATTTTTATTTCCTTCTCCATCACAATTTCTTTTGTTATTCAACAATGAGCATTTTCTCATTCTGTAGTATAGGCATCAAATATGGTATCTAAAATGCTGGCTATAATTAGGGGCGTAAAACCTGCAGGATTGTCTTAGGAGTACCAGGTATCAAAAGATTAATTCCCAGAGACTGGTGCAAGCAATCTGGGAGAAGAATCACTGGGGAATTAGGGAAAAAGCTTATTTTGCAGTTGGGTTTTTTTGTTTTAGTTATTAAAAACAAATATTTGGAAATCTGACAGGGGATTGTTTGACTGGTCAAGTCATCAATTTAGCTAACCAAGTCAGTGTGATTTTTAATTGATTTGGGAAGACATTGTGTTGGTAGACTGAATGTTTAGCTGATTATACTGAAACCTGTAGAGATACATTCAGTCAGAGCTGGCATTGGATCTGAGATTCAATTCCATTTTAAAAGCCTTTGAAATTTTCCATTAGGTCATAGAGATGTACAGCGTGGAAATACCCTTCGGTCCAACTCATCTATGCCGACCAAATAGCCTAACCTAATCTCCCCATTTGCCATCAATTGGCCCATGTCCCTCCAAACCCTTCCTATTCATATACCTGTCCAAATGCCTTTGAAATGCTGTTATTATACCAGCCTCCACCACTTCCTCTGGCAGCTCATTCCATACATGCACCACCATCTGTGTGAAAATGTTGCCCCTTAGGTCCCTTTTAAATCTTTTCCATCTCATCTTAAACCTATGCCCTAGCTTTGGACTCCTCCACCCTGGGGAAAAGACCTTGTCTATTTATCCTATCCATGTCCCTCATGATTTTATAAATCTCTATGAAGTCACCCCTCAGCCTCCGACACGTCAGGGAATACAGCCCCAGCCTATTCAGCCTCAAACATCCTTGTAAATCTTTTCTGAACCCTTTCAAGTTCCCATTTCGAAGTCTCCAATTGCACAGACTTATTTCCTTAAAGTTATTTTCTTTTATCTTCTAATAGAGTCAGTGTTCCCAATTGCAACTCAATGACTGTTCTGATGGAGGTTTCAGATAATTAAGCTTCCTTGATTATCTAGCATCAGCACTAGTTGCAGAACCCAATAATTGTACAGCAGGTGTTAACAGAAATCTCCAGAGAATGTAAGTGTCCTGTGTCTCTCCCTGCAGGCCTATGGAATCTTGTTTTTCTCTTCTCCAACATCTCTCTGGTGTTCCTGATGCCTTTTGCGTATTTCTTCACTGAATCTGAGGGATTTGCTGGCTCAAAAAAGGTAAGAAGGGATATTGTGGTGTTGCAGAAAGACTGAAAGAGCAGTGGTAAATGAGTGAATGTAATTGGATTTAAAACCATTACTGGAAAATAGGATGAGAAGGGTTGATTGCTGTATTGCAATATCTACAAGAATGTTGAATATACCAAACCAGCTGGAAGACTGGCTATGTCTTCCCCTCCAAACTTGACTGAAGTGTAGTCCTGTACTCAATGGCAGGACAGAATTTAGGAAGTGCAGAACATGGGTTGAACGATTGAGGGGTTGTGGGGAGGCAGTGAATGTATGTTTGTCTTTGTGTGCTGGGCGGAAGCAGCAAAGAGGCAGAAGTTCAATCTTAATGACACATTAATAATTCCTCGTGTTGCTAAAGTGTAAACTAAGGGAGTTTTTAAAAGGGCTAGGGGATTATCTTTCATTCTGGAAATGTGAAGAGTTTGAGGAGAGTTCCATGCTGTACATCTCTATGACTCTATGACCAGATGGGTGCTTTGGTCTAGCTTGATTTGACAGTGTGGTTTAACCATCATGTGTGGTTGATAGTTTTTTTTTTGTCAGGCCTTGAATCCATTGATAGTGAAGATTCAATAAACTAATCTCTCTGCATGTAACCTGTTTTTGTTATTTGAGAGCTACTTTGGCAAATTTCAGCGATTTTTAAACTAATCCTGGAATTGGCTGATTGATTGATTGATTGATTGATTGATTTATGGCATGTCCTATGGAGATCACAGCGGGTCAGGCAGCATTGACGGAGAGAGAACAAGCTCATGTTTCGAGTTGGGATGACTCTTCTTCAGGGCTGACATGAAGTGTGGAGGGGCAGCATTTATGTAATAGTTTGGGAGGGCTGTGGGGTTGGTGGGGTGTGGAGTATTAGGGGAGAAAGGATGCTCAATGTTCAGATTAAGTGGTGGTACTGTGAGAATGGCAGAACAATGGTGTGTCTAACTGGCAGACTGGGAGGAACAGGTAATCCCACGGGTGGGGGAAGGGGAGAGTGGACATGGTGACAGAGAATGGAACAAGTAAAGCTAAAAGAGAGGGGAGGAATGGGAGCGGCTTCACAATTTGAAGGTGTTGAGTTAATATTAAGTCCAGAAGGCTGTAAAGTGCCTCATCTAAAGATGAGATGTTGTTCCTCCAGTTTGCGCTGTGATTCACTGGAACACTGCGGTATGCCAAGGACAGACACATGTGACATGCGAGCAGGATGCTGGGTTAAAATGACTGGCTATGGCAAGGGCGGGGTCCTGCTTACACACAGATTGGAGGTGTTACACAAAGCAGTCATCCAGTCTGAGTTTGGTTTCTCCCTTTGGGTGACTGGGTCAGTTAAACAACTCTCTGCATTGACTGACACTGGTAGTACAAGCTACTGACATTAAAATAGCTGGGTTTAACATCTCATTTATCTGAGCTGGATTTTCAACTCAAATATGTTAATTGTCATTCTTAATAAATAGGAACCCAGTCTGAGAGATGGTATTGTCTTTTCCACAGGGAATAATGGCTCGAGTTTATGAAACATTTGTTGTCCTCTTTCTTCTGACCCTCCTGGTACTGGGGATTGTGTGGGTGGCATCTGCAATCATCAATAATGATGCCGCTAGCAGAGAATCTCTGTATGGTGAGTGTCAAGCAAAAGGCTAAATCGGCTACTCTATCTGTTCTCTTTGATGTCTTGAAAACTTCAATCAAAACACTTATTTACTTTCTAAACCCCAAGAAACACCAGCCTCGTTTGTTAAATCTTTCCTTGTAACTTTACCCCTCTGAGTCAAGGTGTCATTGTAAATCTAGGCCAGTACAGAACGCCTTTAGGTGTGGTAGAATATTCACCTATTCTAGGCATGGTCTAACCAGAGCATTGTATAACAAAAGGATGAATCCTATCCCTTTTCTATTCTAATCTCTTAGATGCAAAGGTCAGCATTCCATTACCTTTTTGATTAACTTTCAATACCTGTTCATTTTTAAGGATTATGTATCTGGGCTCCCAAGTCATAGAATCCCTACAGTGTTGAAACAGGCCCTTCGGCACAACATGTCCACACTGACCCTCCAAAGAGTAACCCACCCATAGCCCAACCCTATTATCCTATATTTACCCCTGACCAATGCACCTAACCTACACATGCCTGACCACTATGGGGCAATCTGGCATGGCCAATTCACCTAACCTGCACGTCTTTGGATTGTGGGAGGAAACCAGAGCACCCGGAGGAAACCCATGCAGACACGGAGAGAATGTGCAAACTCCACACAGTTGCCCGAGGCTGGAATCCAACCCAGTTCCCTGGCACTGTGAGGCAGCAGTGCTAACCACTGAGCCACTGTGTCACCTCTTTGACCTTCCACTGTTTCTAGCCTTTCGTCATTTAGTATTTGCTATGTCTATCCTTTTTGGGTCCAAATTGGGTGACCTCGTATTTGAGGGGAAAGTGAGGACTGCAGATGCTGGAGGTCAGAGCTGAAAATGTGTTGCTGGAAAGGGCTCATGCCCGAAACGTCGATTCTCTTGCTCCTTGGATGCTGCCTGACCTGATGCGCTTTTCCAGCAACACATTTTCAGCTCTGACCTCGTATTTGCCTACATTGAAATCCATTTGCTACAGTTTTGCACACTTACTTAACCTATCAGTGTCTGTCTGCAAGTAGTGGAGATAGAAGCCTAAGGTTACAATGTATCTATCTTTTTGTGCTATCAGCAAATTTGGATTTGTTGCTTTCTATCCCATCATCTGGGACCTCCTGGAGGAGGAGTGGCAACACATATTGCAATTTGTTTTTTTTAAAATTGTGATGGTATTGGCACTAGAATTGTTGCAGGCTTAGCACAAAATCTGAAGGCTCATTGGATGGGTTGAATGGTCTCGTTCTGCACTGAAAAAATTCAGGTATTATTTCTGTGCTCCTGTTATCTTGGGATGGAGCTTTATACATCAGGATGTTGCATCTCAGGAAAGTCAACAATTTGAGAACAAGACCCTTCTCCAGCTATTCATTCTTATTCCGTCTATATTTTAACCTGTGTTCTCTTACACCAACAGATCTGTGGGACTATTACCTTCCATACCTCTACTCCTGTATTTCTCTATTTGGAGTTCTGCTTCTCCTCTGTGAGTAACATTTTCTAGTATAAAATAATGGCCTTGGATTGCTGTTTCTCCTGCTAAATAGCAGCATTTAAAACCATTTTCATGAAATTAAATGAAGCTTCACACAATTGTGTGAAGTTTGCTTAAATAGCCCAGTACTTGAATTCAAATGGCTTGTAAACTGTGTTCTTGAACAAATGTGAATTTTGGGTTATGTACTTGCATACTATCGATGAATGCAAGGACAAAGCTTAGCATAAATCGATTTATTTAACATGAGAAGCAGACAGGGGCTGTTGACTCTACAACCAGAGCTGAACTGATCAAACTTGTCCTGCTTAACTTTCCCCTCTTTAAATTGAGCATTGGCACAACAAAGAGAAAATTGAAGTTTGATTTGCTACTTTAAGCAGTCAGTTCTTTGATCTCCAGTGGATTATTGTTTACTACAGTTTTTCTAGAATGAGTCATGTTACGCAGCATTTCATCATTGTAAAGTCTTTTCATGTCCTTTTTATAAAAAAAAAGGAAATGTTCAGAATGCTTTAGTTTTATTTCTTTTTATTGCAAAGGTCTTTGATTTCCAGAATTAACTTGTCTCTTTCACTTCACAGTGTGCACTCCTTTTGGCTTGTCCCGCATGTTCACTGTCACTGGGCAACTACTTGTAAAACCCAGGGTAAGGAATCTTATTCGAAACTTCTCACCATCTAAGGGACTGTTCTATAACTCCAAACTTTCTCTGTTCTTCAGAATAGGCTGGCTCTTGCTGGAATGCATTTCCTCCAAATCCAGCTGCACCCTGGGGTGTATCTCAAGTTGCAGTTCTTTCTGTGAATGGAGATGATGTCAGTTCGATGTCAGACCATAACAGTCAAGTCTAGTTATGTGTGGACAGCTACATTTATCAACAGAGAGCTTGGACAATAACCAGGAGCAGGAACCTATCTGATTTTCATTTCCGTGTATGAACATTGTAACACTCCCAATTCCACTGACTGAAATGATCTAAATTCCTTAAGAGATAGGAGCAGGAGTAGACCATTTGGCCCCTCAAACCCACTCTGCTATTCCATAAGATCATGGTTAATCTGCTCCAAGTTTCAACTCCTCTTTTGTGGCAGCTCAGCACAGCCATTAACTCCTTACTATTTCAAAACATTTGTCCACCTCCTCTTTAAATACTCTGTGATCTAGCCTCCACAACTCTGGGGTAGAGAATTCCAGACATTCCCTACCCTCTGGGAGAAGAAATTCCTTCACATCTCTCTTATAAATGAGTGTCCCCTTATTCTGCAATGATGTCCCTTCCTCAAGATCCCCCCCAACTAGTGGAAGTATCTTCTCAACATCTACTCTGTCAAGCCCCCTTCAGAACCATGTATATTTCAATGAGATCATCTTCTCATTCTAATGAAGCAAGGCCTAATCTTTTTAACTGTTCTTGGTAAGGCCATCCCTTCATCCCAGGAATCAGCCAAGTGAATCTCTTTTGAATTGCTTCCAATGCCAGTGTACCCTTTTTAAAATACAAGAACCAAAACTCTCCACAGTACTGTGGGTACAGACTCATCAACACCCTGTATAGTTGATACAAGACTTCCCTACTTCTTAAGTTCCAAGCCCCTAGCAATAAGGCCAATGTGCAATTTACCATTTTAATTACCTGCTGCACCTGCATGCTAACGCTTTGTGTTTCAAACACAAGTGCATCCATTTGCTGGACTTTTTTTGAGTCTCTCTCAATTTAAATAATTGTCTGCCTTTTGATTTTTGCTGCAGCAATTAGATAAGCAATGAGTAACCCAAATGTGAGACTTTTTCTTATGTGTCTCATTAGATACCACAAGAATTGCATTTTCAAATTCCTTGAGTATTCATGTGTACTTTCATTAATTTAAGGTTTCAGTTATAGCTCATTGGTAATGCTTGCCTCTAAGTTAGAAGGTCAAGGTTCAAGTTCCACTTCAGAGCATAGAATCCAGGTTGACACTGGAGTGCTGCTGAAGATGCCACTTTTAGATGAGACATTTTAAATCGAGGCCCCACTTGCCCTCTTTGGGTACACATGAAAAGATGTTATAGCACTCTTTTGAGCAGCAGAAGGCATCAACCAATATTTGCCCTTGAAAAATAATTACAATTTTTCAAAGCAAATCCAACTTAGTCAAAATTATCTCCCTGCTGTTTGTGGGACCTCTTTGTGAACTAAGTGATTGTTACAACAGTGACTAATTTCAAACTGCTTTCTTTGGCTGTGCAGCCATTTGTGATGTGCTGAGTTTATGAAATGCACCATAGAAGTGGATTTTTTTTTTCTTAACTTTCATTCTGGTACTACATTTAAATAATCAAATATTGATTTCAAAAATTTGTTAGGACTTGGTTTGTCATTTGTACGTCTAATGTCAGTGATAAATTGATATAAACAAAGGCATTTTGTGCTATGAGAAGAGGCTCACATTCCCATGCATGTTTTAAAATGTACTTTTACTTCAATAATTAGTTCTCCAATGTCAATGCTACATGAGAATATTAATACAAAAACTGACTTTATTTTTGATCAATGATGACTCTGTCCCCTTTATCCCTTTCCCTGATCAGTCTTCATGGTTACATACAAGACTGTAAACACTGCCCTGTTACTGGTGTATTGGAACTTCAAGGTACCATCTAACTTAGTTTTGCAGTGGCTGAATTGCCTCTAATTCATTGTGCTGCTGTCTAAGACTCAGTATTGGATGAGCAGAAGTTTCCTTCAATTAAATGTTGTCTGTATTAAATAACCATTGTTTTTGATCCCTGCTACAAACTGTGTTCATTAATGCCCAGACTCCATCCCCTCCCTGGTAACAGATATTGAACCATGTGTTTGGAATGCTGATATTCCATTTGACTGTAAGCTGATTTTCTGGCCCCCTTGCCTCTCCATCACCAAGAGCTACTTCATACTTCCATTTACAAACTGGAGGGAAAGGCAATGCTGACTATGCTGCTACTGGGGTGGGATTGCAGTGTGTGCTCAAGGGGGACGCTGCTTCCTTACACCCTCCTTACAAAAGGGGTATCGTTCCTGCTGAAAGGAAAAGGGCAGTGTGGTGGCTCAGTGGTTAGCACTGCTGCCTCACAGCACTAGGGTCCTGGGTTCAATTCCAGTCTCGGGTGACTGTGTGGAGTCTGCACATTCTTCCCGTGTCTGTGTGGGTTTCCTCTGGGTGCTCCGGTTTCCTCCCACAGTCCAAAGATGTGCAGGCCAGGTGGATTGGCCGTGCTAAATTACCCGTAGTGTTCACGGATGTGTAGGTTAGGTGCATTAGTCAGGGGTAAATATAGTGTAGGGGAACGGGTCTGGGTGGGTTACTCACTGTAGGAATTCTGCGATTCTATCGTATTTCTGATATCACCAGCCTCTGTCCGTCCTCAGCACATCACTCCTGAAACTTTTATTTGTGCTTTTGTTATTTCCAGATTCAACAGCTGACTACCCTCCATACACTTGTACTCATCACCTGTTTGTACTCTAACTTGCACCAGGTCCTGCTCACCCATTAACCCAGTTGTTGCTGAGCCAGACTGGCTCCTTGTCACACAGCCCATCAGTTTTAAGGTTCTCTCTATTGTGTTCACGTTCCTCCAGCCCACACCCGTCTGAGATCTGTGCACTTCTCTAATTCTGGCCTTTTGAGCCTCCCTGGCCTGTATTGTTCTGCCATTGAGGAACTTGCTTTCAGCTGCCTGAGCCCAAGCTTTGGAATTCTCTCTGTAAACCCCTCTGCCCCACTCTTCCCTTAAGAATGATCTTAAAATGTACGTTTTAAGTCAAGCTTTTGACCATCTGTCTCAGTGTTGTCTTGTAAGGTACAATGTTTGATAATGCTTTTGTGAAGAGCATTAGAGATTATTGGTTTTTGTTAAAGGGCTATGTAAATGCAAGTTGTTATTGAAGGGAGAGAGAATACATCAATCGTAATGCTTTACTTTTTGACTTGTAGCTTTTGGAGGATCTGGATGAACAACTCAATTGTACACGATTTGAGGAGGCTGCTGTGCTACATAAGCTAAATGGTATGCAGAAACACCTTTTTCCAGCAATAATGCTATAGTACATATGATACTGTGTCCAACCCCATCCTTAATAAGGCAGTAAACATAGCTGAATTTGATACCTTTTCATTTTCTGTCAAGCATGTAAGCTTCCTAAACAATAGTTTGAATCACAATTCATATATTTTTGAGCTGTGCAGTTTCATGTTCCAATGATAGCTGATCATTACAATAGAAAGTTTGATCTTTAGTTAAATAGAAACATTAATATGTTTGAAAGGAATTGAAATGCAACATTACTAATATATCTGTTTTGCTTTCTTACGGTGCCAGGCAAGATGTCATCTTGCTGGGTGTTTTTCAGTGTGGAATCCCTTAAGTATCATTTCCTGAATATCCATGCCAGGAGGATTAAGTTGGGTAAGGCACAGAAAATCTGGATTAACTTTATACTACTGCATCCTGTGACATGTCTAACAGCAAATTTGTTCGTACAGAAATAAGGAGAAGAGCATCGCCCTGGCAAAGGAACCTGGGATACCCATTGGTCATGTTGCTGCTTCTGGCATTAACAGTAAGTGTTAAAAATATTGATTGGGTTTTGATGAAGAAACTCCAGCCACTTCACTGTCCACCTGTAATTAATGCGAAATTTAGCCTCTATTCCATGGCCACTTGAATAAAGCACCAATTAACTGGCTTAATATTCAAAGGGTGTCATTTATGTCCATGTTACAATGATACAAAATACAAACCTGCAAATTAGACTTGATTCTCATTGCAACCTTCTTCTGATAAAAGCACACCTTGTCCAAACATAGAAGGCCACGTACCCAATAACATTTTGTTCACTTATTGTGTAGAATTGTTGATCACACGGAACTTTTTAACTACAAAGTGTTTTGTAAACTTTTTAATGTTTTGCCAACTCAATGTAGCCAACCCACCTCAAATATCACCTGGAGATTGTAGCATGCTTTATAGTCTAGCCTTTCTTTTAGTGTAAGAGGTTTTCAAGTTTTTTTTTTTGTTTTGCGTTCAACTATTGAATGCAAATGTTTGCATATTGTTACGGACCAGACCAGACCAAACTCCCTCAAGATATATTAGGAAGGTAGCCGAGACCTTCACTTTTTCTTATCTTAAAGGTAAGTGTGAGGCATTGCGTTCCAGATGCAATTCAATTGGTCAAACTACTTGACTTTAAGCAAACCACTTTTTATCTTTACACTGCAGTTAAAATACAGACAAAACAAAAATGAAAGAATTGGCTTAACTGTAACTCTCATTTCATTAAGCATTTCGATATATATATATACTAACTACTACTAATTAACTGTTCTAATATAGTAACATCCCATAAGCACACAAAACAGATTGTCTCACATACAATTCTAGCAGCAGGAAGAGAACCCTGCCTTTAGCTGTAACAGAGAGAGGAATAAGAGCTTCCACATTCAGCTTCAAGACCCCAGCAACTGAAAAAAGCTAAAACTAAAAATCTAGGTTCTGTGGGAGCTTCAACACACCCATTCAGGCTACTTCTATTGTTCCAATTATTTTTTTTGAAAAAAATACCCAATGCCTTACAAGCTGTTTTCTCTATTGGATTTCAGCAGACTGCTTGACACTTCTAGGTAAAAACAATGACTGCAGATGCTGGAAACCAGATTCTGGATTAGTGGTGCTGGAAGAGAACAGCAGTTCAGGCAGCATGCGAGGAGCAGCAAAATCAACGTTTCGGGCAAAAGCGCTTCATCAGGAATAAAGGCAGAGAGCCTGAAGCGTGGAGAGATAAGCTAGAGGAGGGTCCTCTAGCTTATCCTCCTCCAGCTTATCTCTCCACGCTTCAGGCTCTCTGCCTTTATTCCTGATGAAGGGCTCATGCTTGACACTTCTATTTCAACCTCTCTTCATTTGGGGAAAAAAAAGGACAAAATACACCTCCTTAAAGCCATAGTGTCATCGCAATATTGTCTATGGATCTGCTGTTTGTAAAATCAGTGTTTTTCTGTAAAACAAAAACTAATAAGGGTTAAATGGTGTGTATTTTTCTTCTTGCAAAATCTTTAGAAGCGTTTTTTTGTTGTGAACGAAATCAATTAAAAACCATTTTTTTTTCAACTGAAGGAATTGCTAAGAGGAATTGCTAAGTTGTTCATTTTCGAACAACTTGACATTCCAGCCATCCACATGTTATAATGTTAAAAGAAAAATTTAGGGGAACACTCCGGTCTTGGAATCCCAATTCCAAATTGGCTGGGAGAGTGCAGGTTTCAATTTCAACCGAGGGTTCTGAAGACAATCTCATTAGACTGAAAACATTAACTGATTCTCTCCACAGACCCTGCCAGATCTATTGAGTGTTTCTAGAATTTTCTGTTCTAACTTGATCAGATTTAGCTTTCAGAAGACCTATGACCTTTGAAGAGAATAGGCTGGGCCTTTTGTTATTGTTACTTTTTCAATGAGCTTGAGCTTTCTCCATGGTGTCTATTTGCCCGTTCCAATTTTACCACGGGAATGCATGTCTTTCTAATCATTGCAGTTTGGGTTAATTGTACAGAATCTACTGTGGTACCTACAATAAGAGACAATCTAACCATCACTCCCTAACATTCAGTGCCATTACTATCACTGAATCTCACACTGTCAACATTCTGGGGGTTTCCATTGACTAGAAACTGAACTTGACCAGCTATGTAAATACTGTGGCGAGAAGAGCAAGTCAGAGGCTGAGAACCCTGCAGTGAATAGCTCATCTCCTGACTCCCTAAAGCCTGTCCACTACCTACAAGGTACAAGTCAGGAGTGTGATGGAATACTCTCCACTTGCCTGGATGGGTGCAACACCAGCAACACTCAAGCTTAACACAATTCAGGACACAGCAGCCCATTTGATTGGCACCATATCTAGCACCTTTGACATTCATAATGGCAGCAGTGTGGACTACCTACAAGATGCACTGCAGAAACTCACCAAGAATGCTTTTGACAGCATCTTCCAAACATGTGGCTTGTAAAATCCAGAAGGTCAAAAGCTGCAAACTTGTGGCAGCACCACCACCTACAAATTCCCCTCCAAGTCTCTCTCATATTGCTGTTTCTTCAGTGTTGTTGGGTCAGATTCCCTCCCTAACAGCACTGAGTGTACCTACAGCCCAAGGACCACAGTGGTTCAAGAAGGCAGTTCACCATCACCTTCCCTTGGCAATTAGGCCTGGGCAGTAAATGCTGGCCCAGTCTGGGATGCCCACATCCTGTGAAAGTATGTTTATAAATAAAAGAAAAATGTTTTAATCTCATTTCTGCGGGTCTATTGTGAAGTGGTTTGGAAGGGTTTTTTTTTACCATTTGTACATTTTGTAATTCAGTGCTGGTTTCAGAGTTCAGTCTGCAGTCCTTCCTGAGTACCCTGGAGCTGCACAGCTTTTAAAGAGAGGCTGCATTATGCTTTATGAGTGACTCATTTACATAACTCCACCAAAATGATGAATGGCATCATAGTTTTGAAATAAACTTTGTTTTATACAGGAGTTAATTGATTGTGGTTCAATTGGTTGAACCAGAAAATCCAACTTCACATGAAAGCCCTCATTGAGAAGATGAACTGTTTGCTGACCTTTGGCACAAACATTTTTGCTCCTGTTTTAGCCCTGATGAAAATGTGAGCCAGGAATTGGTCATTACTCAATCCATAAATAAAACTTCCAGTATTTTGGAATTGGTGCCCCTGATCAAGCTTAAGTATTACTTAAATAAGGGTGTTTGTGCTCGTGAACTATGTAACACTTTAGCAGCTAGCAGCAGCATCGAGCCCTTCCACCAGAGGTGCATCATTGACCAAGCGCAGCATTCAGCATCCTTTGCTGTCCTTCCACGATGCTCTCCAACTTCTATTGTACTGTTCATGCTGGGTTACACTGGGGGCTCCAAATTCACTTTGTATTGTTCCATCAGTTTTAAGAGTTGCATAGACTGCACTGAAATGAATAAACTGCTCTTGAAACATAGTGATGTAGCTCAATCACAACTGTTCTGGGACTGACTGTGATGTCTGTCTAAATGGGAAATGCTGGATTACACATTCTTCCCAGTTGATAAATTTTTTTATCTACTGTAATTTCAGGGTATCTCCGTGCTCCTGGTGGGATTCCACGTTCTTGAATTACTAATTGATGAAACCGCCATGCCTAAAGGAATGCAGGTAAGGAATCTAAAATAAAGCACAGCCTGTTGGATGTATGTGTGCGTGTATGTGTCATCCACAGACCTGTGATGTTTCATCTATCACCACCTCCTCCTGCCTCTCTTCACCCTGACCTCCATCCCAAATACATACTTGAGTTTTAAAAGCTGCACATCATCGACTCTGAAACGTCAGCATGGTTTTTGTGAGGTGAGGATATTAAAGGTTACTCAGCCGTAGTCCAATTCGAATAGTGGAGCAGGCTTAATAGGCTGAATGACCTTCTCCTGTTTCTTGTGAAGTGTAGTAGCTGAAACATTCCAGATTTGCTCCTGTCTGCCTATTACCCTGTGACTAGCTGGAATTACCATAGTCTGGTGTCTTTATCATTTCTAAAATTCAGCAAGGGAGGTCCTCAACATTGAATATATGTGATTGATGTCTAAATGCCAGGACAGTCACACGTTGTGTGTTCTGTAACTAGACCAACTAGCTGTAACCTTGTTATAGTGGAGTGAAATTGAACTTGTTAAATGCTAATCTTGATGATAGAAGCCATTTCATTGTGTGAACTTCTATATGACAAGATGTTTAGTTTGAATGTAGAAAAGCATGCACATGTATGTCGGCTGATGCATCTCCATACAGTCATAGAGATGTACAGCACAGAAACAGACCCTTCGATCCAACTCGTCCATGATGACCAGATATCCTAAACTAATCTAATCCCATTTTCCAGCACTTGGCCCATCTCCCTCTAAACCCTTCCTATTAATATATCCATCCAGATGCCTTTTAAATGCTGTAATTGTACAAGCCTCCACCGCTTTCTCTGGCAGCTCATTCCATACATGCACCACCCTCTGCGTGAGAAAGTTATCCCTCAGGTTCTTTTTAAATCCTTCTCCTCTCAACTTAAACGTATGTCCTCTAATTCTGGACTCTCCCACCCCAGGGAAAAGACCATGTCTATTTCCCCTATTCGTGCCCCTCATGATTTTATAAACTTCTAATAGGTCATCCCATTTTTTAAAACAACTGCTTAATAACTTGCAAAAGTATTGTTTTTGACAGTAACTCAACTCTCTAAACCAGCACTTGATGCTAAATTATAAATGGCACATATACTCTCTTTTAGTAAAGACAAAATGCTAGAGAAACCCATGTTTCTCTGTCCAGATGTTGCCCAACAGAGTTAATGTTTCAAGTTGAATAGAGATGATTTTCTTTTTTGTTTCTATATATGCAAACAGAAGAACAACGTGTCAAAATAAGCAAACGTGAATTTTATATACCTTCTCCCAAAAGATATCATCCAGCCCTTTAAGCTGTTACTTGTGCTGTTTTCCAATGTGGTCCTTAAATCTTTTTCCAAGTTATATCATGCACAAATCTTAATAACCTGGAGAGGGAGCTCCTATACCATGTACAGCACATATCTGAAATAATGAAAAATGTTGGAACATGCACTGTATGTCTGCCAGAAAGGGGGGAAAAAGAAGGGTTAACTCTTCGCAACTCCTTTGCAACTCTGAACAATAATTGATTGTACAATATTGACCTTTTTCTTCTCCTTCCAAATATGGGCCAGCCTCTTGTATACGTCCAGTCTGATAGCTTTTTTCCCCCCCACTTTTCTTTGTGCACAGTATCTATGTTTTTGAAGGAAAATGGCAGCTGTCTGTTTGCAGGTCACTCTTGCATTGTGGTGGGGAATTTCTGAATTTTGTATCCTCCCAACTCTTTGCTGAATTACAACCACTGCCCAATACTTTGTCTAAAAGGCCATTCTTGCGTGAACCTGGTCAGAGTGTTTGAAGGTATTTTCACGATCCAGCTTAATGCCTCGACAGTACTGTAAAGTATTGTGCATTTAATTGTCACCCAGGATCCCAACTGGGCTACTCTCCTTCCCAACCTTCTCACTTCATCTCCTTTCTTCTTCAACCGCCAAACCCCAGCCCCATCCTGAAGACTATTGTAGTTAAACTCGTGTGTGACTCATGACATGTGATGGTTCCAGTGCTGTTAAGAACTTTTTCTATTCCAGGATCCTCCTTTGGGGAAAGACTCTCTGTCTATGTTTGGTTCACTTGGAGCAGCTGTGGAAGTTGTTCTCATTTTGTATCCTTTCAGCAATTTTCTCTTCTGTAAAGATGGATGCGGTCCCACTATGTTAGGTCACCTTCCCTTTGTTCACCAGAGTATCCTCCAGTTGCCTACTGCATGCTGTTGGGTTGCCACATGTAGTCGGCAGAGGCTAAGTGCCACAGTGAGCTTGAGGGAATGTTCCAATCTTCTACCTTAGTTTTTAATTGATTGTGGGATAGGAGTGTTGCTGATGAGGCAAAATATCCAGCTTCTGATCTGTTGTAGCTGCAGTATTTATGTGCCTGACCCAGTTCAGTTTGTGATTCATGGTAGCTCCCAGGATGTTGAGGAGCCATTTGGATCCAGAACTGGCTCTAAGGTAGAAGACAGAGGGTGGTGGTGGAGGGTTGTTTGTCAGACTGGAGGCCTGTGACCAGTGGAGTGCCACAAGGATTGGTGCTGGGCCCTCTACCTTTTGTCATTTACATAAATGATTTGGATGTGAGCATAAGAGGTACAGTTAGTAAGTTTGCGGATGACACCAAAATTGGAGGTGTAGTGGACAGCGAAGAGGGTTACCTCAGATTACAACAGGATCTGGACCAGATGGGCCAATGGGCTGAGAAGTGGCAGATGGAGTTTAATTCAGATAAATGCGAGGTGCTGCATTTTGGGAAAGCAAATCTTAGCAGGACTTATACACTTAATGGTAAGGTCCTAGGGAGTGTTGCTGACCAAAGAGTCCTTGGAGTGCAGGTTCATAGCTCCTTGAAAGTGGAGTCGCAGGTAGATAGGATAGTGAAGAAGGCGTTTGGTATGCTTTCCTTTTATTGGTCAGAGTATTGAGTACGGGAGTTGGGAGGTCATGTTGCGGCTGTACAGGACATTGGTTAGGCCACTGTTGGAATATTGCAACATCCTATTGGAAGGATGTTGTGAAAGGGTTCAGAAAGGATTTACAAGGATGTTGCCAGGGTTGGAGGATTTGTGCTATAGGGAGAGGCTGAACAGGCTGGGGCTGTTTTCCCTGGAGTGTCGGAGGCTGAGGGGTGACCTTATAGAGGTTTACAAAATTATGAGGGGCATGGATAGGATAAATAGGCAAAGACTTTTCCCTGGGGTCGGGGAGTCCAGAACTAGAGGGCATAGGTTTATGGTGAGAGGGGAAAGATAAGGGGCAACGTTTTCACGCAGAGGGTGGTACGTGTATGGAATGAGCTGCCAGAGGTTGCGGTGGGGGCTGGTACAATTGCAACATTTGAGAGTCATTTGGATGGGTATATGAATAGGAAGGGTTTGGAGGGATATGGGCCAGGTGCTGGCAGGTGGGACTAGATTGGGTTGGGATATCTGGTCGGCGTGGACGGGTTGGACCGAAGGGTCTGTTTCCGTGCTGTACATCTCTATGACTCTGAGTGGTACCAATGCTGTTGAATATCAAGAAGTAATGGTTACTACACAGCACTGTCTGGTGTGAGTATACTTGTCACTTTTCAGCCCAAACCTGAAAGCTGTCCAGGTCTTGCTACATGCAGATACAGACTGTTTCAGTAACTGAATCACAAATAAGTGTCCCCATCTCTTTTATAATGTAGGGCAAGTCATTAATTTAGGGTGGGCGGGTCCTTGGTTTAACTACTCATCCATAAGGTGGCTTGCTAGTTTCTGATGCTCGAGAACTAGTTTTTAACTGGCATGTTGAATGTTTTATTGCACCTTAATGTCCGTGCAGTTACTTAATGGTGTCTTCAGTTGTTGGATTTTACAGTTCCCCGTTTTTCATCAAACTTGCCCCCAGGAAGCAGGACACTACCATGACTAAGGTTGGGAAACATATCTGTTAAAGTAATTTCTTCTGAGGATTATAATGGTCACTTATAGAGTGTCACATTGTTCTCTTTGTTTCCTGTGTATGCTATTACAACACTGGGAACTGTACAATGATACATTGGGTAAGATCAGTGGCTATTTCCTCTTTGAAGTCTCCCATCATGTTCTCTCTGATTCCAGAATCAGACTACATATTATGATAAATGTTAACTCTCCAAAGAGCATCCACACCAGGGGCTGCACAGAGTTATAAACTGGCTACTAATTCTTATTTGCAAGCTATGCCAGAGACAGTGCTGCCCACAATACAAAAGCCAAGTTAGCCAATGACTAAGCTGTGTTGTCCATTTGCACAGCAGCTATGGACAGCTCTGTTCAGCTTGTTCTAATAGATTAAATTATTAATATTAGAATACAGCCAGCAAGTACTCGGTCAAATATTATGTAATTACGAACACTGTGAAAGAGGGCAGGAAAAGCTGATGGGTCCTGCCTCTGAGTATTGTGAGTTACAGGCCAAACCCTGCCAGCAGTGTGATTGTCCCAGAAAAGACAAGTTTTAAAAATGAAGACAAGAATGGTAAACCTAGGTGGAAAGAAAAAGATTCAGCAGCAGCCCTCTCTAAACTCTGAAGGTAATCAAACCATGAATGATAAGACCCCCCCCCCTCACCCTTGACCCTGCAACTTTCTGGATATAGAGATGTTAGACATTTAAAGGAACTTGTCTAAATCTCTTTTGAATGCTTGTAGTGAGTCTGCACTCACTCGATGTGCTGACAATTTATTCCAGAGTATAAGATTCTGCAGAAAAAGCTTCACCTTGTAGCACCTCACCAGGTTTTATGCTTTTGTAACCAATGCTTATGTTATTGGTCTTTCCTATTGAGCTTAAGTAGCCTATCCATGTGGCCTGAATCCACTCCTTCAGATACTTTAAGAATGACGATTGTATCTCCTTGGAAACTGTCTGATCCAAAACTCTTAAAAATACTCCAGGTCTCAGTCTGTCCTGGTAACTTGTAGGGTCTTAAATAGCTAGTGAGATAGTTATTGCATTGCTTTTAATTGTTAAAACTCACTGGACTCAGGCAAAGTTCCATTTGATTGGAAAATAGCTAATGTAACTCCTTTATTCAAAAAGGGAGGGAGACACAGCGTGAGAAGCCCCAGACAGTTAGCTTAACATCTGTCAAGGGGAAAATGTTAAAAGCTATTATTAAAGACATTTATAACATGGTACTTGGATAAGTTCAAGGTAATCGGGCAGAGGCAACATGGCTGTGTTAAAGGAAAATCTTGTTTAATTTATTGGTATTCTTTTGAAGAAGTAACTTGCACTACAGATAAAGCGGAACAAATAGATGCATTGTACTTTGATTTCCAGAAGGCATTTGATAAGGTGCCCACATCAAAGGTTGCTGGGGGTAATTTACTGGCTTGGACAGAAGATTGGCTGGCTAACAAGAAGTAGAGAGTAAGAATAAAAGGGACATTGTCAAGCTGGCTGGATGTCACAAGCGATCTGCAATGGGATCGGTGCTGGTACCTCAACTCTTTACAATTTATATAAATTATTTAGATGAAGGATTGAAGGTATTGTAGCTGAATTTCCTGATGACACAAAGGTAGGTAGGAAAGTGAGCGGTGCAGAGAACACTGGGCTAAAAAGAGTTAGGCTAAGTGAGTGAGCAAAGATCTGGCAAATGGAGAACAATGCGAAAATGTATAATGTCTCTTTTGGCAGAAAGAATAGAAAAGCATATTATCTAAATGGTGAGAGGTTACAGAGCTTTGACATGCAGATGTTTCTGGGTGTCCTCGTGCATGAATAGCAGGTACACCAAGGAATCGGGAAAACTGATCATGTTATCTTTTATTGTGAGGGGAGTTGAATGCAGGAGTTGGGGTGTTATGCTTTACTTATGCAGGGCGATTGTGGCACTGTATCTGTAGCACTGGGTACAGTGCTGGTCCATCATATGTATGGAAGGATGTTAATCCATTGGAAGCAACTAGAGAAGGTTTACTAGACTAATATTTAGAATAGCAGACTGCCTTGTGGGGAAAGGTTAGGCCTGTATCATCTGGAGTCAGAGTTGACTTCTATGTTACAATTAAGATCCCAAGGGAGACTTCATTGAGTGGATGTGGAAAGATGCTTCTTCTTTTCCATATTCCGGATAGAGCATGATAAAGTCATTTCAAGGATACTATTATCATGTCCTGCATAAAATCTTTCAATCAATCTGTTTTATTTAGATAATCGGGAACTGTGTATCACTGCTTGTTCTGAGCTCAGCCCTGCCAGTATTCTCCCGGACTCTTGGTAAGCAGTTGTAAATTTTTCCACTGACTGTAGCTTCCACCTCCACTTTTAACTATTGTCTCTAAGTTATTCAAATCTTCCTCATCTGCTGAGTGTGTATATCTCTGCTGAGGCAGTATCAGGGATGTCTTAATTGCTTTGACCTACTTAGCCTAGTGAGGAGAACAACATTGACCCGAGTTTTCAGTTTGTTAGCATGTACTCTACTAAAGAGTGATTTTTAAAAATGTGCACCAATGAGGGAAATGTCAGGTGAAGATGAGATGGAAGGAGTTTGAATTTACACTGCAACTTACATCAGTGAGCTCTGCCAATGTGATATCTTTAATGAGATGCTGTTATTATGTCATTGAACACAATAATCAGTTTGGAGCCCAAAAACAGTGAGAGATTAATGACTTTGTATAGATTACTAGAACTGCTTTTGGGGATGAACCCTGAAGAACTCTTTGCTTCTCTTCAAATAGTTCCAGTGGATCTTCTGTGGCAGTTTGAGCATGTAGGCAAGGCCACTGCTTAATGTCCCATTAAAAGGATGGCATCTCCGATGTAGCACAGCCTCAGTACTACACTTTAAGGCATTTGCTCCTTCTTGCTAAATGGCCTAGACATGTCTAATGTCAAGAGTCTCTTGTGATGAATGGGCACTTGGCTGGGATACTGTGGAGCCTTTTGTCGTTGGCTTGAGTGGAATGGAGAAAATCGAAGCAAAATCTATATTGGATAATAAGTTGTTGACATTAGTATCTCAGAAAAATTGCTGTGTGAACTCCCACTGCACCTGTAAGTCATTTATTGCCCATCAAGTCATTCTTGTGACTTCTCTGAATGTAACCAATAGCAGTGAGAGAATTGGCTCCCTGTTAACTTGACTGTTTGAATGACCTTTTGCTACCCCTTTTCATATTGCCTCTGGTAATCAGAGAACATTAATATGATATTTGATAATAAGGAATAGTTACCTCTTTGTATAATGCAAGGAAGGCACTGGTTTTCTGTTTCCACATAAAAACAGATTAAATTGTGGAATGTGATCTCCAAAATGCTAATTAGAGATCCCAGAAGCAAATGCAATAAAAACCAATTTGCTTCACACAAGTCATGACAAGCCTTTGGTCCTGATGGCATCGAGACAACATCATTCCTGTTGCCATTTGAGTTCCTAAGATTGCCTTTAGATGGCGCCAAACTCTTCTCTGACCACGGGAAGGTGAGCCTCATTTTCAACTTGCAGATCCAAAATTTATAAAATTCAGTTTTTCCTCTCTTTAGCAAAGCAGAATTTTTGAGAATTTGTGTCATGTCTCAAAAGTTCTTCCCTCTTGAAGACATTAGTTTCCCTCACTGTAATGTCATTGCATGCATAACAGGCCTGATCTGCTAAATAGTGCAGATTGGTGCACATCCGGACTGTTAATTAGCTATTTACTTTAAGCAGGTACATTTAGGGGAGGTGATGGCCTAGTGGTATTATCACTGGACTATTAATCTGGAGATCCAGGCAATGTTCTGAGGATGAGAGTTCAAATCCCACCATTGCAGATGATGGAATTTTAATTCCACATTTTTATTGAATTCAAAGTCTAATGATGACTATGAAAGCATTGTTGATTGTTTGGGGGAAAAACCCATCTGGTTCACTAATGTCCTTAGCGGGGGAAATCTGCCTTCCTCACCTGGTCGCGCCTACATGTGACTCCAGACCCTTAGCAATGTGGTTGACTCCTAACTGCCCTTTAGGCAGTAAATGCTGTTATTTCTCACTTTGGTGTGGTCTTATGAAAGCACATGTTTTATTGAAGGTTTGAATGTAGAAAGATCCATTTTAACAACAATTTCACTTTGAACTACACAGTAGGAAATGATGAGTAAAGTGATGCACATGCAACCCTTCTGATTTCTCCGACAAAATATTAAGTTAGATATTGAAATTCCTTACCTCCTTTCAGAGAATTTTTTTCTCTTTTAGGAATCACAAATTTTGACTTGTTGGGGAACTTTGGCAGTTTTAACTGGCTTGGAAATTTTTACATCATCTTTCTCTACAACATGCTTTTTGCTGGTCTCACAGCAATGTGTCTGGTCAAAAAGTTCACCAAGGCTATGCAAGCGGAACTTCTCCATGCATTTGGTAAGTGCAACCTGTGCAGGTGCAACTATGTTATGACACATCAGTAAATCTGGCACCTAAAAAGAAGGCCGATCTACTAATATTGTGTGATTGTAATTATTGGACTCCATATTGAGGATAAAAAAAAGCTATCTTCCTATCAGGCATTCTGATTGGGTAAATTTTGACAGTACCAAGGTGCTTTTAATAATGTATTAAATATCCATTTAGAATGAGAACCACGTTGCGAGTGTGATGATATGATGTTCATCTTGTATTAAATGTTCACATTTTAATAGTTTAAAAACATGTGGATAACTTATTATTGAACCTCCATTCAGTTTTTGGGCACAAAATTCTAATTGAAGGCTACAGTTGAGGCATTTTGTGTCTCATTAAACTCACACCCTTGCTACAGGTAGATATGAATGTGTGGATTGGAGATGCTCGGCTTCACCTGAGAATACCAACTAACTTTTGACAGCTGCAAAATGATTGAATATAGTGAGCCAGTCCAAAAATGCAAACATCCCCTGTTGCTAAGTAATTGTACATTTTCTGGATTGAAGTTAGTTTGAATGTTTTGAAGCACAATTCTCTGGCAAGTTTATATTGTAGAGCTGTTCCAAGATGTGTTTACTTCCGAGCTGCATGCCATTTGTATTGCAGGGCAGATTCTGTAGCTTCCAGAGTATTGGGTAGCCACGACTTATTCAATTTTAATCAGACATTTTTTTTCCTGTCTCCGAATTTCTTCACTGGCTGGCATAATATATCCAGGCCAGCAAGCCAAGAACATCTTTATCATCACGTACAGGTAGCCTCTGTGTGGCTGGCAGTATTAGTTTGGGTTAACATCAGGAGTCATGCTTCTAGGCATGTCTAGTGACTTTCAGGCCTTGAAAAGCCACACTGGGCTTTTCTTATCTTGACAGCTCTGAATTGTAGTGTTTTTAATATTTTCTTACATTTCCTCTTGGGGATTCATGCTACAATCTTCACCACTGAACCTCCCCAAAATCGCTCTCCTTGACCACCGTTGAATCAAACTGTTTACAAATTGCCATCCTATTTCATCCCAAGCTGAGTTTCTGACTCCACATCCTCTCCATCTCAAGCACCACCTACTTTGATGTTCCTTCAAGCTCTCTGCCACTAAACCCCCTCGCCTGTAATCTTTGTAAGGTGCAGACCCGACTATTCCAATGATCTTCTCGTCAGCATTCCACCTTCTGCTCTCCATCAACTTCAGCAAAAACTCTGGGTATACCCTGTCCTGCATCAAGTCCCAATTGCCCATTACTTCTTCCCTTGCCGATCTCTCATGACTATTTCAGTGTTCCAATGCTTCATTTATAAATTCCTGTTCTAGTCTTGGGCATCATTCCCTATGTATCTCTGTAACCTTCTCCAGTACTGCAACTTCCCAATTCCATTCCTTTTTATTCTAACCTCTTCTGAGTCTCTCCCTTCTGGCTAGGCTCTAAGCTGTGGAATTCTTTCTCAAAAAAACTCTGCGTTGTCTCCTCCCTCTCCTTTTGACATTCTCCTTAAAAACCCTCTTGAATCAAGCTCAACATTTCTAATATATCTTCCCTCACTCTTGTTCTCCCTTTTCTGCCCTTGCCCTCTTTGTGCCTGTGGGATAGCAGCCTGCTGACAAACTAAGGATGGCCACTTGGGTGAGTTACTAGACAGCTACACACACAAGAATTCTACCTCCGCAAGCAGGTCAGCGTACTGCAAGTTATGAAAACCAATTCATCTACAATGCTGTTTGAGGAAGGGGGGGGCAGGGAGAAATATCTACAAATTAATAGAAATAAATCTGGTTTTATTTAATCTCTACTGTCTCAAATTCCCTGATTTTGGTACCACCTGCAGCTAAATTTAACACTTATTTCCTTGCAACAACAAATTGTGCAGAAGGTGCTGTAGTGCCCCCTTTCTCCAAATATTCTGCTGTCAATTTGATTCCAATTCAATCTCTGGTTGTTGATTCTGGAGTGATCTCATTAATATTATTTTAATAAACACTTGATAATGACAGTGCCTGTTGGGGCAGTGGGAAGGGAGGTACAGTTGAAGGCTTGATTGCAACAGGTTTGTTCATAGGCCTATGAAGCCAAATTCTGTGGATTAAGCACTATTTTTGGATTAAGGTACGAAATGTTAAACTTTGTTGTCATAATCCAGCATTCCGCTTTTCAGCCAAAGCGGGTTCCAAGTTGATTTTTGATGATTTCATTTGAAAAATGCATCAACAAGGGTTAAGTTACACTCTGGCCATGTTAGATCTGTGGTCAGTAATTAGTGACGTTTATCCTGAAATACAATCCCAGTCTGGTTCCTCTGGGTAAATGTTGCTGTGAAACGTTTTGTCTCCTGGGAGCCATTTCTAATCTCTCATTGTCAACAAATTGAATGCAATGGCTGCCCAAGCACAAAATCAGGGCCGCAGCTCATTTCGAAGGGTCAAGATAAGAAGGGATGAAGAGCCTCGCCTGCACCATATGATTAGGAGGGAGTTGATATTGGCACCTATGGGAGGGAGTTGATATTGGCACGTTAGCCGTCTTTTATGAAGGCAATTTCTAGATTGTGAAGGGTTTTTATACTTCAAAAGCAAACTACAATGTGTTGAATTGTATGGTATTTATAAGTTTATCGAGATAATATGCACCAATTGTTCAAACAGTTCAGTTACCTGCCATTGTTTGCTGTATTCCTAAATTTATGAACAAACTTTCTTGCAATGCCAAACGCCTTTTTTTTTGTTTGTTTGTTTTGCTTCATTAAATAAGGTGCTTTTGAACCTGGCGTATGAAGTCATGCATCCTCAATAAAGCAGCCTGACTTTGACAAGCTGCTCTACAGAATATAATACTAAAAACTACTTTCAGTGCTTTTCGGTGCGAAATGGACCCTGGGTAGGGAAGGGCTAGAAGTTTGCAGCGAGGAATTGTATCTCTGTTGTCCAGCAAAATGTTTTCCCTCTTTGGTAGAGGCTGAGGTGATAGACCTAATGTAGGATCTTACTGTATGCAAACTGGCTTCCATACTTGCCTACAGAGTGGCTTTATGAGTAACTCATTGGCTTTGAAGTGCTTTTTGGATGTCTTGAGAACACATACAGCAGCATAGAAATGCAAAATAGTTCTTTTGAATCTGGTGATCTGATCACTGTTTCAGGTCCCTTTCCTCCCCTTGCTGTGTTCTGGCAGAGGCTGCCTTTCTGTTTTGGTGGCCCCTGTTTTGTGTAACTACCAACATCACCTGCCAAGTGGTAGATATGGATATCTGGATCTAGCTGTTTGTCTCTTCCGAACTGACAGTAATTGCTGGGGTTTTCCCTCCGATGGCTCACCACTGCCTGTGATACTTCTACCTCCTAAAATACAGAAAATGTTATGATACTAAGGAGACCGTTTGGTCTGTCGTGTCTATGTCAGATATCCTAATAAAATGTAAGTGGTTATTCAGACCAAATACTTCAGGATGCTTTGTCTATAAAGTCTTTGTAAAATTTTTGTTCTGCTGCTTTGCAGACACTGAAGTTGCCCAATTGACAAATGTGCCTTTGATTTTTCACATTCATTTTCTTCGTTTTGAATAATTTATTTGACCAAGGGCAAACTTTGACAATAACTAAACTCTCTGACCAGCTGGAATAAATCCAAAATATGGAAAGAACTTGAGCATTATTGCCTTGAATACTGTGTTCTAAAATAATTAACTTCCATTTCTGGATGTAAAGATTATATTTAAAAAAATTTAAATGGGCTTGACTAAGCCTGGGCTCACAGTGGGGCTTCCTTGATCACAATGAATTCTGACTGGAAAAAAATGTTAAGTTATTTATAATTAAATTTGATAAGATTAGTTTAAAATAGACCATAGACTCTTGTAATGCTGACTTATCTCTGCAAAGTGGTGAGTTACATGAGCTAGATTGTTAGAATCTGAGTTTTGGTTTTCCTGCTTGTTCGTGGATTACAGATCTTGCGACATGTTTGTCTTTGGAAATAATTTTATCACCAGCTTCACTGAGCAATTGTGTGATGGCAGTTATCAGATATTCAGTGTGGTAAGGTGAAAACCTTGTTCTAAATGTAAATATTGTGCAGCACTAGCCTGGAGGCTGGGAGTTCATGGGTTGGAATCTGGATTTGCTTGTCCTACCATGCACATGGGTGATGGAAAAAAAGAGTACTTGCACAGAAGAGAGTGTACAAAATCAGTTTTTAAATTAAGAGTTGCAACTGGGGCAATTGCAGAGCAAAATAGACACTTAATTGTTTTTATTGAGGTCCTTCACCACTTGTAAATATTTGTGAATGAATTGATTGTGATTATAACTTTTCTTTTCAACATTTTATTTCTTCAGGCTTGGACAGATTGCCTCTTCCAGTCACTAGATCTTGCACCTCTGCCAAGATGGGTCCAGCAAGTAGCAAGGGACTTGTGTAACATTGGTGGATGGTTATGTTTGATGGGTCAGCCACAAAAGGGACTATATAATATTAATACTATACTGTGAATGCTGCTATCGCTTGGGTTTCGAAGTTCCAAGGCCTTCTCGTGACCCCATGTTCAAGGAACATGAACTTTTAAACTCAGGATCAGGCAGTTCCTTTCAACAAATCCAGGGCTCTTGGGGATGCCTCCAACTTCTCTCTCCCACCATAGAGAATCAAACTTTGTTTACTTTGTGAAGCTGGAATTATCATAATGAGCGACACCTCACTATGTAACTGTTATGCAACTATTATGAGATGGAATTAATCCAAAGAGGCAGATTTTTCAAACAGTTACATGTTTACATTATGTATTCTGTGCAATATGCTTTTTTTAAAAAATGTGATTTTAGCCTGTCTTATTTAAAGTGTTTTCCATCCTTGGATGTTGCCAGTGTCTTTTTCAATTTACTGTTCATCGATTGGGATTTTTTCCGTTTTAAACTGTTTTCAAAGTCGTGTCCGTCAAAATGGCTACACTCTGAAGCATTTCCTTGTCTGCCAGTAATAGGGGAAACTGGGGTTTGGAGTGCTGAAAGCTGTTCAGAATAAAGCTGAAACATGTATTTTCTATATGGAAACTCATTTTCTATAAAGTGACTAAGTTTGAAGAGTTTTGATCATCTTAATTATTGCAAGATGCTATTTAGGGAAAATCCTCCAGGATATTTCTCTAGATCATGCTCTTTCCAGAATCGTTTAATGCAAGCAGTGGAGAGTACTGCTGGCTGAGTAAGCCTAGACTTGACCATGCATAGAAAAAATTAGAACTCGTGAGATTTACTAATTTAACTGTCAGAGAATATTAAGTAGTAAATGTGAGATGTTGGTTGTTGAGATTTGGACAGGAGAGATGAGATGGTTATCATTTTATTACTTGTTTCAATGGAAAATTACTGGAGTGATAATCTGCACTGATTACTGGCAAGATTTTTTTGGTGTCAACTAAGCTGGCGTTTTGTCAGTGGAGTTGGTAATGTTAGCATTAAGAATACCAATGAAGCCAAACTTCTTGCCCCATTGCTTGGTAATGGTTTTTACATCTTTAACCTTTTTTTTGTTCTGTTAATGGAGGAAGTGTGTCAGGAGCTCCAATTGCATCTCTGTGCAAACATTCAGGTTGCTTTCTGCTCGGCCCTCAGCCAGGATTGAATTGAACTGCATTTCATTTCTACTGGATTTGAATTGCACTGACTTGAGTTATCTGCCAGCACTTCGGATTGGAAAGGTATCCGTACACAAGGTGTAGACTGAATAAATAAATGAGCCATCGACAAACTATTTCCATTTCCAACATCAAAAACAAGATGATTAATGCTTTCTAGTTATGGTTTATTATAAAATTACCCGTGTTAGTTTGGGCATTTGGGTTGTTTTTCCAGTGCAATCCAATGTTTTTCTTTGTAATAACTTGCAGTTACTATTGTTAGTCAATTTTTAGAAGTGGTTACCTTCTTTGATGCATTTCTGTCCACCATAGCCTGCACTGCATAACCAATAGCTAGAAAGGTGCATGTGGGTACCGGCTCTTGTGGTGACTGTGTGGCTCCCCCTGCAGTGCTTATGTCTCCTATTGATGAAGAACTTCCTCATGATGGCATCAAAATTTAGAAACTGAAAACTTCTGTCATTGCGAAATGTCTGACAAATAAGTCTAATTACATCCCTGCATCTTGGTTGTTTGGTTTCTGCCCCCAGGTGTTGTAGATAAATCTGCTTTTCTGTTCCTGATACTTCAATTAGCAGAAAACAATTTCAAATGTTGTTCCTAAAATAGTGCGGCATAAATAATTGCAGTTTAAAAATTAGGCTAGTTTGCAGCAGTGGTAAATAATTGTAAGATATAATTTGTTTTGGGATACTATTTAGGTTTTATTTGATTATAAGAATTAATTTAAGATATGCAAGCCTGTAAGATTCAGGAGTGGTAATTTCTGCAAAAGAACAGGCATCAATAGTGTGAAGCGCTTGTGCTGGGAGCCAAGCATACCGATAGATGTCAGTACTTTTGGACAGAAAGCTGCAGGAAAACTTTTCAGTAGCTACTTGGGCAGAATGTGTTTTTTTTTCTCAGCATCCCAATACCAACCAGGATAAAGGTTGATTGTTTAGAGTTTAGGAGAGGGGAGGACCATGTCTGATGGCTATTTAAAGTTCTTGAAGTTGAACGTGAGTGAAGTCCTGTTCTGTTGATGCTTGCTTAAAACATCCTTTATGGAGGGTATCGGCCATTTTGGCAGTTTGGGATGACCCAATGTTTAGCCTTACAGTCACTTTGCCTGATTTTCTCTGGAGGTCTGTGTAGGTCTTCATCATTTGTTTGTGTTGAACTTCATCGGACCAATCATGCGGATTGTGATGCTTCAAATGAATTTTTATTTCTCAAATGCAACAAAATTCTTGCAGTGTTTAAAAAGGTATGATAGAAAGAAGCCCAGATAGATACAAGCTGGTTGTTGTGGGCTAGTGTTTATGCCAACCCAAATGGGTTGAAAAAGCTGAATAGACAGTTTCCATTCTGACCTTCAGCATTATGAATGGCAGGAGGAGAAAGCTAAAATGTGTACAGACTCTTAACTCCAAAGTATGTGTGCCAAGTGTATCAAATAAGCATCCTGGAAGATTCAGGTTTTGAGAATATGGATGAATGAAGCTAATATAGAATGCTTGTTAAAGTCTAAGAGTTAATGATCAAACCTCCATTTGGGAGAAAGACTGGTTTGATCCATGATACAAGTTCAGCACCAGCAATTTAACAAAGATGTTCCTTTGGCAATTCCCATCATCATCAATGCTAAATGTCCACCTTGATGACTTTTATTTTCATTTGGAGTGGTGAAGGTATTTCTTTCTATTTAAGATTTTTAATTGGATTCCAAATTCAAATACTCATTCCTCCAGAGAGTTTTGACTTCATGATGGTTCTTGATGAAGAAATTTATTTTACAACTGAAGCATGACTTATTGTGACTGAAATGAAAAATCAACTATAAGATGCTTGTGATGGAGCTCAGTACTCTACTAATGAGACTTGTGTCCTAATGAGGACATAATGAGTACACAATTGCATCTTGATCATTCAGTCTTTGCCTCCAGGTTTTGTGGATAAATCTCTTTTTCTGTTCCTTACAGTTCAACTGTAAATGTCCTTTGAAGCAAAGAACAGTTTTATTTTGCACATGCATATGACTTGAAACAGATTGTTACTTTCAGACCCGGTGTATGATGTTCTGTGATCTGCCCAACATTCTGAACTGCCAGAACAAGGCAGCAAAGCTCGAACCCACCCTGATGTGTGTATAAAAACAAATGCCGGGATTTCTTCCTGTTTTAAAATTAAGTTGCTGGAATTGAATTTTGTAACAAATCCACCTCCTAAGTGTATGTTTCTTTCATTAATAGATTCCTGATAAATACTTTGCCAGTCATATATTTGCCAACCTTGCAGCATTGTTAGAGAGTCCAGTTCTTGCAAGTGCACTGAGCTTGTTATGCTGCTATAAATTCCACTTGCAACTTTGATTTGGGATTTTTAATTTTCAGAATTGCCATTTTAAATTGAAACCAATTTTGCTGAAAAAAAATCAGCTTTTAAAAATATATTGGCAGACAGTAAATGTCTTTGAGAAGTAGAATGGAATTGGTTATAGTGAAGTTGATCTCTGGTTGCAATGAACAATGTTTGTCATCTTTGGTGTACTCACTGCATATTACATTTTTTTTCATCATAGTCAAATTTTAAGTACAATGGAAATACAATTTGGAGAGCGTAGTTTTCTTTTCCACACGAGTCTGTAAATTAACTATTACCGAGTGCCTTTTGCCAATGTGTTTCTCATTTCATCACTTTATGTATGTAGTGCAAATTCATTCCCCAGATGGATTTCTATTAATAAACCATGTAGATTAGTTGGTCTGCTACCCTTGGTGGTAAGTAGGCTGCAAGCACATTGTTTCTTAAACTGGTACCTCAAGGGCTACTTGGCTATAGACAGACTGGTGCCCATTGAACTGTACCCCAGCGTGAGTCAATGCCTTAAGAAGAGGAAAAGAGAATTTTGGGATGAAAGAAGCAATTTATTTCAGTGAGCTTTGCTCCCTGTCAGAATATCTATCTCTCTCTCTCATCAAAGATGGACATTCCAAATGTAAGGTTTACATTTTATTTTCAAATCTCTGAGGATTTTTGGGCTGAGTGATGAAAGTCTTCAGTTACAGGGAATATCCTGAATGCTGAATTAGTTAAGGAATCGCAAATACTTGGGAGGTCTGGCATTCCGAATTCCCAGCAGCCTGATCTCCTAACGTTGCTCTATATTGGAGGGAAATGACTCTGATTGTATAATCATCACTCCTGTGACAATGTCTTTTTACAAACTCCATTGTTTGGTAAATGTGTTGTGATTTGAAATTGTAATGTAATCTGTTTGTATCTTTGTGTACAATCTGTTAACGACAATACAAGTAAAATACATTTTTTTAAAAGTCCTGTTTGTTTTCACTTCTTCTGAACTTGATTTTGTAAGACTCCAGTCCCTAGTTAAGACTTTGTGACATGAATCACCGGTTACAGTTTTTCATTTTTGTTTTGCTCTTGGACGTTTTGTTTTAACTTCCATGTTTCTGACAGCTCTTCCATGATTGTGGCAGGTAAATGAGTTGAATTTGGAGGATGAACAGAGAACACTCTCTTCCATTTATTTCAGCTACTAATGTTAACCTGTTTTCATACCCTCCTGCCTTCCGAAATGGAAAAAAATGCCATGTTTCAACTGTCAAACATTTTAAAAATATTGTTGTCAAGCAAGTTGTCTTATTTTCACCTTGATAACTGCAGTGCAAACAAATTTAATAGTTCAATTTTTTTTAGTAAACAATCAATCAAATACACATTCTAACAAATGAGCAAAGATGTTGCCATTTAGTGACTTGTCTGTTCCTTCTGACATTGACTGCATACAAACTAATTTCTGCCAAGAGCATATCATATATCTATTCCAGAAATGGATGATTCCAACTGCAGGCCAATTGTTGAGTGAGAAAAAGTTTCTCTCTCTCTCTCTCTCTCTCTCTCCATGCCCAACCTTTTGTTTGGGTTTTCTTTTTAACCCCCCTATTCAAAACAGAAATACCACTGAAGCAAAATGAATGAGCAGCAAAATAACGCCCCTTCCTGATTAGACAACATGATAATGTGCTTTTCTTTTGAACTGCAAAACTGTTGATGTAACTTTGTTAAGCTGTGTCTATTGCACTAGACATGTATTTTTGTTAGCTGTAACGTGCCACAGGAGTTGAATGAGAATGAGTAAATGCAATCCTGCTTCTGTAATGTTACAGTGACAGTTGCTTATTCGGAGGCTGGACAGTTATTCTCTGTGGCTATATTTTGCATGTTGAGTGTTCCTCTCCAAGTGATTCACCTAGCCTGGTTCCTTTACCAGTTGTGGAGCCTGTAAGCTTGAGCATAGATTAGACCAGTTACCTTGAATATGATTGCATATTAGAGTATGTTTAATCTTTCAAAAGCATTTTCTACATGAAAACATTAAATACAGTGAATGCTGCCTGATGTGCTGATTACTGTAATATTTACTTGGCTGAGATTCTACTTTACTGTCCTATAAACCTGTGATGAATGACTGGCCACAACCTGTGATATCCACACCTGTTCGTTTGGTCATGGTATGGCCGCACTAGGACCTAATTGTGCAGTTTCTGCACACACCCCCACCCCTTCAGTGATCCAAGTGCAATACTTCAGCTGAGCACTTGCTTGGCTTTTATTAGAGAAATGCTGCTTTGCTCAAAGTTGGTGAGCACGTCACTGCCATGAGTGAGGTATTCACTCATGTCTTGAAATTGAGTGATCATCTATACATTGGGAAATAAGCCCCAATCCTTAATTGGAACTGGAATGGAGAACTTTGCAGGACTAGGGGAAAAGGCAGGAAAATAGCTCATTGGATAATTCTTTCACCCACTCTTTCTTTCCTTTTTTTTAATATTTCTGTACTATTCAGTCATCCGGGTCTCCTGTGGGTACTGGTTCACAAAACTAACTTTGGATCTTATATTGGGTAAGTGGAGTCCTTTTATGGGCCATGGGGTGGGAGGAAGGTGAGGAAAATTTTTTTCAGAAGTAGCAAATCCTCTAAATCAGTCAGAAGAAAGTTCTGGACTTTTTACAAGAAGCCGTTGGGGGAGACGACAGGGGGAGCTCTGCACTGTTATAACCTTTGTAAGAGTGGACACAGTTGTAAAGTTTGTGCCTATATGTGTTTTTTTTTGTTTTAGCTGTTAATACTATTCTTTCTGTTCATTGTAAGATGGGTGGATTTGCAAGATGGAAAGTAGTTTTGAAACTGATAAAAGTAATCATCCTGCATTTGAGCATGCAAAGCAACAAATTAACTTCATATCACTAGATATCTTTGATTTCTAGTTGCTGGCAGGATCTATAAAGCCTTTTCTTCTTTCAGTTCCTGAGTGGTTGTCATCAAGTGGCACTTTACACTGGGAGGATTGTAGGAAGAAAGCCTTCCTATTTTATTTTGCCATTCTATTGAGTACAATTGTGTTTGTCACGACAACGATTTCTATTTTTTTAAGGAAAGGAAATTTGATTTCAAATGTTGCCTGTGCTGCATTTACAGATAGTGCTGAGAAAATGACACCACTTTGTGCTTGGATTTTGAAATTTATTTTTCTTTTTAATGACTCTGTGCTTCCTGCCTGCTGATTGCTTCAAACTTGCATGGGAAGTTCTCACTGAGGAGAGATGTACTAAAATCACAAAGTACATCGCCACTTAAGTTTCATGAAGTTCCTCTGAATCTTCCCTTCCATATCCATGAAATTAAATCAGATTTTTGATAGCAAGTTATCATTTGCAGTAAACAGTTTGGAGCAGGAGTAAAGAGATATTTCCAAGATGATCCTGTTAGACCAAAATAAGTGATATTGCAACCTCTGAAGGGTTAGCAGTAACATATTCTTAAATGTTTGGATGTATTAAAGGGTCTGTATCCAATTTTCTTGTAAATTTTCCCCATGTAAAAATGAGGGATAGCTCAGTGCTGAATAAAGAGCACATTCCACTTCACCCAGTGTTGGTACTAAGTACTCAACAATCAGTTACACGAGGGCTAGCTGCAGAATAAAGCTCCCACTGCTCTAGCCCAACAATGAGTCTTTGTTTCAACCTCAAAAGGTTCCCTCCTACTATTGGACCAACATGTCAATTCCACTTCCCACACCATTGTCCTGTGAGACTGCCAGTCCTGTACTAAGCGCCCACACACATTAACAACTGGCCTAAGACTGCCTCAACTCCTTCCCAGAAAGACCCTTCAAGCCAGAGGAGAGACGCAACATCCACACCGTCAGTGTGGACTGACCCTGAACCTTGGGACCAAAACTGAAAGGCCTGTGGCAGTACCCTGTTACTTCACTATTGCTATTAAGGGTACAGTGAATATTGTAAAATGGCCAGGAGTTGGAATTTCTACACCATCTGTGGATTTGGGATTTACTTCAATTATGATTGCATAATGGCATATAGTTCAGCTACCTGGTGGGGAACAGAAAAGGCTAAATATATTCCGTTTTAAAAATTTTTTCACTGGCTGGGACAGCATTTATTGCCAATCCCTAATTGCCCAGAGGGTAGTTAAACGTTAATCATATTACTCTGTGATCTGGGGGTCACATGTAGGCTAGACCAGGAAAAGATAGCAGATTTCCCTAAAAGGTATTTGTGGCAATCAACAGTGGTTATAAATTCCAGATCTTATTGAACTCTGCCATGGTGACATTTGAATCCATGTCCTCAAAACATTAGCTTGGGGTTCTGGATTACTGGTCCAGTGACATTACCACTATGCCACCACATCCCTTTTGAAGAGAAAAAATATCCTTTTAAGTGGAAGAACTAAACTTTGATCAAATTTGCTCAAGATTGGACCTACCTATCAGAAGACAGCAGCCCCCAATGGAACTATACCTGATAGGAACTGGCGCTGAAGAGAAGGACATTCATTACCTATCCCTGATTACCACTGAGAAAGTGGTAGTGAGCCACCCTCTCAAATGGCACTGAATATACCAACACTGCACAGATGACAGCAGTTTAAAACTGAGTTCTAGGATTTTTGAACCAGAGACAATGAAAGTTCAGAGCTATGTTTCCAAGCCAGAATGATGTATAACCTGGGATCTTGCAGGTGTGATGATTTCCATGTGCTTCTGCCCTTCACTTTATAGGACATGGGATGGAGGTCATGGGTTTTGGAAGGTGCTATCAAAGGAAACTTGGTGAGTTGCTGCAGTGCATCATGTAGATGATACACACTGCTGCTACTGAGCATTAATGGTGGATATGATGCCAATCAGGTGGGCTGCTTTGTCATGGATGGTCTCGAGCTGCTTGAGTGTTGTTGGCGCTGCACTCATCCAGGCAAGTGGGTAGTATTATACTTTTGACTTCTACCTTGTAGATGGTGGACAGGCTTTAGAGAATCAGGAAGTGAGTTACTTGCCACTAAATTCCTAACCTCTGACCTGCTCTTGGAGCTGTGGTATTTATATGGCTGGTTCAGTTCAGTTTCTGATTAATGGTAACCCCCAAGATGTTGATTAGTTGGGGATTCAGTGATGGTAATCCCATTCAATGTTAAGGGGTGACAATTGAATTCACTCCTTTTGGAGAGAACTGCACTTGTGTAGTGTGAATGTGACTAGTCACTTATCAGTACAAGCCTGGATATTGTCCAGATCTTTCTGCAGGTGGATATGGACTACTTTAGTAGCTGGGGAGTTGTGAAATGCCAGGTTGTCTGAATCATCTTTTGACAACACCTTACAAACCCACGGTCAAAACCATCTACAAGGGCAGCAGATACATGGGAACACCTGCTAGTTTCCCTCCAAGACACGCACCATCCTGACTGGGAAACACAGCATTCCTTCGGTGTCGATGGGTCGAAGTGTTTGTGGCTTTACCTACACCAAATGGACTGCAGCAGTTCGAGAAGGCAGCTCACCACCACTTTCTCAAGGGTAATTAGTAATGGGTGTCAAATATTAGTCCAGCTAGTGACACCAACAATGGCATTACTGCCCCTGAATCCCCAACATCTTGCACTAGAAACTGCGGGTTTGTTGATATTGGGTGATGCCACTTGGGAGGGATCTTCCTCTGGCCTGGGCCAGGCCATCAATTCTGAATGGCTGAACTCTAACATAGACTATAGAACACTGTTGGCTGCCTGTCGTCTCCACATACATCAACACCTCAAAAGGAGACTGGGAGAAAACCATTTGCGGACACAAAATACATAAAGAAAATAATGTTACCAAAAAAACTACAAAGCATACTTTGTAACATTGTCATCGTACTGATTGTCATGATTTGAGACAATGGCAGCTGGAAAGGAAGCACACTAGAGTTGTCTGGGAACATGACCAATTCGGAGGGTTTAGTATCCTTCTAGCTAATTTTAGTTTGAAAGAGACCTAGTTGCTTTGTCTTTCTCAGTATTTGTAGGAAAAGAGGGAAGTGCAGAGTACATCTTTCTGTCAAGTGTGCTTTAATTATTTGAATTGCGTCACAACAAACATTTATTTTGCCTAATGAGCCTCTTCCGATTGGCCTTTGCATGTGTTGATGCAGATGCATGTTTTGGGTGCAATCTGGCTGAGGAAATTGTAAAATGTGAAATCAAAGGAGGGGTTGTGTTTCCTCAGCCGATATGTAGACAAGTCAAACTTGTACAATTCCTGGTGATTTTCATGCCAGCTCATACATCTATCAACAACATTTGGAAATGAGCAGCGCGCACACACGCCACTGGTAATGGTTCAGCTCTGAAAACGTGTTGTTTCAAAATGGCCTCACTTATAAAATGGTGAAAATAAGAAGAATGTTCCTTCCTGCTGCAGGTTCTGTTTCTGTTGTTCAACTCAATCCACATTTGAACATTTATCAAGAAATGCATTTGGGGCAGCCTTGCAAGATCAAGCCTGTGTTTTGCCAATTTTTTGATCTGGGAACAATCCAACTTGTTCTCAAAACAAAGTCTTTGAATTCCCCTCACACTCCTCACCATCCAGCAATGTAAGCTGATTTTCATTCTGTGAATGTTGGCCTCCAAAAGGTAAGAGATAAATCACTTGTCATTTCAGACAGCCAGTGATATGTAGACTCAGTGTAAAGCAGTCCCAGCAATCTGCCTCTGTCTCAGGGCAGCACTGTGATGGCATGACAACTTTTCCACTTTCCATACTAATGTGCACTCTTGGTGAGAGTGTCAAGATAATTGTGGGCTGCGTCCATTAGGGACTGGATTGCAACTTTGTCAGGCACACTATTGGTAAGACACTCTAGATGCTACCAACTCCATTGTGCCAAGCACTACATACCCAGGATAACAACAAACACTTGTTGAGCAACAGAATATTCAACAATAGAATATATAACCAGAGGATATAATGTTCAATAGACATACAAAAAGCAGCCAGTAACCTTTACAATGGATGGTGTGGTATGTAGTGAGGATTCAAACAGTTGTCCAGTTTAAATGTGAGATTGAAAATACTGGTTAAAATTGATAATCCTCCGGGCCACCTTATTTTTAAAAATCGGAAAACCGTTGTAGCTCAAATTGGAAACCTTACAGGAACAATACTTGATAATCACTGTAAGGAGTTTCACACACTGCAACTTTAAACTTCACAGCTACCTGTTAAGCTGGGTTACCCTGGGGTGTGAAAAACAGCATATCAATTCAAGGCTTTCTTTCTCATAATTGCAGTTTCACAATTTAAATGGTGCCTACACTTCCAGATTTAGCAACCAACCAGTTTTTTTTCAAGCTGCTCATGAATGTTACTTTTATCCAAGTTGATGAGCGGTATCTTGGTTCCAATGCCATACAGATACATTCAATCTACTTTTCTCATCAACCAGTTCAGAGAAGTTATTACACATCTCTGGAGCAAGTGGGACTTGAACTTGATCTCTCAGTTCAGGAGTAGGGATACAACTTCTGCACCGTGAGAGAACACTTTTACAGATATATTCGAACAAGGCAAGGCCTTGTTATGGATTAGTGAGGATGAAACAGCGCCATTTGCATTAGACCTACTTGTAGCTCATTCCCAAAGCAGTGAGGACAGTGGCTGTTTTCCAGCTCACAATGAGATGTCCCCATCTGTGTTCATCTGATGCTCCCCCAGTCTATTTGAGCTGTGAAATCTACCTCATGCTGAAATATCAGGCAATGATTAGAGTTACGGAACTGCAAATGTAGGTTGGCTTCTAACAGCACTATGAGTTTGCAAAACAAATGTAAGCTTAGCTTTAATCTGAACGTGGTGTGGGTGGATGAATTCATTATAACTGTGAGGGGGTCTTCCAAGGCTTGTTCTCAGTGTGGCAGTTTTCCCTCCATCACAACAATTATTGTGCCTAAAAAGAATTCATGACTTGAACTGCTCTGAGACGTTTTGATGGTAAGTAGCTATATAAATGCAAGATTTTTTCAAAATCATTTAAAAAAATTTGATGTGAATTCTCAGTAGAGATTGTCCCATGCAACTGTCCACAAAGAGCTCCAAGAATAATCCTTCCTCTTCTCCTTCTAGTTTATTTCGCTGAGCTACTTCCCCTAAACAGGAGAGGATAGGCAGCAAGGCTATTCTGAACTTAGATGCCATTGACATTCCTGTGATCTGTGGAAGGAGCAAGCCCGAGTTGGCTTCGTGGTCCTTTTCTCCTGCTATATTTTCCCATGCTCTTAGGCCCTGCCTGGAAATTAACAAGCTAGCTGCCTCATTCTTTCCTGTATGAAAGAGGAAGCATTTAATGCTTGAAGTCATAGTTGACGTGCGTCACTGGAATGATGTTGCAAGTAATTTCATGATGGATATTAAATTAAGCCCTTGGGCCTTTATTGATATCCATAGGATGAGTTACACCATGAACAAGGGAGTGAGCAGCTTTTGAACAAACATTATGATGATAACATCAGTTTTTATCAGAAAATAATGGTGAGGTGACAAGCATCATCAAGACAACCTTCTGAACACAGTCAAACAAATGTATGATTCAAATCACTGTCACCGTTCCAAATCGTGTGGAACTCCTGTCTGACTTGGGTAACTGTTCAAGTTAGAGTCACCTGACTGGCTTACATTCAAAGGCTTTTTTGTGGCTTTCAAATTTTGTCTGAAGTTTAAATTTGGGGAGGAGTGAAGATAGGTGTCTCTGGTAAACCTATCCCATCCTGAAGCCTAACAGGCTCCTGGCTCACTCTGACTGTCATTGAACAGACAGCAAGTAAAATTGGTCAGATTGAGCAATGCTACTTTAATGGATAGAGAGACCTAATTTGAAACTGGACTGATTTTAATTTGTATCTTGTGATTAGTATTACTCTTTACAATTACATGACTTTATTACTTTCCTGTTAGGATTTGGAAGTTGCCTCTAAGAGATTAACCATACGGGAACTCCCAAATGCTCAATTGCAATGCCTGGACCAATTAGTGAATCAGGATGTTTTGACCAGTGCTGCCTTTGCACTCAGCCAGTAAGGGCAGTTCAAGTGGTTGTAGTGTCCTCAGGTGAGGAAGGGAAGGATGGGGTTTCCACTCCTGCTTGCTACCCAGGAATATTCATTCCATGGTTTGTGTGGACATTGGTGAGGGCAGGATCAACTTTGCTTTGAAGAAATGGGCTGCTGCTATTCAACTTGTGCGTGAAGAAGTGAGGCCACTGAGGCCGAATGCCAGAAGGTGCTCAGAACCCACGGTGGGGAAAATAGTTTTAAAAAAACACAATTTTGCTGATGCTGAACATCTGAAATAGAAAAAAATCAGAAGTACTTAGTACATGACAGTAACATGAACACTATACCACTGCCTCCTGTCTCCATAGGACAATCCTGACTTGGCTGGGAACAGGTTTGCTGGCAAAAATATCTCTCTTGAGATGAGGAGACCAAAATTGTACACAGTCCTTTACTCCAGGTGCAGTCTAACCAAGTTCCTGTACAATAAAAGCAAAACCTCAGTACGCCTGTACTCAAATCCTCAAAAACTTGCTGTATTTGCACGTTAGCCAGCAGTGACATATCTACAAGGACACCCAGGCTCCTTTTGCATATCTATACTTTCCAACCTCTTGTCATTTAAGAAATACTCTGTCCATTTGTTTCCCCTACCAAAGTGGATCACCTCCCATTTTTTCCCCATTACATACAATTTGCCATGTTCTTGCCCATTCACGAAGCCTGGCCAAATCCTCCTGATGCTGCTTCACATGTTCCTCACAACACACATTTCTGCCATTGGCTATTTACTGTCATCCCTTTAAATAAAGGTCCTCAATTTATCACAGCCAGCTTGCATCCCATACCATCATATTTTCCTTTATTTAAATTCAGGACCCTAGTCTTAGAATCAACTACATCATACTCCACCTTAGTGAAGAATTCTATTCAATACAACATTCTATTTGATCTTTTATTTTTAAAGATGTATTCAGGGATGTGGGCATTGCTGGCTAAACCAGTATTTATTGCCCATCCCTAGGTGGATTCCCTAGTTAAGCATCAACCACATTGCTGTGCATCTGGAGTCACACATAGGCCAGACCAGGTAAGGATGGCAGATTTCCTTCCCTAAAGTACACTAATGAATACGATGGGGTTTCCTGACAATTGGCAGTGGTTTCATGATCGTCATTAGACTCTAATTGCAGATTTTTATCGAATGTGAATCCCACTATCTGGCAGAGTGGAATTCAAATGTGGATCCTCAGAACATTATCTGGATCTTTGAATTAATAGTTTAGCAAAAATACCACAAGGCAATTCTATCTCCTATCCTATCCTATTGCCAGTCTATCGCCTTTCTTACTTATTCTGTCCCTCCTAAGGAAAACAAAATTACAATTCAATGTTTACTGTCCAAACCTGCCCAGTCTACAAACAAGTTTCTACTGGTGCTATTAAATCTATGGCTTCCTGAGACACAAGTTTTGAAATCCTTAGTATATTTCCCACATTCTGAGCTCTTCAAAACACTCACCTTTCTCTTCATTTGCTGGTACTTAATGCTATTCTTTAATTAGTTTTGTTCCTCTTAACTCTCCCTGCTCCTAATAACATTCAGTGACTCTTGCTGATAAGTGCATGTGTCTGTGCGGTGGTTGGATACCGAATAGATTAGAGAACACTGTGATGGTCCACATAGTCAAACAGCTTGTTAGCATTCATGGTCCTGAACACCATGAAGACTGGTTGGTTGGAAAAGGAGTTTGAGGAGCCTTCACCTAGTCAAGGTAACTTGAATGTTAGCACCTATGAGTTGTATGTCAGGAAGAAGCCATTCGTTCAGGAGAGGAGAAGGGAGTAAGCTGAGGTTCAGGAGGGAAAAGTTCTTTGTGGAAATGTATTCGCTACAGAAATTGCAGGACAACTGAAGTGTGTCACTTGATTGATTGTTTATATATTTTACTATGAATTGAGTAGTATAGAGATGTCAATGGTCAATCGTTTAATTAAGTTGCGCAAATATTTGTTTTTTTTCTTTTAGTCTCTAGGATACGTATGAAAGTAGCTGCCAGGTTCATAAGTGTAAGTTGTCCTGAGATCTCTTTGTTGATAAGACTCATGAAAAGAAGTAGCATTTTTTCTCCCCTGTTGTACTGATCTGGTGCCAGTACCAGTACAATATAATGGCCTCTGGCTTCACAAAGGGACGAGGCCTTTCATCTTCCCGTTTGCCTGCAGGCAACAATGGACTCTGTGGTGGCTTCATTTGCCACACTGTGTGCCAACTTCTGCCAACATGTGACCTTTTTCAAAGCCTGCAACAGCATAATGCTGCCACTCCTAGAGCGAGATGGGTGCAATCATGCTGGATGCCAACATAAGCCTGACCCAGACTCTCTTTGCAACAGCAAAAGTGGTGAAGGGTCTGGGTTTTGCCCTCCATCCTGCCCTCTCCCCAAACAGCAGCTCACATTACCTGTGGAAATGTCACACCTTTTGTTTCAGGTTCCCCCTTGTATGCAATGTAAACAGAAGCAGAGATGCTACAAGTGACCGTCTTAACCCACAGCTGAACTCTGTCAAGCCAATGCATGTATTGGTGTGAAATGTGGTAACTACTCGCTGGATCTAACCTTTTTGCCCCTTGACGTTCACTTCTGCTAAATCTACAGATTACAGCAGTGTTGAATAAATGAAACAGGGACTTCGAAGGAACTCAGAGAGCAGGAGAAATGGAACACATATATGCCAAGAATATCTTTTGTTCACAAGCCTGTACCATGTTGCATCGCTGGGTTCAAGCTCAGTGTGCACGAGCATGAGTAACATCAGGTTCTTAGACACGGCATGTAGTCAATCAATCCCCTAGCTAATGTCATGCTGTAGAAATTAAACCGATTTGGCAGCAAAATGGTTAACAATGCACAGTGCAGACTTGTCCTTGCTGTCGTGCCAACTGAGCTTTGACAGTGTTGGAAGAGGAAAGGAGCTGTCAGTAATAACTGATTCACAGGGTAACTTGGAAAATGTTCCAGAGGAAGTGATTAGCTGTTCATATCACAATGCAGGCAATTATCAGAGTAAGCTGGCACAAGGTAAGAAGTGATTTCGATGAGAGGAAGAGGTGGCTGATGATTGAGTATATAACATCCTCTTCCAAACCCAGGCAAAAATGATGTGGTCTGGTTCTGCTGCTCGTATTGTAGTTGTGCGTTTGATGTACCTGACTCTCCATCTGTTTTGTGCAGGGTTAACTTTATCAGTTGGTGTGAGAGGTGGATATATTTTTGTGGACTGTTTAGCAATAACCTTGAATATTTTCTGGTGGATAATGACCTCCAGACTAGAGAAAGTACTAAAAAACAATTCCATTGAACTTAACTTTCCATATAGTCTATTCTTAAAAGAAAGATCAACATACCAGATGATTATGGACCTTGTCATCGGATAGACAGACTCATTCGTAACCAAGAAGTAAAGGTAGAGTTGAATTTTGAATCTTCTTGCCTTACGCTCACCAAGACAAACACAAAAATGGCAAAGTTCAAATAAAAGCATAATGCCGCAGGAGAGAACAATGCTGATTGGTTGACAAGTCAACTCTGATTGGCCCTCGAAACACAACGGGTAATGATTGGCTCCGTAAGCTTCAAGGCAATTCAATTAGACGTAAATGCAGAAATAGGCCATTCAGCCCATTGAGTCTGCTCTGCCATTCAATGAGATGATGGCTGATCTGATCATCCTCAAGTCCACTCTTCTGCCTTTTCCTCAAAACCCTTGATCCCTTACTGATTAAAAATCTCAGCCTTGAATATACTTCATGACCTAGCATCAACAGCCCTCTGTGGTAAACAATTGCACAGATTCATCACCCTTTGAGAGAAGGAATTCCTCCTCACTTCAGTCCTAAATGAACCCTTATTCGGAGATCATATCCTTTGATCCTAGATTCTCACACAAGGAGAAACAACGTCTCTGCATCTCTGTCAATTCCCCTAAGAACCTTATGTGTTTCAATAAAGTGTACTCTCGTTCTCCTAAACTCCAATGATTACAGGCCCAATCTACTCAACCTCTCCTCATAAGACAGTCCCTCCAAACTTGGTAGCAGCCTAGTGAACATTCTCTGGACTGCTTCCATTGCTTGTATATCTTCTCTCAGATAAAGGGACCAAAAAGGGTGCAAAGCTTGAACAAAGTCCTGGATCCCTGTGTGGGAATGTAAGTCACTTTGAGCAAGTATAAATGAGTCTCTTTACAAACTTGTATGAATATCTTAAGCTGGTTATTAGTGCAACTATTAGCACACCCAGGATTGTTTGGCAATTGCTGCTCAATTACAGAAATGCATCTAACAGCAGACATTTTATTTTGGTTTTGTAAGCCAGGCTTAGGAATGTGTTGTGTCATTCAATCAGACAATTCAAACATCCCAAGTATCTGGAATTTCACTGGCACTAATGTTCATACACATTCCTACCTTATTTCTGAATATACCACTGACTGAAGGCCGTGGCATTTGTGCCACATCATTATATCACAGTAACATACATGTGCCGCTATCTCCTGAATGTGTATTAATTGAAATTGTGAATTTAGCAACTTGCGCAGTCAAGTTCAGTTTTAGTGGCACCAAGTGTATCCAAATAGATGGTGTCATCAGGAGACTCTCCCCTGGGTCCAGCACTCCTGAACATATTCATTGGTTTCTTCAAAGAATGTGTTTTTGATGGAATGTAGTTGAACCTCCGACCATGTGCATATTTCACAATCTTTGAATCTATAACCACACATAAGGCTTTCCTTCAAGACTGGAATATACACGCACCTGCATTCAGCTTGATATTTGCGATGTCGGAGTCTAACACACTCCACTTCCTCAATGAGTTGGTTGAGAAATCTGATAACGGATTCTCCACCACTGCAAGCCTATTCCACCACTAACAAGCTCACTAGGATTCACATAGCTCCATACTCTGTAAGATTGGCCTTATCACCAATCTTGCAATTAGGGCCCTAGATATCTGTTCACCTTACAAGCTTGATGCAGAAATAGAGCATGTCAAAGCTCTCTGGCAGGACAATGGCTACATTGATCGGATTAATGCTCACTGTACATCAGGTAAAGCCAAATGGGCCAAAGGATGACACTTTCAGACCTGCATGAAATGTGTATGGATTTTATGAAAAGCCTGGGGCGCACGTGTCAGATTGGCCTTCTTGAGAGTGAACCCACGGAAAGCAACTGGCCCAGATGGAGTCCCTGGCCATGTACTCAGATCCTGTGCAGACCGGCTGGCGGGAGCGTTCACTATCATCTTTAACCTCTCCTTACTCCAATGTGATGTTTCCACCTGCTTCAACAGCACCACTATCATCCCAGTTCCAAAGAAAAATCAGCCAAAAGGCCTTAATGACTACTGGCTGGTGGCTCTGACATCATCATTATAAAGTATTTCTAGAGGTTAGTAATGGCACATATCAACTCCAGCCTCCTAGGCTGCCTTGATCCACTACGCTTTGCGAGGGAAATGGTGAATCTCAAACCTGATTGAGTTTTTTGAAGAAGCAACCAAAAAGATTGATGAGAGCAGAGCAATAGATATTGTTCACATGGACTTTAGAAAGACTTTGACAAGGTTCTGCACAGTAGAATGATTAGTAAAGTTAGATCGCATGGGATTCAGAGTGAGCTTGTCAATTGGATACAAAATTGGCTTAATGGCAGAGACAGAGGACAATGGTGAGGGGTTATTTTTCAGACTGGAGGCCTGTGACCAGTGGTGTTCCACAGGTTTCCACTGGGTCCACTCTTGTTTGTCATTTATATAAATAATTTAGATGAGAATACAGGAGGCTAGTAAGTTTGCAGATGACACCAAAATCGGAGGTGTAGTGGACAGCGAAGAGGGTTACCTCAGATTACAACAGGATCTTGACCAGATGGGCCAATGGGCTGAGAAATGGCAGATGGAGTTTAATTCAGATAAATGCGAGGTGCTGCATTTTGGGAAAGCAAATCTTAGCAGGGCTTATACACTTAATGGTAAGGTCCTAGGGAGTGTTGCTGAACAAAGAGACCTTGGAGTGCAGGTTCATAGCTCCTTGAAAGTGGAGTCGCAGGGAGATATGATAGTGAAGATGGTTTCGTATGCTTTCCTTTATTGGTCAGAGTATTGAGTACAGGAGTTGGGAGGTCATGTGGGCTGTACAGGACATTGGTTAGGAGGGCATAGGTTTAGGGTGAGAGGGGAAAGATATAAAAGAGACCTAAGGGGCAACTTTTTCACGCAGAGGGTGGTGCGTGTATGGAATGAGCTGCCAGAGGAAGTGGTGGAGGCTGGTACAATTGCAACATTTAAGAGGCATTTGGATGGGTATATGAATAGGAAGGGTTTGGAGGGATATGGGTCGGGTGCTGGCAGGTGGGACTAGATTGGGTTGGGATATCTGGTCGGCATGGACAGGTTGGACCGAAGGGTCTGTTTCCATGCTGTACACCTCTATGACTCTATTACAAAGAGATCTTGATCAAGTGGGTCAATGGGCTGAGGAGTGGCAAATAGAGTTTAATTTGGATAAATGCAATATATTGCATGTTGGTAAAACAAACAAGGATGGGACTTATACAATTAATGGTAATACCTTGGGTAGTGTTGTAGAACAGAGACCTAGGAGTTCAGGTATATAATTCTTTGAAATTTGCATCACAGATAGACAAGGTGGGGAAGAAGTTGTTTGGCACGCTTGCCTTCATTGCTCAGACCGTTGAGTATAGGAGTTGGGATGTCATGTTGAGGTTGTACAGGATGTTGGTGAGGCCTCTTCTGGATTACTGTGCGCCGTTCTGGTTGCCATGCTAAAGGAAGGATTTTATTAAATTGTAGAGGGTTCTGAAAAGATACACCAGGCAGTGGCCAGGAATAGAGGGTTTGAGTTATAAAAATAGGTTGGATAGGCTGGGACCTTTTCACTGGAGTACTGGAGGTTAACAGAGGTTTACAACATTGTGAAGGGCATAGATAGGGTGAATAGCAAGGATCTTTTCCCGAAGGTGAGAGAGTTCAAAACTAGGGGGTATATTTTTAAGGTGAGAGAAGCAAGTTTTAAAACAGACATGAGGGACAACCTTTTTACCCAGAGAATGCTTTCAGTGTGGAAGGAACTGCGAGAGGACATGGTGGATGCAGGTACAATTACAACATATATGCCACATTTGGGGTGGCTCATTGGTTAGCGCTGCTCCCTTCCATCGCCAGGAACTCGGGATCAATTCCACCCTCTGGTGACTGTCTGTGTGGAGTTTGCGCGTTTCCCCCCAGGTGCTCCGGTTTCCTCTGGGTTCTCCAAAGATGTGCAGGTTAGGGTGCAGTGGCCATGCTAAATTACCCACAGTGCCCAGGGATATGCAGGTTAGGGTGGATTGGCCATGCTAAATTGTCCCATAGTGCCCAGGGATGTGCAGGTTAGGGTGGATTGGCCATGTGAAATTGTCCCATAGTGTCCAGGGATGTACAGGTTAGGGTATATTGGCCATGCTAAATTGTCCCATAGTGTCCAGGGATGTGTAGGTCAGGGTGGATTGGCCATGCTAAATTACCCATAGTGCCCAGGGATGTGCAGGTCAGGGTGGATTTCCATGCTAAATTACCCATAGTGCCCAGGGATGTGCAGGTCAGGGTGGATTCCCATGCTAAATTACCCATAGTGCCCAGGGATGTACAGGTTAGGGTGGATCGGTCATGCTAAATTACCCATAGTGCCCAGGGATGTGCAGGTTAGGGTGGATTGGCCATGTGAATTTGTCCCATGGTGCCTAGGGATGTACAGGTTAGGGTGGATTGGCCACGTGAAATTGTCCCATAGTGCCCAGGGAATTCCAGGACAGGGTGGATTGGCCATACTAAATTACCCATAGTGCCCAGTGATGTACAGGTCAGGGTGGATTGGCCATGCTAAATTACCCATCGTGCCCAGGGATGTGCAGGTTAAGGTGGATTGGCCATGCTAAAGTGTCCCATAGTGTCCAGGGATGTGCAGGTCAAGGTGGATTGGCCATGCTGAAATTACCCATAGTGCCCAGGGAGGTGCAGGTCAGGGTGGATTGGCCATGCTAAATTACCCATAGTGCCCAGGGATGTGCAGGACAGGGTGGATTGGCCATGCTAGATTACCCATAGTGCCCAGGGAAGTGCAGGTTAGGGTGGATTGGCCATGCTAAATTGTCGCATAATGTCCAGGGATGTGCAGGACATGGTGGATTGGCCATGCTAAATTACCCATAGCGCCCAGCGATATACAGGTCAGGGAGGATTGGCCATGCTAAATTACCCATAGTGCCCAGGGATATGCAGGACAGAGTGGATTGGCCATGCGAAATTACCCATAGTACCCAGGGATGTACAGGTTAGGGTGGATCGGCCATGCTAAATTACAGATAGTGCCCAGGGATGTGCAGGTTAGGGTGGATTGGCCATGTGAATTTGTCCCATGGTGCTCAGGGATGTACAGGTTATGGTGGATTGGCCACATGAAATTGTCCCATAGTACCCAGGGATGTACAGGTTAGGGTAGATTGGCCATGCTAAATTGTCCCATAGTGCCCAGGGATGTACAGATTAGGGTAGATTGGCCATGCTAAATTGTCCCATAGTGTCCAGGGATGTCCAGGACAGGTGGATTGGCCATGCTAAATTACCCATAATGCCCAGAGAAGTGCAGGTTAGGGTGGATTAGCCATGCTAAATTGTCCCATTGTGTCCAGGGATGTGCAGGTCAGGGTGGATTGGCCATGCTAAATTACCCATAGTGCCCAGGGATGTGCAGGTTAGGGTGGATTGGCCATGCTAAATTGTCCCATAGGGCCCAGGGATGTGCAGGTCAGGGTGGATTGGCCATGCCAAATTACCCATAGTGCCCAGGGATGTGCAGGTTATGGTGGATTGGCCATGCCAAATTGTCCCATAGTGCTCAGGGATGTGCAGGTTAGGGTGGATTGGCCATGCCAAATTGTCCCATAGTGCTCAGGGATGTACAGGTTAGGGTGGATCGGCCATGCTAAATTACCCATAGTGCCCAGGGATGTCCAAGTTAGGGTGGATTGGCCATGTGCAATTGTCCCATAGTGCCCAGGGATGTGCAGGTTAGGGTGGAGTGACCGTGCTAAATTGTCCCATAGTGTCCAGAGATGTACAGGTTAGGGTAGATTGGCCATGCTAAATTGCCCCATAGTGTCCAGAGATGTACAGGTTAGGGTGGATTGGCCATGCTAAATTGCCCCATAGTGCCCAGGGATGTGCAGGTTAGGGTGGATTGGCCATGCTAAATTGGCCCATAGTGCCCAGGGATGTACAGGTTAGGGTAGATTGGCCATGCTAAATTGCCCCATAGTGCCCAGGGATGTGTAGGTTAGGGTGGATTGGCCATGCTAAATTGCCCCCTCGGACCCTTACTATACACCTTCTACACTCACAACTGTGTGGCCAAATTCAGCTCGAACTCCATTTACACATTTACCATCGTGGGTCGGATTGCAAACAACAACGAGACCGAGTGCAGGAAGGAAATACAGAGCTTAGTGGCATGGTGTAAGGACAACAATGTCTCCCTCAATGTCAGCAAAATGAAGGAGCTGATTATTGACTTAGAGTCATAGAGATGTATAGCACGGAAACAGACCCTTCAGTCCAACTCCATCTACGCTGACCAGATATCTTAAATTAATCTAGTCCCATTTGCCAGCACTTGGCCCATATCCTTCTGAACCCTTCCTATTCATACACCCATCCAGATGCCTTTTAAATGTTGTAATTGTACCAGCCTCCACCACTTCCTCTGGCAGCTCATTCCATACATGCACCACCCTCTGTATGAAAACTTTGCCCCTTAGATTCCTTTCAAATCTGTCCCTTCTCACTCTAAACTAATACCGTCTAGTTCTGGACTTTCCCAACTCAAGGAAAAGACCTTGTCTATTTACCCTATTCATGCCCCTCATGATTTGATAAACATCTGTAAGTCACCCCTCAGCCTCCGACGCTCCAGGGAAAACAGCCGCAGGCTATTCAGCCTCTCCCTGTAGCTCAAACCCTCCAATCCTGGCAACATCCTTGTAAATCTTGAACAGTTTCAAGTTTCACAACATCCTTCCTATAGGAGGGAGACCAAAATTGAACACAATATTCCAAAACTGGTCTAACCAATGTTCTGTACATCCACAACATGACCTCCCAACTCCTGTACTCAATGCTCTGACCAATAAAGGGAAGCATACCAAACGACATCTTCACTATCTTATCTCCCTGCGACTCCACTTTCAAGGAGCTATGAACCTGCACTCCAAGGTCTCTATGTTCAGCAACACTCCCCAGGACCTTACCATTAAGTGTATCAGTCCTCTCCTGACTTCAGGAAGCAGAGTGCAGGACATGCCCCTGTCTGTATCAACGATGCTGAGGCAGAGGTGGTCGAGAGCTTCAAGTTCTTCGGAGTAAATATCACCAACAATCTGTCCTGGTCCATCCACATCGATGCTACAGTCAAGAAAGCACACCAACGCCTCTACTTCCTCAGGAGGCTAAGGAAATTTGGCATGTCCACAAGGACTCTTACCAACTTTTAGAGCTGCACCACAGAAAGCATCCTATCCGCACGCATCACAGTGTGGTAAGGCAACTGCTCTGCCCAAGCCTGCAAGAAACTACAGCGAGTCGTGAATACAGTCCAGTCCATCACACAAACCAGCCTTCCTTCTATTGGCTCTGTCTACACTTCCCACTGCCTCAGGAAAGCAGCCAATATCATCAAAGACTCCTTCTACCCTCTTCCATCAGGCAGAAGATACAAAAGATTGAAAACATGGACAAACAGATTCAAGAACAGCTCCTTCCCTGCTGTTATCAGACGTATAAACGAACCTCTCATATATTAAAGTTGAGCTCACTCTGCACCTTTTCTGTGGCTGTAATACTGTATTCTGCATTCTGTTCTATTACCCTGATGTATTTATGTAAGGTATGATTTGTCCGGATAGCACGCAAAACAATACTTTTCACTGTATCTCGGTACATGTGACAATAATCAATCAAATTTTAAAAAATACCTGGCTTACCTTAAATTACCATGGGTATCAAAAACAGGGGAAGCAAGCTAATTCATACTGCTGTTGTGCCATAGTATGGTAGCTGTGAGGGGGTTATTTCCCACTATATGATGATGCTGTCATTTCAAAAAGAGGTGATGTTTCCCAGAAAACTGAGCAGTGTTGTGTATGAATTTCTTTGATGCAACATCAGGTGTGTGAACCGTACCTCGCAGTGATTGGCTGATCCAATCAAATGGCATGTCCCTTCGGTTGACTGTAATAACTGGAACACATCCTGTTCTGAACCCACCTCACTGGCAAAACACAAACCAAAACATCTCCTGGTGCTGTGATTCTGTGACTGTGCGGCACTTGGTAAGCAACCCTGAGTGCGCTAATACCTGAACAACAACCAATTTAAAATAATCAGTTGAGATTGTAATGTGACTCATTTACATATGCTAGAATTGAAACTCATTCACAGGATCACATTCTCAGCAAACAAAAGGAATATGGTTAAGTCTTATGCCTTTTTTTGAATTATACAAGATCTAGGTGAGCCTATACTATAGTTGCTTGTTGCTTTTTCCATGACAATGCCCTGGCCAATCACAGTCAACCTGCTGACCAATCAGTACCCTTTACTCTAGTGGTATCATTTGTTGTAATTGTTTGAAATTTGGCATTCTTGCCCTGGTCCAGAGGAGTGCAAGATGAAAAGCTTCAATAACGTCGTTCTTTTCAGCAATATGAGAACTATGTTGTCCATTCAGCTTCTTGGATAAATCTTTAATCTCTCAGCATTTTCAAAGGATGTGGGGAGTAGGCAAGAAAGCTGAGCTCAGACAGACGTTTAGCTATGATGTTCAATTTTATATTCATAGCACAAAAAGATTGTTCTGAAAAGAAGCCCATACTCTCATTGTGAAAACCTTCAAAGCTCTTTTACGTCAGCTATAATCATATTGAATGGTGGAGTGAATTTGAACAGTTCAATGGTTTACTCCTTTTCCGATTTCTTCTAAGTTCTTGGTTTGTTCAAAGTTTGTGCGAAGATTTGTAGCTCGGGTGCTCGTTGTTGTGGTTCTGTTCGCCGAGCTGGAAGTTTTTGTTGCAAACGTTTCGTCCCCTGGCTAGGCGACATCATCAGTGCTTGGGAGCCTCCTGCGAAGCGCTTCTTTGATGTTTCCTCCGGTGTTTATAGTGGTCTGTCCCTGCCGCTTCCGGTTGTCAGTTTCAGCTGTCCGCTGTAGTGGTTGGTATATTGGGTCCAGGTCGATGTGTTTGTTGATGGAGTTTGTGGATGAATGCCATGCCTCTAGGAATTCCCTGGCTGTTCTCTGTCTGGCTTGCCCTATGATAGTAGTGTTGTCCCAGTCGAATTCATGTTGCTTGTTGTCTGCGTGTGTGGCTACTAAGGATAGCTGGTCGTGTCGTTTCGTGGCTAGTTGATGTTCATGTATGCGGATTGTTAGCTGTCTTCCTGTTTGTCCTATATAGTGTTTTGTGCAGTCCTTGCATGGTATTTTGTACACTACATTCGTCTTGCTCATGTTGGGTATTGGGTCCTTCGTTCTGGTGAGTTGTTGTCTGAGCGTGGCTGTTGGTTTGTGTGCCGTTATGAGTCCTAGGGGTCGCAGTAGTCTGGCAGTCAGTTCCGAGATGCTCCTGATGTATGGTAGTGTGGCTAGTCCTTTTGGTTGTGGTATGTCCTCGTTCCGTGGTCTTTCTCTTAGGCATCTGTTGATGAAGTTGCGCGGGTATCCGTTTTTGGCGAATACCTTGTATAGGTGTTCCTCTTCTCCTTATTGCAGTCCTGGTGTACTGCAGTGTGTTGTGGCCCTTTTGAATAGTGTCCTGATGCAGCTTCAACACACCACCCCAACACACACAAACGAAGCTCCATCAACAAACACATCGACCTGGACCCAATATACCAACCACTACAGCGGACAGCTGAAACTGACAACCGGAAGCGGCAGGGACAGACCACTATAAACACCGGAGGAAACATCAAAGAAGCGCTTCGCAGGAGGCTCCCAAGCACTGAGGATGTCGCCTAGCCAGGGGACGAAACGTTTGCGACAAAAACTTCCAGCTCGGCGAACAGAACCACATTAATGGTTTGTTTATACACTATTTTGGGAACTTAGAAGTTAATGAAACATTGCAACTGAAAAATAAAGGATTTTTATCTCTGGCTGGCAGGGATAGGAATCTGCTTCTTTTTAATTTTGAATTGATGTTCTGTCAAAGGTAAGCAACGGAACGCTTCACCTCTCTGCTCTGGGCCCATTAAATGTGTCTTTATCACTAGACAGTGCCCCCTACTGCAGCTGTTTGAAAATGTCTTTTGTTCGAATCACCACCCTTCTAGCCCCTGAGTGAGACTGTAAATTCAGTGCCAGTAAGCTATGGGTGCACACACACACACACACACACGAGGAGCTGGGTTGAGACAGCCTCGAGTTCATTTCACAGGGGACCCTTACAAGCACCAGAGACTGTAAATCCATCTGTCTGGGCTGGATTTGAACTGAATTATAAGGTCAATGTGCCAATCCTCTTTTTATTTTAATAAAGTCAAAGCTGCCCCAGTATAACACTTGCATATTTAACATTCTTTCCCTTTATTAACTGTATCAACTGTACTGAATGTGTAAAATGAATGGGACAGTAGGGTGCTGCCTTGTGACGTAAGGAGTCCCATAGCTACAGTATATTGAAGTGACATTCTGATTCCAGGCTGAGGTAATCTGATTTGACCACTGTGGAACACACGGACACTCATACTCACACACATATACTCACACACATTCACTCACTCACACTCTCTCACACACACACATACACAGACACCTACTGTCACACACAGACCATACACACTCTCACACACAGATACATACTGTCACAGACACATACACACAAAGACACACACTCAAGTACACACAGACATACAGATAGACAGGCACACACAGACACATACTGTCACACACACACAGATACACAGACACATCACAGATACACACACTCACATACACAGTCACACACAAACACAGACACATACTTACACACACAGGTGCATACCTATTGACATGGACATACACACATAAAGCCTGAGACACATACATACGCACCACCTTCTGCTCTGATCTCACCTTCTCGGAAGGCAGCCACTCTGGGTGCCATTCTATGTGTGTTTGTGACCTTCTGGTGATCCACCAAAGTGGCATGTGAGTGAATGACTGGATCACTTCGCCAGCCCTGTCCTCCACACCTGTCATTTCTAGCAGGACTGGCTAGACTGTGATCAGAAGCATTGTCTGATTTCACCAGCTTCATGCCTCGTGCCCCAAGAGACACGGAATCCAACTGTACTCTGCCACAGGCATCTGTTCACCACCAGGATATTTGCTTGTGTTTTTCTCCAGCCCTGTGCTCACATATTGCTGCCCTGTAGGCAATGTATATCGGAGCTTTTCCACCATTCCATTGGGTGTAAGACATGTTGAAGGTGGGGTAAAGCAGGCTCCCCAGTCCTGCCATTCTTCACAGTGAAGCAGATTGAAATTCAGTGAACAGTTCTGACCTGTGTCAGCTGATTTCAGCCCGGGCTTATTGGTTAGAATACAGCACCTGGCACCTCTTCCCTTCCAGCAGCCACTGTTAGCTCAGGACAGCCAAAGATCAGTACCTCAGCTACAAATAATGTATGTGAAGATGTTGAGTCAGAAAGAGGACCGCTTGCCTCACCTGGGATGCACTCTGGAATCAAATGGGAGTGGGGAGGAAACGTTTTGCCTTTCTATCATTCCTAACGGTTTGGCACAAGCGTTGAACATCTCTGAAACACTTAAAAGAATTTCCTGGCATGTTGTGTCTGATGTAGGAAATGCAGCAGCCAATGTGCACACAGCAAGCTCCCATGAGCAGCAAACCTTTTTGTGATGTTGATTAAGGGATACATATTGGTCACAAGATCCACCCCAGCAGGCTGGGAAGGCCTCAGTTCTGTATTTCCTCCAAAGACAGTGCCTCTGACCTCTGACAGTATAGCACTCCCTTGGTGATGCACTGGTATATCAGCCTTAATTATTGTGTTCAAGCCCCACAGTGGGCCTTGAACTTGGCATCTTTGAAGCCACAGCTAGCTCACTGGCACAAAAAAAACTATCTGAACTATTCTGTCCAAATGCATATGGACTGACTGGCCGATGGGGCTAAGACACTGCTGTGAGGGTGGCTGGGGGGGGGGGGGGGGTTGGTGACTGAGGACTGTGTTCCCGAGACTAGGGTTAGTTTATTTGGAAGGGGAAGGGAGTTTTGTTTCTTTGTTGAAGACTGAAAGCATTCTGATATGTTATGTGTTGAAAGCCAGTGAGTGGCCTGCGCTGAGACATGAGGCTGTGAATGAAGCTGTCTTTGCTCAGCCTTGTGCCCAGCCAGCGCTGGAAGTGACAAGTTGAATCCGCCTTGCCTATACAATGAGGTGCGAGTGCCTGTCTCTCACGCGAGTCTGTCAGCCAGTTGGAAACTGGCCTTGGGAGTCAAGTTGTATTTACATCCTGCCATTTCCTGTCACAGCAGTTTCTAACCCTGATTCAGAGGCTTTCTCTTTCTGTCCTGGGCCCCACCCTTCCCCCAGCATTCCTCCACACATGCTGGAATCAGAAATGCTTGGATTATCAGGACAATACGCTGTCACAAAGAATTTTGATTTATCAGATATCATCTGCAATAAAATTACAAATGATTTCAGTGCGGGAAAGCAGCCAAGTGTCAGCCACTACCTGCAGGCGATGGACAGGCAGCCACACCCTGAGGGCCTTGTACTCCCAGCAATGCCTGGCAGTTTACTGGACCAGAGACAATGAGGCGAGCAAAACCCATTTCTTTTCTTGAGTGATCTAACAGTTTTCTCAAAGTAAATGTTATATATTCCAGATACAGCGATTGTATTTCCTGTCTTTTGTTTCAGGAAACCAAAAATACTGCTTGATGTTCTTTTTCTCTGCTGTATTTTAACCCCTTGAGAATTGGACAATCTACTTCATCCTGGAAACAAACAAATGAAATGTACTGTCAGAGCCAAATGCTGGAATCGGGGTAGATTATCTGAGGCTTTGCTCTCTGCTAGGGTATGGGTCCAAAGGCCTTTTTGTGACACAAGCAAGATCCCTTGAATAAAGATGGTTTCACTCAAGCTAAGACTGTTCGTGTGCGTGAGGTGGGAGCTGTGTGTCTGCTTAGATGTGTGCATACTTTTCAATAAGAATAACTGGGCATTGGGAGCTGTGGGCATTTTGTTTCTGATCTCTTATCCACCCAAAGAGAAAAAAAACAGTAATACTGGGAAATGAATGGACTGGTTGTACTGGAGCTCTGTTCTGAGACTGAGATATACAAGACAGTCTGGACCCAATAGGCGTCATTCACAAGTTTCACTGGGTTTTACCCCCTTCAGCTTGTGTTTGAAGCCAGAGTGAAGATGGAGCCTGCTTTGTATGGCTCAGCACCTCATTAGATGTTGTCATGACCCACTCAGCAACCTGGAGAGCTGTGGCTTTGCAATTTGGAAGCCTGTGGGCACACTTGCTGCGGGTTTTATCCTCAACCTGAAGGAAGGGAACCAAATTTCCATCCAACAACTTGCTTGTCCGTTTTATAAGCCAGGATGTCCCACAGCTTAGTAAGCAGATTTGTCTGTGTCTGCCTCAGTGTGATGTGCAGGTAGATTTTGACAATGTAGCAAAAGGTTTATGTCATGTGGGTACATTCTATTTTTAGCCCCAGTCTACCAAAACATAGCTTGATTGAGGTGTCTCTTTTCGGACAATTTGTATCTTGTGTCATTCCTCGACTAGTGCAGTGGGCTATATTTTTGAACAATAATTCCTGTGTCTCTGTAAATCTTCTCTCTAACATAAAAATTGCAAACTTAATGACTGGGATGTATCTAGATCACTTTTCACCATCATGATGATCTCGATTAATGGGTCTACAACAGACCAAGAGACAGACAAGGGAGAACTCAAGACATGAAGAGCTTTAATACAGTTGGTTCACAATCACTGTTACTCCAGATCATACTATGCTCACTACGTCATGTCCCTTGTAACTCATACACTGCATCCTAAAATATTATTGTCTGAAAAAGATCTATGTCATTTGCTTCCAGCATGTCTTTAGGGAATCTGCTCCATAGATTGACCACTCACTCACTGAACTACTTAGCAGATTAGGTTTGAATTTAACCTCCCCCTGCAGTACCCCACTGCTCCCCACGCACACACTCTCACTCTCCCTTACACACACACATGCTCTCTGTCACAAACACCCGCTCTCTCTCCCACGAATGCACAGACATGCTCTCTCTCTCACACATACACATACACTCCCGTACAGACACACATACAAACACAGATACACAAGCTCACACATGTACACGCTCTCTTTCTCACATACTCTCACATATATACATTGTCCCTTACACTCTCTCACACACACATATATGCAAGTGTGAACATCTCTGGTTGATGCAAACGTGAATGTCTCTGACTGGTACAAGTTTTTATTTTATTCATTCATGGGAGTCACTGGGCCATCCCTATTGGCCCAGAGGGCAGCTAAGTGTCAACCCCATTGCTGTGAGTCTGGATTCACATACAGGCCAGACCAGGTAAGGATGGTAGTTTCCTCCCCTAAAGGACATTAGTGAACCGGATGGGTTTTTCTGACAATTGACAGTGGATGCATGGCCATCATTAAACTCTAAATCGAAGATGTTTATTGAATTTAAATGCCACCATCTGCTGTGGAGGAATTTGAACCTGTGTCCCCAGAACATTACCTGGGTTTCTGGTTTAACAGTCCAGCAATAATACTACTAGGCCATCACCTCCCCCTAACTGTGGGCATCTCTGGGTGGTACAAGTGTGGGCATCTCTTGCTGGTACAAATGTGGGCATCTCTGGCTGGTACAAGTGTGGGTGTCTCAGGTTGGTACAAGTGTGGTCATCTCTGGTTAGTACAAGTGTGGGGCATCTCTGGTTGGTACAAGTGTGGGGCTCACTGGTTGGTACAAGTGTGAATGTCTCTGGTTGGTACAAGTGTGCGCGTCTCTACCTGGTACGGGTATGAATATCTCTAGCTGGTCCAAGTGTGAAAATGTCTGATTGGTACAAGTGTTGGTATCTCTGGCTGGTACAATTGTAAATGTCTCTGGCTGGTACAATTGTGGGCATTATAACTGACATCACTTGGGATGTGAGACCACCAGAAAGTTGAGACTAGAAAGAGAGAGAGAGAGTCCCAACACTAGTCAAAATAATGTTGGCTTGCTTAAGGATCCCAATAGGATTTCCATTGTGAATAGCTATAACCTCAGCTATCCGACTTCAACAATTAATGTTGTGTTTCAACATCATCTAAATACTTGAATGACTGCTCCATTTGTAGTCACCGCTGGGATTTAGGACTCTTCCTGCCAGGAACAATCTGCAGAGCTGCTGACCTCTGGCTTTTAACCCTAGGGCATATTGGCTGGATTTTGTTCTGTTCCCATTACATTTACTGTACTGATATTTGTTTAACCCCTTGAGAACCAAATGGGCATTCCTGCTGTTTTATTTGCCAGGCTGAGATTGAGAATGTGCCTTGTGGGCAATTGCATTGCTGGAGTGAGCTCCCATTTCTCATTAGCAGTATCTGTTGCTGAACCATTCCACGGTGCTATTCAGTGTTAATTGTGATTCATTTTCTCCCCTCTCCCCCGATTGCACCAAAATAAATTTCACAGTTCAAAAAGCAATTGTTTGTCATGTAGAATCCATATAGAATATGTTATTTGAGTAACCTACTTGACTCTAAGCACCCAGGGGTTCTCTATAAATATATTATCTTTGAAGAGCTGCATACAATAAAATGGTCTTAATGGGAACAGACTATTAATGAGAAGCCGACAAATGGTGATTCCTGGCTTATTTTCTCTCCCTTCACAATCCACAGACAAAGATGCCAATTGTAACACCCCCCCACCCTGACAACTTCTGCTGCTTTGTCATCAAGTTCAAACATGGGGCATATCAAGTGAGAACAAGTTTGGGCTTGACTTTGGTACTGGCTGCAACCCCAGTCACCTGCTAACACTCAACTGGCCGACCATTGACTGGTTGCTGATGGAAATGGGGTGGGGAGAATAGAAAATAAACCAAGTTTACTTTATCAGGTGAAAGTTTGCCTGCAGAATGCCTCCTGCCTTGCAGTATAGGGAAGCAACACTCAAGCAGGTGTAACATAGCTATCCACATGATAGTACTGAATGGTGATGGTTTGTTGGAGTTGCTGCAATGAGTTCCTGTTAATTGCATGTCTCCACTCTGATTTGATGACTGTCTGAGATTGCTGATTGATTTCATTGGTGAGAGAGTTTAATTAAATTCATCCAACAGGTCCTAATGGGAGAGGAAGCATTTCTGAAACTCACTCCCATCCTGAGAAAGGCCTGTATCTTTGGAATGGATTTTGGCAGCGTAACAATATTCCGGAATGTGGGAGAGGCGCGCTCTATTAATTGTACATTTACTACCAAGTAAAACAATTTTATTTTGATTTTAGAGCATCCAATTTCCCAACCCAGAATGTGTCACACTCTCAGCTATTTTTACTCCTGCAGCTCGGAAGCAGAGGAAACCATGTTGCATTGCAGGAAGTTACATGCAAAGCACTGTAATTTAGTCGGGAACTCATGGGCCAAAGAATGAGATCCCAGTAAATCTCTTTACCGGAGTTGGGGGGGGTAACACCAGCTCTAAAAACATTCCTGAAAACTGGAGGAAAGATCTTGGGACTCTTGGAGGGAAAGGAGTGCCTTTTGTAGAGCTAATTGTTTCACATAAACTGAGATCTTTATCCAAGGAAACTTTCTTTTACATTATTGAAAACCTATTGTTTTGTATGCAGTGTAGAATGGATCCAAAAATATGGAAATATTACACACTGCCTTAGTTTATGAGTCCAATATTTTTTTCTTCCTCTGGATTCTTCTCCCGTAATGAAGTTGATTTCTTACTGGAGTTTGAGTTCCATAAGCACTGGTTGCTCTCCATCAGCTTCCCCCAAATAGTCATTATTCATTTGACAGCCAATATTGAATCCCAACCAACTACTCGACAATGTACTCAACAACTGAGAAGCCAATCTGTAGTCAGACCGGGGGGGGGGCAGTGGAGTAACATAACAAGCCACCACATGACATGAGTGCAGGAGAGGACCTCACTGTTACCAGGGAGGCCGTGGCTTCAGCTCCTGGTTATGGTAGGCCCAGAGCCGGAGACTCCTGGTGATCGGCGGGGCAGCGACTTCAGCTCCTGGTTAGGCCCAGAGCCGGAGACCCCTGGTGATCGGCGGGGCAGCGACTTCAGCTCCTGGTTAGGCCCAGAGCCGGAGACCCCTGGTGATCGGCGAGGCAGCGGCTTCAGCTCCTGATTATGGTAGGCCCAGAGCCAGAGACTCCTGGTTATCGGTGAGGCGGTGATGGCAGCTCCTGGTTATGGTTGTCCCAAAGCCGGGCCTCTTGGTAATCGGTGAGGCAGCGACTGCAGCTCCTCGTTATGGTAGACCCAGAACTGGGGCCTCCTGGTTATCAGTGGGGCAGCGATGGCAGCTCCTGGTTATGGTTGGCCCAGAGCTGGGGACTCCTGGTTATCGGCGAGGTGGAGGCGATTGCAGTGTGAAGGGGGCTCCTGGTTGCGGAGCAATTGTGGGTCTAGCATGGGACTTAGATCGTCGAGGTGGGCCCAGCAGTGAAGGGGTGACGCCTGAAGAGCAGCAACTCTGACATTGGTGGGTCTTGCACAGGCAGCAGTGAGGTGGTGGAGGAGGGATAGTAGTGCAGGTGTTACTGGTGCCCCAGCTCAGGGCTCAGGACTCATGGCAGAGGCAGCGGAACAAAGATGGACTCTCCTTCAGACATATCTTTTTATTCTTAAACTATTCAAAATGGCGACAGATTGTTGTGACTGTTGAAGCTTTTCACTGTATTTTACCATATTATTCACAGTAACATACAAATGACAATAAATCATCATTAATTCATTCATGTAAATGCAGGTTTGTACTTTTTTCTACAGAGGGCATTTCATGTGTGCATGCCGAGAGTAAATAGCATTCAGGAGACAAAGCTCTGGCCAACAATTGTTCTATCCTCCTTTCGCATCATGTACAGATCAAATGTGACACCCTCTACTGCATTCCAAATGAGATCAGTGAATGCAGCACAAACCAGGGATTGAAACCAGGGAGAGGGGAGCAGCTCAATTCCTTCTTATCAGGTAGCAGGCGGGCCTCCAGCTGCCTCCCTGCTGTTTTTCTCCTGCTGCTGCCAATACAGTCCACCTCTCTCCTTTTCCAGCTCTTCCACCTCGATCTACAGTGCAGTGGACAAGGATCTACCCTTTTGCCCAGGGTAGATTCAGTTGCAGGATATTGATTTAACTAAGCCTGATTTTGGAGATCAACCCATTTCTAGCACTTGACCTTTGGAATAGTGGGCAACAACTGGACATCACTGTCCAATGGGAGAGGGATTGCCTATGGGGTGACCAATCAGATAATTCATTTCTCAATAAAAGCAAACAAAAAAGTAAACAGTATCCTTCTTTAATCTGCTGTTAAGATTTGGGTGATCCTAATATGGCTGCATTTATTCTCCTCCTTAATTATCCTGAGAAACTAGTTGTAGATCTTTTGCAATGATGATTTTTACAACTGAATTCTTTATTGAAGATATGATAAAGGTGCACAGTACATATTGTTATCATGTGGGAATTTGGATTGTTAAAATAGAATGAAATAGAGTTTGGTATCTGGATTCGTGGTGCTGGAAGAGCACAGCAGTCCTCGGATGCTGCCTGAACTGCTGTGCTCTTCCAGCACCACTAATCCAGAATCTGGTTTCCAGCATCTGCAATCATTGTTTTTACCAGAGTTTGGTATCAGTTCTGTGAAGTAAACTTTTATTTTACAAGAGGCCAGAAGGTTATTTGGAACAGTCACCTAAATATATCAGTTCCAAGAAAATATATAGTCATAGATTCATAGAGATGTACAGCATGGAAACAGATCTTTCAGTCCAATTCATTCATGCTGACCAGATACCCTAAATTAATCTAGTCCCATTTCCCAGCACCTGGTCCATATCCCTCTGAACTTTTCTTAATCATGTACCCATCCAGATGCTTTTTAAATGTTGTAATTGTACCAGCCCCCACCACTTTCTCTGGCAGCTCATTCCATACACATACCACCCTCTGCGTGAAAGAGTTGCCCCTAAGGTCCCTGTTAAATCTTTCCCCTCTCACCTTAAACTTATGCCCTCTAGTTCAGCACTCCCCCACTCCAGAGAAAAGACCTATAATTCAGTTAAGTGCTGAGCAGAATGACTGTGATGTTAACTGATGAAATGTTTGAACTGTTAAGTTTAAGACTTACAGAGAAACAAATGATCAGGGCTCACTCCAGTTTAGAAGGATTAGAAACAGAAAATGCTGGAGAAACTCAGCAGGTCTGGCAGCATCTGTGAAGAAACAGAAATAGGGTTAACATTTTGAGTCCAATATGACTTTTTTTTAAATCCAGAAGTCATATCAGACTAAAAATGTTAACTCTGTTTCTCTTTCTCTCCATAGTAGAGGGGTTTTAAGTTTGTGAAGTTGCCAAGATGTGAGAGTTCATATAGAAGTTTTTACCTTGTCAGTATTGGCTTTTATATCTAAAGGAACTGAATATAAAGGTAAGGAAGCATTGTTGCAACTATGCAAGGTATTGGTGAGACCGCACATGGAATATTGTGCACGGTTTTGGGCTCCTTATTTCAGGAAAGATGTAGTGGCATTGGGGGCAATTCAGAGGAGGTTCACTAGACTGATCCCAGAGATGAAGGGTTTGTTGTATGAAGAGAGATTGAACAGTTTATACTCTCTGGAATTTAGAAGAATGAGGGGAGATCAAATATGACTTCTAGATTTTAAAAAAAGTCATATTGGAATTTAGAAGAATGAGGGGAGATCAAATTGAGGTATTCAAGATGATAAAAGGTGTGGATAAAATAGACATGGAGTGGATGCTGCCTCTTGTGCGGCATTCTAGGATGAGGGGTCATAGCCTCAGGATAAGGGGGTAGTAAATTTAAAACAGAGTTGAGGAGAAACTACTTCTCCCAAAGGGTTGTGAATCTGTGGAATTCCCTACCCCAAAGTGTGGTGGATGCTGGGACAGTGAGTAAATTTAAGGAGGAGTTCGACAGATTTTTAATTGGTATTGAGTTGAAGGGATATGGAGAGAAGGCAGGAAAATGGGGGTGAGGAGCATATCAGCCATGATTGAATGGCAGAGGAAATTCGATGGGTCTAATTCTGTTCCTATATCTTATGAACGTATGAACTTATAATTGAAGAGGTTTAGACAAGCAGAACCAAAAGGAGATTCAGGTCAGCAGAACTGGAAGTCAACTGTAAAACAGTCTCAGCAGTCCAAGAAAGAGTCCAAGTAGAGTTGAGGTACGAATCTCTGGGATTGAGTTTCTGCAAAGGTCATTGCAGGGAAACAGGTTGAAACTTTGATTGCTGTTTGCTTAGATCTTTCTAAACAGTCTTATAACTTTTTTGTGCTTAATAATCATTCTTTCATTTAAGAACATTGGCAGCCTCATACGAATATGTTCAGTAACTGACCATCATGGTAACAAAATGCAAAAATTAAACTTAAGATCTATCAAGCCAGGTTTCATGCAAGGATATGACTTATCCAGTATTATTATGAGCTGGGATCATAGCAAAGAGTACAAGAGCCAATAATGTTGTGTAGAATTGGAGTTCAATGTAGGTGAAGCCAAAACAGAGATAACTCGTTCCCATCCCCGAACATCAGTGGAACAGTGGATTTTTCTATGGGTTTTCTGCTGCCAACCCACAGATAACCAGATTTTTTGACATCTTCATTGGGAGTCGAATCTTTTATGGGGATTCCTGAAGTGGAGTCAACCTTCTGAAGTGAGGTCAGCCAACTAGCTGGCTGCTGATTGGAAGTAAGCAAAAAGTTGTCTGCTTTCACTTCTCTGTATTGGACAGGATGGCCCTTTATTTTGTGAAAGGTATCCAAAACTCCATCTTGTAAAATGTTGGGGGTCCAGGAATAGGGAGGCCTGACAGTTCATGTTCATAAATTCTTGCCAGTAGCACGACAAGTTGAGTCGGCTCAATTATGCATGATTTATAAATTGAAACACCTTTATAAATCACGGCATAGTTCTCAGCTGTAGTACTGTCTTCGGTTCTGGGACACCGTACTATGGAAGATGTTTGGGTCTTGATGAAGCCACAGAGGATATTTACTAAAATAGTATAAGGATGGGTGATTTAGTTATGTGGGGAGGCTGAAGGAGATTGGCTTGTTCTCCTTAAAAACAGAGCATGCATGATGGGTCAAACAGCTTCCTCTCACACTGCATGATTTTATGAGCACCAAAAGTTTGTTTTTTTCAAAAGTGAAGATTAATGATTTCACTGGCAGTTCTATGTTAATGATGTGAAGCATTAATGAGTAATATTCACTTGATAGTAAAGAACTTGAGTATTGCTGAAAGAAGAGACATGCTGTATTGTCTATGCCAATGCCTCAACCAATCAGAATTATATAGTCAAGCAATTAGCATTGTCTTCTAATGCACTCTGAATTGAGTTCTGACATTATTGCATGTGTCCAAATAAATGCAAGACACAAACCTACAACAGTAGGCTTTTTTTCAGCATTAGTCATTGGTTAGAAAGGATAGTAATCAAGAATGTTATTTAATTCATAGTAGTTACTGGAGTCACTAGTTATTTCTTACAAAATGCCCTGAGGCATCTTTCTGCTTTCTGTGGATGACGCACCGGAATAAAAATACAAACTGTTGTTACTTTGCTTTTTGGTGCATCTTCATCATTAAAAGGGCAATTGTGATCCCACATCATTTGCCCATCTTTGCCTGGAAACTCTCTATTTTAGGGAAATGAGAAGAGGAGGGGCTGGCAGCCTAGAATCCATTGCACTGCCTCTTTACCTGGTATTTGTGTAATATTTCTGTACATACATGTGCAAATGTCACATTAAAGTCCGCGTGTGTTGATTGAATATAGATGATGAGCAGTGACCTCAGCTTGAGTGTACTGAAAGCTGGTTTGGCCTCATCAAGAGTTCCCATTGGTAATTCTCCACTAAAGGAATGCATAGAAAGGATTGTAATCACTATCAGTGCACCTCCCCTGCTCGAAATGCCGGTGTGCGTGGATGTTGAGTGAGGACAGAATTAGACCCTGGTTATCACAGTCTAGGGCCCTCTCGGAATGCGTGAAGTCTTGAAGTTGTGAAGAGTTGAACGTCTTTATAATCAGGCAGGAAGGGTGGGGAAGGAATTCAGTGCCAGAATGAGTGTGTTCGAGTTTTCTCGGGGAATTGTGGAGAGGGGACTGAAATGTGTATTTGGATAGTGCACAGTATATTCTCACTTGGCTGCAAGCGAGGAAACGAAATCCTGTACATCGAACCCAGCAAATGACATTTCTACTCGGAACTGGAGCGTGAAATCAGAACCGATGAACTGGTGCTGGGGGGGCGGGTTTATTACACCAGATGTAAGTAGGAAAGATCCACCCCTAGTCCCATTGAAATATATTTTCTCCTGGTTTCTCTCTAAGTCAATGTTGTAAAACAAGTGCCATGGACAGTACTGATAGCGCCCCCCTCCCCCCAAAGGCTGATTCTTTCCATTAATCTCATTCAAAAAGCAAACTTTTCTTTGCCTTCTCAACAATATTCACTCCTCTGTTCATGACGTTGACTAATCTTCACTTCCGCTTGCCCCCCCCCCCCCCCCCCTACCTCTTGAGCAACCTGTAACTGGGGGGTATGACCCCACACGACACATTTCAGTAAGTTTTGCTATCCAGTCCGCACCATTGAGCGTTTTGAAACTTCTCAATGAACATTGATGGGAAATCACGCAATTGCTTTATTTAAGCGAACGTGTACGAATTCATCACAACATCCTCCTTGCTCCTGTGAGATCTCTGCGCTGCTCCAATTCCAGCCTCTTCCATCTCCACAGTTACCATCACACTGTTATCGGCGGCACTGCCTTCAGCTGCCCGGGCTGGAGCTCTGGAATTCCCTCCTTAAACCTTTCCGCCTCTCTCTCTCTCTTCGCCTTTAAGGTACTCCTTCATATTGACTCCTGCTTTGGCAGCTGTCCCTGAATATCTCATGTGGGTCAGTGTTTGTTAACGTCCCTACAGAGCACGCTGGAATGTTTTACTGCAATAAATGCTAAATGTAGTTCTGATCTGGAGGACTGTGTGTAGGCTGTAAAATTTTATTTGTGGGTACAATGGACATTGCAGATTCTTGGATGGAGTAGTGGAGGTGGAAGACTTGGGATTCATTGAAGAACCACTTGGAATGGTCATCTATAATTACCTGAACAGTTTGATTCACATACTTTTCACCGCTATTAGGGAAACACATTGGGTTGAAGGACTTCCCAAAAAAGAGGGGGAAAACCCCAGGATAAGCCTTCCTGTGCACTGCTAGAAACAGCATTGTCAGAGATCAGGGAACAAGTCAGCTTCCAGCCCCTTCACTCAGGTGACTGGAGCCATTAAAAATTATTAATTTTTTTCCCAGTTATTGATGAATATAAAATTCAAACCACATGGCAAATCTTCAGTGACCAATGACCTTTCATGATGTTTTCTTGATGGAGATGTGAAGGAGCAGCTACAATTGACTTTAGTACTCCTGAACTAAGGTAGTCAACTAGAAACCACATGTTTGATTACTTCCCAGTGCCTTGTCAGAAAGTTGCACGTGTGTGTGAAAATTCAATGAGGAGATGACATGGCTTAGCTGTGATGCCTTGTAAAATAGTTTGTGGACACCCTGCCAAGTTGATACAAGAAGGTCACTTGAGCAAGATACCAGAGGGGGCCACCCTGTGGATCAGTAGTTCCAAAGTCAGCATTTTCAGGAGAGAAGGAGCAGGCGGAGAAAGAAAATGGCTGCAAAATCAAATCCTAAGCAAGCACCATTGACACTCAATGTGCTGTGAGTGGAATTTAAGCAGTCTGTGAACTCAGACAGAGCATGTACAATCTGCTCAGACTCTGCCCACGCTACACCAACTGGGCTCACAGTGATAGCCTCGACTTGCAATCTGCCCACAATGCACTGACTGAGGCTACAATCAGGTCATACTTTATACTGACCCATTCGAGAGAAGGGCCCCCTTTGGTTCATCGTGGAGGAGTGTGCACTGTTAACTCTTTCACATTGCAAAGTAGATGAGTTCAAGTGATTTCACATCTTAAAGGGACATTTCAGTAATGTTATCAGCCCATCTTATCTGAAATGATAGGGTTGTACCTTTTACACAGGTTGTACAGAGCCCCTGAGAGACACCCTGTGAAATTCATCAGTGAAATTGGTAAGGCAAGAAACTACTGTTGGCACTATTGGCATATGGATCTTAGTGTATTTTAATGAACACCTATGTTAAATAGGTGACCAAAGAATTTTGTACAAACTTGATGAGTGCTCATTGTTTTGAGAATAATACCCTTTGTGGGCTGTTGTAGTGTTGTATTACTGTTGGGGGATGTTGGGGATTTGTTATAGATCCCACCAACTTTATGAAACTTCATAGACTGCAGACACCCTCCATAGCTGACTGAAACCTGTTTGCCATTCAGAGGAAATAGTCCAAGTAACTCTCATCTTCATCATCATCAGCTTGGGAAAACTGTCTGTGTGGAGTTTGCACATTCTCCCCGTGTCTGCGTGGGTTTCCTCCCACAGTCCAAAGATGTGCAGGTCAGGTGAATTGGCCGTGCTAAATTGCCCATAGTGTTAGGTGCAATAGTCAGAGGGAAATGGGTCTGGGTGGGTTACTCTTCGGAGGGTCAGTGTGGACTTGTTGGGCCGAAGGGCCTGTTTCCACACTGTAGGGAATCTAATCTAATCATCATTATCCTGAACAGAGAAGTGGGTAGTGGGAACAGAAAAATACTCAGGGGAGCAGGAAACATTTGCTTTGGTTGTGAATGGCCTGCTATGTACAGTGTATATTTGGGAAAGAAAGGGACAGGGACAAATGGCTAATTTTGTGAAAAATAACAGAAGGGAGAGGCCCATGCTAGCATGCAAATTAGCAGCAGAAGTAGACCATTCAGTCCCGAAAGCCTGTTCTGCCATTCAATTAGATGATAGGTGATTTGCTTGCATTTCGAATCCCACTTTCCCATCCATCTCCAATAACCTTTGAATTCCCTGCCTAACAAGAATCTGTCTACCTCCACCTTAAAAATGTTCAATGATCCCACCTCCACTGCATTCTGAGGCAAAGAGTTCCAAAGTTGCACAACCTTCTGAGAAAGGAAAAAAATCCCCACATCTCTGGAAGAAAAGGGCAACACTTATTTTTTTTTTAAAGAGTGGCTCCTAGTTCTGGACTGTCCCAACTGAGGAAATATTCTTTCTCCATTCAGCTTGTCAAGACCATTTGAGATCTTGTATATTTCAGTCATCACTCCTTACCCTTCTAAACTCCAGTGGAAATAAGCCCAGCCTGTCCAATACTTCCTTATAAGACACTGCAGGTATTAATCGAGTAAACTTCCTCTGAACTGCCTCCAACACATGAACATCCTTCCTTGAATAAGGAGACCAAAATTGCTCACAATATTGGAGATATGGTCTTGTCAATGCCCTTATATAACTGAAGCGTAATGTCCTTACTTTTATGTTCGATTCTTGCAATAAAGGATAACATCCCCTTAGCCCTGATCACATGCTGTACCTGTATACTAACCTTTTATCTTCAGGAGAAACAGCACGGTGCCTAAAGCTTAATGCTATTTATCATGTTAATTAAGTCACCAAATACTTTTTCAAAATCATGAAATTACAGGTTGAAGCATCTTTATTTAAAACATAGTATTTGTGAAAGTAAAAATCATGTCATTTAGAGTCATAGAGATGTACTGCATGGAAACAGACCCTTCTGTCCAACCCGTCCATGCCGACCAGATATCCCAACCCAATCTAGTAAGTCCCCGACCCCAGGGAAAAGACCTTGCCTATTTACCCTATCCATGCCCCTCATAATTTTGTAAACCTCTATAAGGTCACCCCTCAACCTCTGCGCTCCAGGGAAAACAGCCCCAGCCTGTTCAGTCTCTCCCCATAGCTCAAATCCTCCAACCCTATATATTTTGTTTTCTGTTGAAGTTAATGGTGGATCTGTTTCTGGACTAAATACAAAACAATGGAATTTACCTTCTCAATGGCCTTACATCCTGCCTAAATAGGACCAAAAATACAAATTGGACAGATAGTAAAAATTGTCTCTTTGCTCCATTTCGGTTGTTTAATGTTTATTACACATAACATGTGCATGAGGGTAATTTCGTTGTCAATTGAAGAAAGATTTGCTTTTACATGTGGCTCATTTCTAAGTGTTTCTATATCTTTGACTTGCCTTTTTTCCCCCAATTCTTGGGAGATAGGGGTTTTGCAGTTGCCCGTCGCTAATTACCCACGAGAAGGTGGTGATGAGTTGCTTTCTTGAACCATTAACAGTCCATATGGTGAAAGCACACCCAGAGTGCTATTTGATATAGAGTGCCAGGATTTTGACCCGATGATGATGAAAGAATAGCGATACATGTACAAGTCAGGAAGGTGTGACTTCCCATTGCAACTGCTGCCTTTGTGAAGTACAGTGACTGTTGTTTTGAAGGCGAATGCAACAAGCATCACCCAGAGCAGGATTCTGCTAAGAAGTCGCCAACAGCAATGAACTCAATGAACAGGTTAGGATATTGAGTTGGTGGAGGAAGATTAACCTGGTTAACACTGGGAGAGCTCATTGGCTCTTCTTCAGAAAAACGATCGGACAGGACTTTGTTTTAACATTTAATTTAAGGATAGCAACAGTATAGATGCCCTCAATGCTGCACTGGAACATCAACTGTAATGATGTGCTGGAGTGGAACTTGAATCCTCAGTCTTCTGTTTAAGCATGTCAGAGTCCGATCAGCTTTGAAGACTATATTTGCTGAGTCAGGTTCTGGTTCAGTGCTGAGGCATCAATTTTTTTTCATCTACAAGTGCTAATTCTTCATGTGTGAAGTTATTGAACGTTGGGGGGAAAGAAACCTGATCATGCCCTCAACTGACACTCAAACATTCATTTTCCAAAATAGTTCTGTGAAGAAGGGTCAGTGGACCTGAAATGTTAACTCTGCTTTCTCTCCACAGATGCTGCCAGACCTGCTGCGTTTCTCCGGCAATTTCTGATTTCCAACATCCATAATTCTTTTTTATTGTTTACAGTAGAGGAATTCAGGTTCACTCTCTCTCTCCACCCACATTTGATGATGTCGCCATACCATTTGAGAAAATGACCTGGATCAAAGTTCAGTAATTCCAATTAAAAATAATCCCCACATTCTGCAGAATGACAGCTTGAAAAAAAAGCTAGTACAATTCTCTCCTCGTTTTCTATGTTCGATTGTAGATTCTTGTTCTCTCCTATTTTATTAACCTCTTCTTCAGACAGTATTTCATCCTTCTTGTAGCTGCTTACTATAGGGGTTCCCTTGTCGAAGTAGTCATTACTTATGTATGAGGCCTGACAGTAAGTTGGAAAGCTGTCTCACTCTGCAGCATGTCACAATTGCACCCAATCCTGTGTTTACACATGTTCATGTACACAAGGGTCAGACAGGAACATCCTAACTGGATTCCCCCTCTCCCAAAATGAGGGATGCTGAGGCCAATTCTCATGGTTATTCTGTTGCAAACAATTAATCCTTGAGTCTGACCCATTCCTGATTTGGATGCCTCAGATGCTCACTAAATGAAATCCTTGATCTTTACGTAGAATAATTATGGGATTATATTCCGTACAGTACGGAAGCAGGCCATTTGGCCCATCAAGTCCACACCAACCCTCCAAAGAGCAGCCCACTCCCCCCCCCCCTACATTTATCCTGACTAATGCATCTAACACTATGGGCAATTTAGCATGACTAATTCACCTGACCTACACATCTTTGGACTGTGGGAGGAAACCAGAGCAAACCCACGCAGACACTGGGGGAAATGTGCAAACTCTACACAGACAGTTAGAGTTGCCCAAAGCAGGAATTGAACCCAGGTCCCTGGCACTGTGAGGCAGATGTGCTAACCACTGAGCCACTGTCGATGTCTCAGCTAATATTGTCTATCTGAGTCAATTCATCCATAGCAGTTAATACTCAGAGTGTTTGTGAGTGCTCAGCTGTGAAAGGAAGCATCAATAATATTGTAACTGTTTCAGGATGCATAGAGTTAAATATTTCAGACTTATTGATTTTTTAAAAATCATCATGAAAATTGACAGTACTGTAGGAAGAAATTGGGTAGAAATATGTAGAAGGAACACGTTACTTGGAAGGTGAGTAACCTTGGCACTTTACCCTTAAGGATCAGTTCTAGTTTTGCAAAACAATGGCACAGATTGTACTAAAACTTCGCTTCTCATTCCAGAAGAATGACATAATGGCTTTGCAATTTGAATTTTATATTACCATAGTGCTGTCACACAGTCACTTGTGTCCCACTACTGCTACTGACACTGGGGGGGTGAGTGAGCGAATGGTAACAGTGCAGTGAGACAGCCAATTGCAATGGTGTGACAATGCGGAGTCAGTAACACAACGGAATTGTATAACTGAGAGAATTCGATGGCATTTTGTTCAGCCTTGTGAACTACAACACAATGCATAAAATTAATTCTGAGTGTATTCTGTTTCAATTAAAACCAAACTATTTCAACAACAATCCTTCAAAAAGCCAGAATTGAATGCTGCATAAACCTATAAATGCTCCAAACTTCTGCGTATGAAGTAAGACTGAGTGACACCCTTTGAATCAGTTTTCATCCCTTTGGCCCTACTCAATGCATTAGCTTCTATTTGGATACAGTTCCATAGGTGCATATAACCCTCCAGTATCTTACCTATCTCCTGTTCTTCATTTGTGAGGCAAGGTGGTGAGTGTCGAATATTCACTCTGTGAGACCCAAGTCTAATCATGTCTTCATTAACAAATTGCCTTTATATGGCACTTCTTAATAAAGTAAGACACTCCAAGGTGCTTTGCAAGAACATAATTGGACAGAAATAGAACTTGATCCAAAAATGATGTGGACACGTGACCGGACACTTCGCCATAGAGGCACATTTTACAGACTGTCTTCCAGGAGGAAAGAGAGGTTTCAGCAAAGAAATCCCAGAGCTTGGCACAATTGCCAATGGTGAGGCTGAAGAGGTGGAGAATGCTACTTGTCCAACATTCTCATAAAGTGCACCTTCCACGAAGGTGTTTTTAATCCCCCTACTAAGCTCAGGGGAGAGAAGTTATGTTGGTTCCCTGGCTGAAATTAACAACTCAGCATAGCAGAAGGAGTGAACCTCAATTATCTGTGCTATCTGGTTCATTACCACACCAAGTCATTATGGATAAATTCTCAGAGGCGTGAGGAAAAATGGCTTTCGCCAGACACAAAGTAAAATTAGCCCAATGGATATGAAGCGACTTTTTTTTGATCCAGAATTATTTTTCTAAAGGGATCAGGATTATAGGATTGGGCACATCTGGTGCTGAATCATGGATAACTGTGCCTTCCTTGGGTTTGCTCGATTACCTTAGGAAATTAGGGAAAAACTTTTTACATTCTCTTCAAATTTGACGCAAGCTCTTTTTTTATTTCCCCAGGAGCTGACCTAGTAGCTGATGAATAGAGCATGACTGGCACTTTTAAATGGATAGGAAGGGCACTACCGCTACATTCTTCTTATTGTAAACAAGATGACTTTAAATGTGCTGAAATTATTAGTGTATCGACCATCATCATTAACATGGTTATAGAACAGAGAGAAAGTGAGGACCGCAGATTCTGGACATCAGAGTCAAGAGTGTGGTGCTGGAAAGCACAGCAGGTCAGGCAGCATCCGAGGAGCAGGAGAATCAACATTTTGGGCATAAGCCCTTCATCAGGTTATAGAACAGTTCATATCTAAACACCTATTTAGTCATGACCACTTTGACTTCAAAATAGTCACGAGAATAAATGCATTTATATATTTTTAAAATTGTCAACAGAACTCCCAGCCCCAGTAACCTCCACCATTCTACTTTCCCATGCCTGTCCTTGGACTATTTTACACTCTCCTCTCTCTCTCCAACCTCTACTTGATGGCAATTCCTTAAAAAGAAGGAAGAAGGTCTGTGGATTTTTGTTATAAATTCTATTACGGGATGTGGGCATTGCTGGCTGAGTCAACATTTATTGCCCATCCTAATTGCCCTTCAGAAAATTTGTAGTGAGCTGCCTTCCTGAATCACTATAGCCCATGTGCTGTAGGTACACTCACAATGCTGTTAGGGAGGGACTTCCAGGATTTGGACCTAGTGACAGTGAAGGAATGGCGATGTATTTCCAAGTCAGGATGGTGGGTGGCTTGGAGGGGAACTTGCGGGTGGTAGTGTTTCCATGTATCTGCTGCACTTGTTCTTTAAATGGTAGAGGTCATGGTTCGGAAGGTGTTGTCCAAGGAACTTTGATGAATTGAAGCAGTGTATCTTGTACATGGTGTCCAGTCGTACCATTGGACTTTGATGGTGGAGGAAGTGAATGTTGAAGGTGGTGGATGGGGTGTCAATTAAGTGGGCTTCCTTGGCCTGAACGGTGTTGAGATTTTTGCGTGTTGTTGGGACTGCACACATCCAGGTAATTGGGGAAGATTCCATCACATTCCTGACTTGTGCCTTGTAGATGGTGGACAGGCTTTGGGGAATTAGGAAGTGAGTATTCGCCTCAGAATTCTCAGCATCTGACCTGCTCTTGCACCCACAGTATTTAGAGTCATGCAGTGCCTTCGGCCCAACGTGTCCATGCCGACCAGGTTTCCTAAACTAAACTAGACCCATTTGCCTGTGTTTGGCCCATATCCCTCTAAACCTTTCTTATCCATGTACCTGTCCAAGTGTCTTTTAATAGTGTTAAAGGTTGAGATGGAAAGGAATTTCTTAAGTGTGTACAAGACAATTCTCTGATTCAGTATGTGGATGTACCTACTAGAGAAGGTGCAAAACTTGACCTACTCTTGGGAAATAAGGCTGGGCAGCTGACTGAGGTGTCAGTGGGGGAGCACTTTGGGGCCCGCAACCATAATTCTATTTGTTTTAAAATAGTGATGGAAAAGGATAGACCAGATCTAAAAGTTGAAGTTCTAAATTGGAGAAAGGCCAATTTTGACGGTATTAGGCAAGAACTTTCGAAAGCTGATTGGAGGCAGATGTTCGCAGGTAAAGGGACGGCAGGAAAATG
>NC_057752.1:5066981-5072005 GCF_004010195.1 Chiloscyllium plagiosum
GATAAATAGACAAAGTCTTTTCCCTGGGATCGGGGAGTCCAGAACTAGAGGGCATAAGTTTAGGGTGAGAGGGGAAAGATATAAAAGAGACCTAAGGGGCAACCTTTTCACACAGAGGGTGGTATGTGTATGGAATGAGATGCCAGAGGATGTGATGGAGGCTGGTACAATTGCAACATTTAAGAGGCATTTGGATGGGTATATGAATAGGAAGGGTTTGGAGGGATATGGGCTGGGTGCTGTCAGGTGGGACTAGATTGGGTTGGGATATCTGGTCGGCATGGACGGGTTGGACCGAAGGGTCTGTTTCCATGCTGTACGACTCTATGACTCTATGACTCTAAATGTTGTAATTGTACTTGCCTCTACCACTTCCTGTGGCTGCTCATTCCATGCATGCACCACCCTCTGCATGAAAACGTTGCCTCTCAGGGCCCTTTTAAATCTTTCCCCTCTCACCTTAAACCTATACCCTCTAGTTGTGGACTCCCCTACGCTGGAGGAAAGACTTTGGCTAGTCACCTTATCTATGCCCCTCATGATTTTATAACACTTTATAATGTCACCCTCAGTGTCCAATGTTCCAGGAGAAAGAAGTCCCAGCCTGTCCAGTCTCTCCTTATAACTCAAACTCTCCGGTCTGAGTAACATCCTTGTCAATCTTTTTTGCGTCCTTTCCAGTTTAATAACACCCTTCCTATAGCAGGGTGACTAGAATTGTACACAGTACTCCAAGTGTGGCCTTGCCAATGTCTTGTACAGCCATAGCATAATGTCGCAACTCCCATACTCAATGCTCTGACCGATAAAGCAATCATGCCAAATGCCTTCTTCACCACCCTGTCTACCTGTGACGCCACTTTCAAGGAACTATGAACCTGCAACCCTAGGTCTCTCTATTTAACCACACTCCCCAGGGCCTGACCATTAATTATGTGAGTCCTGCCCTGGTTTGTCTTACCAAAATGCAACATCTCACATTTATCTAAATTAAAGTCCATCTATCATTCCTCGGCCCACTGGTAAATTTGGTGTCATCTGCAAACCTACTAACCATGCTTCTTATATTCTCATCCAAATCATTTATAAACATGAGGATTCATATGGATAGTCCAGTTCAATGTTAACCCCCAGCAGGTTAGTATATACAATTAGGATATAAACATATTTTTATTTTAGTTGCACAGGAGTCACCTCTTCATTTTTTTTTGGTATCAGTTTGCATATAATTAGTGGTGTTGGCTACCAGCATCAGCAGGGCAGTGTGAGCTGCACAATATCAGCTACTCCTGTCCACTGGCTTATTGCACTGGAGAGCAGCGTAGAAGTGCTATTAATGAGAACAAAATCAGACCTGAAATAAAGCATTAAAAAAAAAGAGAAACCACCTATAAACTAGTAATGGGTTTTCTTTATTATATGGATATCTGGCACTGCTTTCAGTGTAACCTGTGCACAGAGAGTTCACTCCAATTTTAGTTGACACGCTCCCAGGTGCTGATACCACATTTAAAATCGACTGCAGGTGTAAGAGGCTGATGTGAACCTCCTGGGATCAGTTGTGCTGAAGGAAAGCCAAGTACATGTGTTGGGCTGGTAATTCAATACGGCTCAATGCATAAACAGATTCGGGGCAGAGGACTGTATAAAGGATGCAACAGTACATTGAATTCAGTTCATCCTGATCGTAACTGGCTGTAATCTGATAATGTAAATAGAGCCAGAGATACTAATAGGAAAGGTTGTGGAGAGAATTGCATATTGGGAACTATGAGGGGAAAGACTGACTGAGAACAAGAGAGTGGGGGAAGATGGGGAAGAGGGAAATGGGGAGAGAGAGAAAAAAATTGAGATTAAGAAAGTCAAGATTACGGAGGAAATCAAATTTGTTGAGAAAGAGAACTTTAGCCCACAACTCTGTGGGCTAGTCCACTTCATGTTCAGCAGAAGAATTTGAGCATAATAAGAACATGACAGAGAACTTGTGTGGCCAGCTCCCACCAGCTGAATTGATCCAAAACTCCCATCCTGTTTTTGGGAGAACAGTACAGCACAGGAACAGGCCCTTAGGCCCACCATGTCTGCGCCAACCATGATGCTATTCTAAACTAACCCCATCTGCCCATACATGATCTGTATCCCTATCTTCCCTGCATGTTCATGTGTCTATTTAAATGCCTTTTATCTGCTTCTATCACCTCCCCTGGCAATGCCTTGCAGGCACCTACCACCCTCTGTGTAAAACATTTGCCTCACATATCTCCTTTAAACTTACCCCTCTCACCTTAAACCTATGCGCCCTTGTATTTTCCTGGGGAAAAGACTATCCAATTTATCTTTGCCTCTCATAATTTTATATATTTCTATCAAGTCGCCCCTTAGCTTCCAACACTCTTGCGAAAACAATCCAAGTTTGTCCAACCTCTCCTTATAGCTAATACCCTCCAATCCAGGCAACATCCCAGTAAAGTTCTTCTGCATCCTCTCCAAAGCCTCCACATCCTTCCTGTAGTGTGGCAACCAGAACTGCACACAATACTCTAAATGTAGCCTAACTAAAGTTTCATACGGTTGCAACATGACATCACATTTTATACTCAATGCTTTGACTCATGAAAGTATGCATGCCATTTGCCTTCTTTAATGCCTTATGCACTTGTGTTGCCACTTTCAGGGAGCTATGGACTTGCACCCCAAGATCTCTCTGTATATCAATGCTCCCAAGGGTCCAGTCGTTTACTGTATACTTTCCTGTTGCATTTGATCTCCCAAAATGCACCATACTTGTCCAGATTACACTCCATCTGCCATTTCTCTACCCAACTTTCCAACTGATTTATACCTGTGGTATCCTTTGACAACATTCCTCTCTATCTACAATTCCACCAATTTTTGTGTCTTTGCCAAACTTACTAATCAGATCACCTACACTTTCATCCAAATAATTTATTTATATTACAAACAATAGAGGTCCCATCACTAATCCTTGCAGAACACCACTGATCACAGAACACCAGTTAGAAAAACACCTCTCCACAACTACTCTCTGTCTTCGACACCCAGGCTAATTTCACATCCACCTTACCAACTCACCATGAATCCCATGTAACGTAATCTTCTGGACCAGCCTACCATGAGGGAGTTTGTCACATGCTTTAGCAAAGTCTATGTCGACAACATTTACTGCCCTACCCTCAATCAACTTCATCACATTCTCAAAACGCTCAAACAAATTTAAGACGTGACTTTCCCCATATAAAGCCATGCTGACTATCTCTCATAAGTCCATTCTTTTCCAAATGCAAGTAAATTCTGTCCTTAAGAATCTTTTTCAATAATTTCCCTACCACTGATTAAATGCTCACTGGCCTACAACTTCCTGTATTATCCCTGTTGCCTTTCTTAAATAAAGCAACAGCATTGGTTATTTGCCAGTCTTTTGGGACCTCATCTGTGGCTAAAGAAGAAACAAATATCTCTGTCAAGGTTTGAGCAATTTCTCCCCTTGTCTACCGCAGTATCGTGGGATAGATCCCATCAGCCCCTGGAGACTTACCAACCTTAATATTTTTCAAGACAGTTAAAACCTCCTCCTCCTTAATATTGACATGCCCGAGACTATCAACATGCTTCTCCCTAATCTTACTATCATCCATGTTTTTCTCCTTGGTGGATACTGATGTGAAGTACTTATTAAGGATATCACCCACTTCTTCCTGATCCACGCATAAATTCCCTCCTTTGTCCTTGTGTGGACCTACCCTTTCCCTAGCTTCCCTCTTGCTTCTAATATATGTATAAAATGCTTTGGGATTCTCCTTAATCCGACTTGCCAAGGACATTTCATGGCCCCTTACAGCCCTCCTCATTCCTTGCTTCAGTTCTTTCCTGCTTCTCTTCCTCAAGAGCCTTGTCTGATTTCAATTTCTGAAACTCTACAAAAGCTTCCTTTCTCTTTTTGACTAAACTTTTCAATATCTCTTGTCATCCAGGATTCCTGAATCTTGCCATCCTTACCTTTCATTCTTACAGGAACATGCTGATCCTGAACTCTGATCGACTGGCCTTTAAAAGACCGCAATGAACTTGTAAAAATAATTGTAAATAATAGAATTGAAGGAGAATTAGTCTGACTGAGACATCACAAGTGGAGGCATAATGCAGGATAACTCTGATTTTTTACAACCACCTCTTCAGTAATACTGTAATTATCTATTTGAACAACATCATATCGATCAGAGCCCTTTTTACCCTCTCCACCTGAGAGAGTCTCTGTATGTTTTGGTGCATGGCTCCGCATTGCCCTCTCTCAGCTATAAAATTCACTGTCATTTCCCCACACCTTGATATCCAGTACAGAAACAGACCCTTCGGTCCAACTTGTTCATGTCGACCAGATATCCCAACCCAATCTAGTCCCACCTGCTAGAGGACTCCCGAGGACCTTACCATTAAGTGTATAAGTCCTCTTTGATTGTGTTTTTTGAAGAAGAAACAAAGAGGATTGATGAGGGCAGAGCGGTAGATGTGATCTATATGGACATCAGTAAGGCATTCGACAAGATTCCCCATGGGAAGCAAGACTGGTTACCAAGGTTAGATCTCATGGAATACAGGGAGAACTAGCCATTTGGATACAGAAGTGGCTCAAAGGTAGAAGACAGAGGGTGGTGGTGGAGGTTGTTTTTCAAACTGGAGGCCTGTGACCAGTGGAGTGCCACAAGGATCGGTGCTGGGTCCACTACCTTTCATCATTTATAGAAATGATTTGGGTGTGAGTCTCCGGGGCCTGATGGTCTGCATCCCAGGGTATTGAAGGAGGTGGCTCGGGAAATCGTGGATGCGTTGGTGATTATTTTCCAGAGTTCAATAGATTCGGGGTCGGTTCCTGAGAATTGGAGGGTGGCTAATGTTATACCACTTTTTAAGAAAGGTGGGAGAGAGAAAGCAGGAAATTATAGACCAGTTAGTCTGACCTCAGTGGTGGGAAAGATGCTGGAGTCTATTATAAAGAATGAAATTAC
>NC_057752.1:5075343-5078305 GCF_004010195.1 Chiloscyllium plagiosum
CTGTGCTGCTGCGTTGTCCCTCAGTCAGAGATACCAGACTCACTGTGCTGCTGCCCTGTCCTTCAGTCAGAGATATCGGGCTCATTGTGCTGCTGCCATTTCCCTCAGCCAGAGATACCGGGCTCATTGTGCTGCTGCCATTTCCCTCAGCCAGAGATACCAGGCTCACTGTGCTGCTGCCTTGTCCCTCAGCCAGAGATACTAGGCTCACTGTGCTGCTGCCTGGCCCGTCAACCAGACATACCAGGCTCACTGTACTGCAGCATTGTCCCTCCCCGAGAGATACCGGGCTCACTGTGCTGCTGCGTTGTCCCTCAGTCAGAGATACCAGACTCACTGTGCTGCTGCCCTGTCCTTCAGTCAGAGATATTGGGCTCATTGTGCTGCTGCCATTTCCCTCAGCCAGAGATACCAGGCTCACTATGCCGTTGCCTTGTCCCTCAGCCAGAGATACTAGGCTCACTGTGCTGCTGCCTTGTCACTCAGCCAGAGATACCAGGGTCATTGTGCTGATGCTTTGTCCCTGAGTCAGAGACACCAGGCTCACTGTGCTGCTGCCTTGACCCTCATCCAGTGATTCTGGGCTCACAGTGCTGCTGCCTTGTCCCTCAGCCAAAGATGTTTTGCTCACTGTGCTGCTGCCTTGTCCCTCAGTCAGAGATACCGGGCTCACTGTGCTGCTGCCTTGTCCCTCAGTCAGAGGTATCGGGCTCACTGTGCTGCTGCCCTGTTCCTCAGTCAGAGATATCAGGCTCAGTGCGCTGCTGCCTTGTCGCTCAGTCAGAGATACCAGCCTCATTGTGCTGCTCTCCTGTCTCTCAGCCAGAGATTCCAGGCTAACTGTGCTTCTGCCTTGTCCCTCAGTGAGAGATACCAGGCTCACAGTGCTGCTGCCTGGTCCGTCAACCAGGCATACCAGGCTCACTGTGCTGCTGCCCTGTCCCTCAGCGAGAGATACCGGGCTCACTGTGCTGCTGCCTTGTCCCTGAGCCAGAGACACCAGACTCACTGTGCTGCTGCCTTATCCTTCAGTCAGAGATACCAGGCTCACTGTGCTGCTGCCTTGTGCCTCACCCAGAGATACCAGGCTCATTTTGCTGCTGCCTTGTCCTTCTGTGAGAAATACGAGCCTCACTGTGCTGCTGCCTGGCCCGTCAACCAGACATACCAGGCTCACTGTACTGCTGCATTGTCCCTCAGCCAAAGATACCGGGCTCACTGTACTGCTGCATTGTCCCTCAGCCAAAGATACCGGGCTCACTGTGCTCCTGCGTTGTCCCTCAGTCAGAGATACCAGACTCACTGTGCTGCTGCCCTGTCCCTCAGTCAGAGATACCAGGCTCACTGTGCTGCTGCCCTGTCCTTCAGTCAGAGATATTGGGCTCATTGTGCTGCTGCCTTGTCCCTCAGCCAAAGATGCCCGGCTCACTGTACTGGTGCCATTTCCCTCAGCCAGAGATACCGGGCTCATTGTGCTGCTGCCTTGTTCCTCAGTCAGAGATACCAGGCTCACTGTGCTGCTGCCTTGTCCCGGAGCCAGAGATACCAGGCTCACTGCGCTGCCGTCTTGTCCCTCAGCCAGAGATACCAGGCTCACTGTGCTGCTGCCTTGTCCCTCAGTCAGAGATACCAGGCTCACTGTGCTGCTGCCTTGTCCCTCAGCCAGAGATACCAGGCTGCTGCCTGCCCCGTCAATCAGACATACGAGGCTCACTGTGCTGCTGCATTGTCCCTCAGCGAGAGACACCAGGCTCACTGTGTTGCTGCCCTGTCCCTCAGTCAGAGATACCGGGCTCACTGTGCTGCTGCCTTGTCCCTCAGCCAGAGATACCAGGCTCATTGTGCTGCTGCCTTGTCCCTGAGTCAGAGACACCAGACTCAGTGTGCTGCTGCCTTGTCCCTCAGCGAGAGATACCGGGCTCACAGTGCTGCTGCCTTGTCTCTCAGCCAGAGATACCAGGCTGCTGCCTGGCCCGTCAACCAGACATAGTACGCTCACTGTGCTGCTGCATTGTCCCTCAGCGAGAGACACCAGGCTCACTGTGTTGCTGCCCTGTCCCACAGCCAGTGATAGCAGGCTCACTGTGCTGCTGCCCTGTCCTTCAGTCAGAGATACCGGGCTCATTGTGCTGTTGCCTTGTCCCTCAGCCAAAGATACCAGGCTCACTGTGTTGCTGCCAGTTCCCTCAGCCAGAGATACCAGGCTCATTTTGCTGCTGCCTTGTTCCTGAGTCAGAGACACCAGGCTCACTGTGCTGCTGCCTTGACCATCAGCCAGAAATACTGGGCACACTTTGCTGCTGCTTTGTCCCTGAGTCAGAAACACCAGGCTCAATGTGCTGCTGCCCTGTTCCTCAGTCAGAGGTATCGGGCTCAGTGCACTGCTGACTGTCCCTCAGCGAGAGATACCGGGCTCACTGTGCTGCTGCCTTGTCCCTCAGCCAGAGATACCAGGCTCACTGTGCTGCTGCCTTGTCCCTCAGCCAGAGATACCAGGCTCATTGTGCTGCTGTCATGTCCCTCAGCCAGAGATACCAGGCTCACTGTGCTGCTGCCTTGTCCCTCAGCCAGAGATACCTGGCTCACTATGCTGCTGCCTTGTCCCTCAGCCAGAGATACCAGGCTCACTGTGCTGCTGCCTTGTCCCTCAGCCAGAGATACCAGGCTCACTGTGCTGCTGACTTGTCCCTCAGCCAGAGATACCAGGCTCACAGTGCTGCTGCCTTGTCCCTCAGCCAGAGATTCCAGGCTCACTGTGCTGCTGTCATGTCCCTCAGCCAGAGATACCAGGCTCACTGTGCTGCTGCCCTGTCCCGTTCGGGACACCACCCATGCCCTCCACCTGCTCCATGATTTTCGCTTCCCCGGTCCCCAACGCCTTATTTGCACCATGGACATCCAGTCCCTGTACACCTCCATCCCCCATCACGAAGGACTCAAAGCCCTCCGCTTCTTTCTTTCC
>NC_057752.1:5079534-5079943 GCF_004010195.1 Chiloscyllium plagiosum
TGCAATCTTCTTCCCGCCCTCTCCGCCCCCACCCCAGTCTGACCTTTCACCCTCACCTTGACCTCTTTCCACCTATCACATTTCCGACGCCCCTCCCCCAAGTCCTTCCTCCCTACCTTTTATCTTAGCCTGCTGGACAAACTTTCCTCATTCCTGAAGAAGGGCTTATGCCCGAAACGTCGATTCTCCTGTTCCCTGGATGCTGCCTGACCTGCTGCGCTTTTCCAGCAACACATTTCCAGCTCTGATCTCCAGCATCTGCAGTCCTCACTTTCTCCTCAGCCAGAGATACCAGGCTCAATGTGCTGCTGCCTTGTCCCTCAGGCACAAAAACCGGGCTCACTGTGCTGCTGCCATGTCCCTCAGTCAGAGATACCAGGCTCACTGTGCCGCTGCCTTGTCCCTCAGT
>NC_057752.1:5080443-5097595 GCF_004010195.1 Chiloscyllium plagiosum
TACAACTGACTGTGTGGAGTTTGCACATTCTCCCCATGTCTGCGTGGGTTTCCTCCGGGTGCTCGGCTTTCCTCCCACAGTCCAAAAATGTGCATGTTGGGTGAATTGATCAAACTAAATTGCCTGTAGTGTTAGGTGTAGGGGAATGGGTCTGGGTAGGTGCGTTTCGGTGGGTCGGTGTTGACTTGTTGCGCCGAAGGGCTTGTTTCCACACTGTAAGTAATCTAATCTAAAAATTGTGCAGGACCATTCCGGATTGACAGGACCTCTCCAGTGTGTAATGTCCTTTTAAAGATGGCGCTGGAGCCAGGGATGCTGATCCATTCAGGATATCATGGCAGTGACGATTTGTTCTGGGTCTGGCGAGTGATAGAATGGGTCTAGAATCGGATAGCGGGATGCTGTAGTTAATGAGATGTGTTTGGTAACATACAGTGAGAAAAGTCTCTGGGCCTCGTGGACCTGAATAAACTGACAGTTAGGCAAAAAATATAAAATTCAGCCTACATTAACTTTTTTGACTGTGGGACATTCCAAGGTGCTCCGCAGCCAAGTACTTAGTCACTGTTATGATGTCATGTCACACAACAAGCTTCCACAAACAGCAATGTGATAAATTTATTGGTGAGATTGATTGAAGGATAAAAATTGGCCAGGACAATGGGGAAAATTCCCTGCTCTTCAAAATTGTTTCGAATTTAGAATTCTTGCATTTGTTCAGATGAGTGCAAGATGAAAAGCTTCAGAATGGCATCTCTCTTTCCAGTGATATTCAAAATTAGGGCAGTCAGGGCCTCAGTTTAATGTCTCATCCAAAAGAAGCCATCTCTGATAGTGCAGCACTCCCTCAGCTCTGCAGTGGATGACAGCCTGGAGTTTTGTGCTCCAATATCTTCAATAGGACTTGGCTTCATCAGCTTTTGACTCCAAAGGAAAGGGCTACCAACTGGGCCTGCTGACTGGCTGAGAGATGTGAAATTGGCTCCTCATGACATCTTTGGGGTGGAAGTGAATTTTTCAGGAACGTCTAAATATCTCCAACTGTGATGGCCTGATGGAATAAACCGATGAGCAATTTCAGGTGAAATGTGGCTTTGAGGTGAAGTGGAGTACTGCTGATTCTCCCAGTGGGTGACAATGTATAAAAGAGATGAGCCATTCGTACTGATTTCTCTCTATGAACCCTACCCCTGAAACCACAGCTGGTTACATCTCTTTTGATGTATGAACAAAACCTTTCCTTATGAGAAAAGCTTGACTAGCTTATGCCTGTACTTTGTGGAATTTAGAAGAATGAGCCAATCTCATTGAATCATAAGATTTTTAGAAGGACTTGATAGGGAAAGGTTGTTTCCCCTTGTGGTAGAGTTCAGGACCAGAGGAGATAATCTCAGCATAATTTACATTTATGACGGAGATGAGGAGAATTTTCTTCACTCAGTGGATAGTGAATCTGTGAAATTCTTTACCACAGAGGGCTGTCAAGGTTGGGTTGATCAGATTAGATTAGATTCCCTACAGTGTGGAAACAGGCCCTTCGGCCCAACAAGTCCACACTGACCTTCCGAAGAGTAACCCACCCAGACCCACTTCCCTCTGACTAATGCAATGGGTAATTTAGCATGGCCAATTCACCTAACCTGTACATCTTTTGGACTGTGGGAGGAAACCGAAGCACCCGGAGGAAACCCACGCAGGGCTGCTTAGTATATTCAGCGCTGAGATATAGATTTTTAATCAGTAAAGGAATCAAAGGTAGGAAAGTAGAGTTGAGGGTGACCAGATCAGCCATGATCACATTGAATAACAGAGAGGACTGGGTGGGCTGAATGGCATATTTCTGCTCTTTCATCTTATGGTCCTTCCTTGGCACAGGACATGAAAACATAAATCTGGCGAGAGGGAAGTGAGTTCGAACAGATTGGCCTCCCTCAAACTGAGCGAGGTCTGGTGAGCTGCCCCACAGCAGGGAAGATTGAACGGATCTACTGTAGTTTAAATTGGGTCAAATAAGTCTGGAGCAGTTGGCACCTGAATGCTGGCCTTCTCGCTCAGAGGTAGGGACACTACCACTGCACCACAAGAGCCTTTGAATTGGGTCAATGTTGGCCTCCTTTATTTCTTGCCATTCCCAACTCCACCATTTTCGCCCCCGCGGTTCTCCCCGCCCCCAGTAAAGAATCTGTTTTGACCAAAATGAGTCAATAAAGGAGTGACCGGAATCGATCTGGTTTGAAGGCAGTGACCTATTTACATTTCCTCAGCGTTTCATCTGGGTTGAAAAGAAAAGAAAATTCCCCCCGCCTCCCAAATTAATGGACCAGGCCCTTTCATTTCTGAACGATCCCTCAAATTTGCAAATAAAATGTTGTAAAGCTGCCCTATGTATGTGTTTTTTTTTAAAAAATAATGTTTACTTCTTTTCAGGTTTTGTTTTGGTTTGCGTTTTGTGGGCTTCTGTTTCACGGGTTTTCTTTCACACTCTGATACATTTTCTCACCTGTCAGTGACTGACTTGTCATTGATCGTTTTGCCTGCAAAAATGTGAGCCAGCTATTCATGACCATTACAAAGGCAGTAACTTTCTTTCAGTGTTTTCTATATCCATTGTATTCGCTGCTGTTTCTCGGGCGGTTCGCCTACCTGATTATCCGATATCAGCCACCGGGATTGTGTTCACTGTTAACACAACAGAAATGTTTCTGTATTGTACCTACCGCCCCAATTCTATTCGGTTGTATTAAGGTCAACCCTTTTCGCTGTACGTAAATCAGGGTCAGGCTTTGTCTGCTTCAGGAGCTATTAAAGAACCATTGAATGGAAGAGGTGGCGAGATTTTTGTTCCAATTGAATAAAGTTCCCAACATTTTCCATGATATTACAATAGAAGGTCGACTGTTACTCTCTCCCAAATATTCTGGACAGCAGAGGTGTAAAGGGTTACTGTCTTTGGAGCTGGATCGCTTCTCACAAGTGACCACCCAAGCCCTGCTGTCTGAGACAGCTCCTTCACCCTGGGATCTGTGGTTACTGACTACCGCCCTTCGGCTTCTCGTCCAGGTGGCAATTATTCACGTAGGAAGCTTGAGGGCTGTTCGACTGCAGTGGGCATCGCAAACGAGCCCGCTGGTGGCCCCACGTGCCTTTTCCTGCCCCTTTTTGGCTGATCAGAGATGCAGAGGGCCGACTGAAGCCGCCTCAGCCTCGGTGCTGGGCCTGGCCAAAGTGGCCATGAATAGCCCCAGGCAGAGGGGCTCGTTCTCCCTTGACTGCCTGGGCCTCTTCCGCGCTCGGCTGCCCCGGGGGAGGGAGCACGCGGTGCCCACTGCCTTTCCAGACCGGTGGGCACCGCAGGGGCTGGCGGGTGGGCATCATCGGCCTGGGCAATGTTCCGTTTAAAAATTAAAGGCCACATGAAAGCGACTTCTTGAATATATTGTTGAAGAAAGTCACGTCCCTATGAAACCCCCGCCTACCACAATACACTGACTTTTCTCTCCATACACCTCGCCCCATTACTGTTGCAGGAAAGCCCATGTCGACACGCCATATGGACTATTTGGACCCTCTGTGGTGTTAGTGTCACGCACTGAGGCCTCATTAAGTTAGATGCCCACAGTCCATTCGGACCCGACCCTCCAAAGAGGGGTAACCCACCCAGACCGATTCCCCTACATTTGTCCCTAACTAGCTATGGTCAACTTAGAAGGGCCAATTCACCATAACCTCTGGACTGTGGGAGGAAAACCCACACAGACACAGGGAGAATGTCACCCGAGGCTGGGATCGAACCCGGGTCCCTGGCGCTGTGAGGCAGCAGTGCTACCCACTGAGCCACTATGCCCGCCCCATATACAGTGTATCACTAACTTGCAGCACACGGAAACCACCGAAGGAGCTGCGGATGCTGGAAATCAGAAACAGAGCAGGAGTTGCGGGCAAAGCTCAGGGGGGTCTGGCAGCATCCCTGGAGATGAATCACGTTAACTCCACTTTCTCTGCACAGTTGCAGCCAGACCTACTGAGCTTTTCCAGCAATTCCGCTTTTTTTTTGTAGGAAGAAACTACCTCTCGCTTTCTGTCAGCGGACCGGCAATACACCTCTCCTGGTCTATACTGGCTGATGTCGCAGCCTGGCCTGTGTGGACGGGGACAGGACAGGGACTGCTCCCTGTTGCAGTGCGACCGCCTCGCGTGAAGCCGCCCCGCTGTGGCAGTTGGGGAGGTTTCAGTAGATATACAAATGCACTCACAGAAACCTGGAGAGCCGTGGCAGCTGAGGTGCGGCTTGTGGGAAGGTTTCGCTAGCTTCCTGCCAGGAAATCCGAGGGCGATTTACCTGCGCCAACGTGGCATGGTGTCCAGTTCGGACTGAAGGGAATTGCCAATGCCCGTGAAGTTTCGCCCAGCTCCCCCTTCCCTCCCCTCCCGAGCTCACCAAGCCGAACACCAGCAGCTGCTTTTGAGGGGGTGGGGGAATCTAGCCTTGTCCAACCTGTAACAAAAAAAAAATTGCTGGAATACCTCAGCGGGTCTGGCAGCATCTGTGTGGAGAGAAATCAGAGTTAAACGTTGCGGGTCGAGTGACCTTTCCTTGTGTTCACTGAGGGCTCCCGGGGAGAGGGAACGGGGCCAATGTGGTTGAAATGAAGGGGAGACGATACTTTGGGAACTGCTCTGGTGTTTGGTTGTAGATGGGGTGAGGGTTGTCAGTGAGGCAGGCGGGGTTTGAGGAGTGGGGCGGGGGGTGAAGCTTGGCTTGTTCTGTGTGTGTGTGTGTGTGTCTCACACAAGGTGGTGACCAGGCGGGAACGCGCTTGCCTGACGAGGGACTGCCTCTCTTGGTGGCGCGTCGCTCTTTTATTTGTGTTCCATGGCTGTGCCAGTGAGGGCAGCGTCTCTATCTCCGCCAGTGCGCGCCAGTCCTCCGGGAGCAGCCGATTTCCAAGCAATCCGCAGCCGGCGAGAGGCGGGGAGATGCAGCCCGGCTCCGAATTAGCTCGCTTCGGGCTGCTGTGCTGCTGCCTCCTGGTCCCGGTGCAGAACTGTGGCCCCGGCCGGGGTTACGGCAGGAGGAGACCGTCCCGTAAGCTCGCCCCCTTGCTCTACAAGCAATTCATCCCCAATGTGGCCGAGAAGACCCTGGGGGCGAGCGGCAGGTCGGAGGGCAAGATCAGCCGCACCTCCGAGAAATTCAAGGAGCTGACTCCCAACTACAACCCTGACATCATCTTCAAAGACGAGGAGGACACCGGAGCTGACCGCCTCATGACCCAGGTAAGAACGATTCTGCTCTTCAGCCAGGGCTGAGATTCCCCCCCCCCCCCCACTTTCCCAGCCCCCCCCCCGCCTTTATTATTCCCATTGACAACAACAACAAAAATCCTTGCGGGTTGAGCTGATGGGTTCCCTCGCCACATCCTTGCCTTCTAGATTCTGAAGGGTTCCATCGTGTGTTTAATTCATTATTGCCTCTCTCCCATTGCATTTGGCATGTCTCGCTTGGAGAGGATTTGATGAGGCGGGGTGGGGGGGGGGGGATTCTGTTTTGAAGAACCTTGCTCTCCCTCGCCTTCGAGAATATTTGCTCTTCACGGGCCATTTCCAGCGCCTTCACTTGGCATTTCATTGAATGAATTATTCCATCATTTCGGGAGCTGCCTCTCCACCCCAGAAAAAAAAAACATTTTGCAGCTCAGCCGGGAATCTCTCACATCCCCTTCTTCCCCACCCCCCCCCCAAGTTAGGTGGGAGACTTCACATTCCTGTAACCCCCCCCTCTCCGTACCCTCCAACAGCACTTTAGATTGTGCAGCGGATGTCAAAACATAAAGCAGAGAGCCTGCGATGTTCCGATTGGAGCCGGAGGGCGAGTGTTGCTGATGTATTATTGAGGCAGAGCTCCATCACCGTTTGTTGGCTTCTCGCTCTGCACAATGACCACCGGAGCCGAGCTTCAGGGAACCGACAGGCTGCGACGGGACAACACCGACGGTGCTGCAGAGTTTAACGTGGGATGGAGCTGCTGCTCCCCCTCCCTCTCTCCCTCCTCTCACTCGCCCTGAGGTGAGCTGCCGGCGGGGTTGCTGGGCACTCGATCCCAGAGTGAGGAGAGCCTGCATCCCGACCGTTTGGAGATGGGGTCGGCAGCAGCAGGCCTGCATCCCGTTGCTATGGAGATGGGGACCGGGATCAGGCCCCCTCCGGGCCCCTGGAGTGATCAGCATGTTCTCTCTATCTCTCGCTCCGAGCCTCCTTGCTCTGTCTCTCAATCTCTCTCTCAGCCAGTTAGTGAGGGGATAAGCCTCAGATCTTATCTATTGTGTGTGTGTGTGTGTAGATTGAGAGTGTGACTGAACGAATGTGGCTGTGAGTGTGTGTCTCGATTGACTGGAGTGACTATGAGTGGAGACTGAGCGTGCGAGTGTGTGTGATTGTGAGTGCAATTGTGAACGCGAGTGTGTAATTCTGATTGTGTATGTGCTGTGCAGGAGTTTTAACTGCACGCTGGTTTCTACCTGCTCTGTTTTCCCGCATCCTGTCATCTTAAGATGGGTAGAATGGCAAAGGAGAAAGACAGCAGCCCCAGGGACTTGGAGAAGGGCCATGGCAGAGAGGGAGCTAAGAGAGAGAGAGAGTCCCTGAATCAAACAAAACGCATCTTAGAACAGGAAGCATGGCCCTTCTTCCAAATACCATTCCCTGCCTGATATCCACAATAGTTGCAATATCAGACTCTCGGAAAAATAATCACGATAACTTCTAATTTCGGGCGAGCATAATTTGAACTGCTTTTGAATTTAGTAATCGAGGTCGTTTTACACACTCAGCCTTGACTGCTTTCAGCACGAGCTGGCTTATTCGATTGTACGGATCTGTAAGTATTAAATATTCGGAAACATTACTGGCGAATGTCCTGTGCCCACTCACAGTGCCACCTGGATTTGTTCTCCTTCTTACAATTGGTCAAACCGGATTCGAATGGAGGTCTCAATCGTTGCCATTGTTTTCCCCTAGCGTTCAGTTGAGCAAAGGCTTCACTGGGTCACAATAAATCTTTGGAGATTGCGAAAACTCTGGGGTTCCTGTGGATTTTCCAAAGAGTGCACATTTGGCCCTGCATTTTCAGGGTCAGGAAGGGTGGGGTTGTGAGGAGGACTAGCGGACAATGTTCCTGCTCATCAGCATGGACCCGTCCATTAGAACTACACACGGGAGGCCAATGCAGAGGACACTGCTGGCCAAGTTGTGATGGTTCCATGAAGGATCAGCTCGGACCCTCCACTTTAGGCATGAAGGGGAAGAGTGAGCTTTCGAAGAACATTGTTGTTGGCTTTGTAAAGGGTAAGGGAAGAAAATAGGAAGGGAAATAAATAAACGCCCTTTATTTGCAGACCGTCAAAGGAAGCTTATAAATGTTATTCCACTCACAGCAGCTGCATTTCAGATGCTGCTGACCCAACCTGACAAACCACTGTTGTTAATCAGGATGGCTCTCCCTCCCAACTCAGCCTTTCCAATTGGGGCAGTAAATGACTCATCTAGAAGATGTTGATTTTTATTTGCTTTCCAGAAAACATCAACATGAGACTCTCACCTGCCATTTCTGCAGCCCAGTGTAAACATCTCTCTTGAACTAAGTGGTGGGGACATTTCAATGTGGCCTCCAGTTTGATTAGTTATCTCCACACTTTTTATAAAATCAATCACTCCACCTCCGCAACAGGGTTGAATTTGCAGAATCAACTCAAAATTGTGATCCATGGCATAGTTATGGACTGCAGCAGTTCATGAAGGCAGCTCACCACCACATTCTCAGAGACAATTAGGGATGGCCAAGCCAGCAACAAACACTTAGGTCCCATGAATGAAAACAACTAAAATACTTTTCTTTCTCTCATCTTTGAACTCGAGGCTAACAGATAGTTTTTCAACTTAAAATGTCAATGAAATTATTCCTTTTAGGATCATCCCTGATATAATGACTTTTCACTGCAAATATGTTTTTTATTGCATGAACAATAATCTTAATCCAATTTTAGCCTTGATAGACATTTGCTTCTCCCCATGAAGTAAGTGTTTGTAGCTATCTGAGTCAATGACAGTGCAACATAATCATTTCCTTTGAATATAAAAATGACCATCATTAAATGGCAAAATGCAAATTCACATAATATTGTCAGGAAGCACGTTCACTCTTTTTCTCTAAAATTACTCTTTTTTTTCTTCTCATTCCCCTAAGTTTTCTCTCTTTCTCTCCATTGATTCTAAAAGCAGTAACATGCAGAGCTGCAGTTCAGTGAGCCTTTGTAACCCTCTAGTACTTCCTGACTGAGATCTGATATTAAGGGTTAGCAGGATTTTTGATGTGGGCTTGATTCTGGTCCCATCCAGAATGATGCACAGGCATCCCTGGGCAGGTGTTACCGGGCAACAGTCAGGGATGCAAATACTAACTGTCCTGTCTCTTTTGGCTGATGTCCAAGACTTCATCATGCAAAATCTAATCTGGAACTGGCTTGTGTCTATATAGTTAGGTCCCACAACTTCCATTGTTTGTTCAAAATGATGAAGGCTTTTGAATATTCAAAATTATCACTTTGGCAAATGAAGAGAAACTGTTTCCAGTGCCAGGAGGGGCGTTATCCAGAGGGACACAGATTGAAAGTAATTGATAAAAGAACCAGAGGGTAAAAATTCTCTTTTGCATAGCAATTGGTGATGATCTTGAACATGATTGCCTGAAAGGACAGGGGAAGAGATTCACCTCTAACTTTCAAAAGGGAAATGAGGATATTGTTGAGAAAGAAAAATCGGCAGGGCTTTGGGAGTAAAAGCAATGCAATGGGAAAAACTGGACAGCTCTTTGAAAGAGCCAGGACAGGCACAATGGGCCAAGTGGCCTCTTTCTATGTGGTATGGTTTTCTAAACATATTGCATAACTCACATGGTTGCTACATTTCTGTCCTTTTTGCCAAAATACATGTAACTGACTTAAGCAAGAAGAATATGATACATCTGTCACTGCTGCAAATTAAATGGAACTATTAGGAAGTTATGGAATTGCAACCACCTCAAAATTCATTTGATGTATGGAAAACCTTGGTTCAATGTAAAAAGGGCAACAGAAACAGATATGATCCTCCCAGAAAGGATGTTGTTTTAACTTTACTGTTTTGAAGGGTTAATGATGGGTGAGACTTCCCACTGAAACCCCAAGATGAGTGCCACAATCAGGACCTGATTTTCAGGAAACGTATTGCATAACTTTATCACTCACTTAACCTGTGTCATTTATTGTCATAAACCTGCTCCTTTGCTGTTTTCAGTTTCCTAGTACTGACTTCTTTGTTGAAAGCAGTTTGCATAATTTCAGAATTATGCACTATTTAAATGTCGGGGGAATAGTTTAAATGTCAGTTTTTCACAATTGCCATTGTTCCACTTGCTAACCAGGGAAAGCAAAAGTGGTCAACAAGTTGGGGTTACTGTAGCCTGTCGACTAGAAAAATGATCTGACATGAGCAGGCCCCAAGAGAGCAATAAAGGAGGCAATAGAAAAGAAGTCTTTTTTTTAAAAAGGCCTTTGCACATTAACTGTAACTGCAAGAAGCTGTTATGAAAGTATCAACAAAACAGAGTGTTGAGGGGATGCAGAAGTATAAATATAGCAGTGATTTTCTTCCTTTGCACTGATCTTCCCTCTCTTTTTCAGGCCGCAAATACCAGTACCTTGCAAACTTTCAACTCAAAACACGTGACAAAATGCGATCCATTGTACTTTTGTTTTTAAATAAAATTGGACAATTCTTTAATTTTTAAATCTGCTTTAGTACTATTATCATAGGATCCATATTGTCTAATGTGCATGTTTCATATGACTCCACACACTCTTAGGTTCGGGGAGCAAATATAAAATTCTGTAAATCAGGCTGTTTTCAAAGGGCTAAAGCTTTGTAAGAGGAGAAAAAGTTTAATTAATTTCTTTTTGGTTTTGTTTTGTTTCTGGCCACTTGTGCAAAAGCATGACAAATATTCAGAATAATATGGTTTTCATGATAATCAGGCAAAGGTAGAAGCCACAAAAATAAGGAAAATATCCCTATTAGCATAAACTGTTGTGTTTCTTAGATACACTGTCTAATTTTCTGTATTATAGACTCCAATTCCTACTTTTATTGGGAAAGTAAAGATACAACTAAAGTTGGCAGCCCAATTCCCAGAGTGCAATATAGTAGCCCAAAGAAAGGCCATCTGACACTTAGAGATGAAATTTGTCCTGGCGCACCTACAATCCATTTTAGATTCTGCTCAATTTAAGGTAACAGAGAAAATGACTATCACCCAAAACAAATTTCATTCCCATTATACCAAAGTGATGTCATACCAACAGACACATTTACTGCCTAGCCCATACAATCTGAAATTTCATGCCTAAATCACCCCCCCCCCCCCCTTCACCCACACTCCTCACCTCTTCACTTCTAGGCACAAGATAAGTGCAAGTTTTTAGAATGATCAATGATCCATTTGTTGAGAACTCTCAAAGTAGATTAGATTCCCTACAGTGTGGAAACAGGCCCCTTGGCCCAACAAGTCCACACCGACCCTCCGAAGAGTAACCCACCCAGACCCATTTCCCTCTGATTAATGCACCAAACGCTATGGGCAACTTAGCATGGCCAATTCACCTGACTTGCACATCTTTGGACTGTGAGAGGAAACCAGAGCACCCGGAGAAAATCCACACAGAATGTGCAAACTCCACGCAGACAGTCGCCCGAGGCTGGAATCAAAGCTGGGACCCTGCTGCTGTGATGCAGCAGTACTAACCACTGAGACACCATGCTGCCCATCTTTTGAATTGCTTGTCATGATTAGAATGTGGGATTTAATATCATAGGATGTAGTTGAAGGAAATAGCTTAGGTTCTCTGAAAAGAAAACTAGACGAGTGCTTGAGAGAAAAGGGAATAGAAAAATATGTTGAGAGATTAGATTCTTATTATGCAAGGTGTTGAAAGGTGGGCTGGTGAGAATGTGGATTTGAGGTTACAATTGGATCAGTCAAGTTCTGACTGAATAACAAAGCAGGCTTGAGGGGCTGAATGACCTACTCCTTCTCTCAACTCATGTGTTTGTATACTTATACCAAGATGAATTGGATGGAATGGGATTCGTAGAGAGTGTAAACACCACACAGCCTAGTTAGGTTAAATGGGTGCCGCATATTTGATGTGATTCCTCATAAGACCATTTCTTTCTCAAAAATATTTTTTAAAAGATTGGAAATTGTGCAAAATTTCTCTCTGGGTTAAAGTCTTATTTGAAATAAGTTTAAATAAATCAAAACTATTTTAATTGGGACCTGTTGCGCTGTTTGTCAAAATATATCGATTCAATCAATGATTCATCTAAGAAATGCAAGACAGCTATTATTTTAACTTGTATTCAATTGCAACTGACATTAGAATAACATTCATTGGAATATTTAAGTATATAAGGTAATTGTTGAAAAGATTAATTGTGAACAGTTTTATTCACTTCTATGGGATGACAGAATGGACATTTTCTTCTTACCTTTTATTTGCTTCTTTCTTCTTTTGCTTTTCAAACAGGTTCTATTATGAAAGCAAAACATGTTATCATTAATCAAATATAAATCATGCAATGATTAGAAGACCAACTGACTATGGCTCTCGATATACAAAACAATGCTTTAGTAAAGATTTGAACAGACTGTTCAGATTTGATTTATATTCTGAGAAAGTTCGATAAAAGATTAAAAACACACATCTTTTACCTGTAACAAACACAAGTTGGAAAATAATAAACGATGATAAAACAACTTGCATTCAGTTGGGGGGGTGTGGGGAAGAGGAGGTGAGGCCAGATGACAAAGGTGTGACTGGAAAGAGCAATGCCCAAACTTGAAGAAGACCTCCCTAAATTTCCACTGTAACATTTTGCTTTCTAGCCATTGCCATATATGTTTTTTTCTGTGAGGGAGATGGCCAATTTTGGGCAATTTTATGTTGTTACCTCATCCCCAGGTACTGTACTGAGACCGTCCAAACCTCTTCCACTTTGGGCTCTCAGGGATAGACAGAAGAAATATGCCTCTCTTCCAGTTTGGGCTGGATGTGAATTTGTGGATAAATGTTATCATCTAACACTATCAATTCAGAGCTTTGCGCAGCATTTGTGCATATCGAGAAGTTGAGCATAAAATACAGCTTTATGTCTGCAAATGGTAAATTGTAACATTTCTTTCCTTTTTCTCAGCTATTGTGCCATCCATCCAGTCTCTTGTAAAGTAACTTTAACAATCATCCACCACATACTGTACTGTGCTACTATTACTGCTACTATCAAATAGGGATGAGTAATAATTATTTCTAAAGCTATTGACTTATTTGATAAGTCAAGCCACACTTTCAGGAGTTAAATATATTACAAAGTGATTTAAACTTTGGAACAGAAATGGGAATGATGTCAATTTGGTTGAGGAGATTTGAGCTTAATGTAATCTACTGTAAAAATAGAAAATGGGATTTGTTCAAACTGTAAAGGTTTTGTGTTGCACACGTGTAGTACAGAGCAGGACTATCCAAGAAGTTAAAAAGTAAATTTTGCAACACTGTAGTTGCTAACAAATTCTTTATAATGCCCTGGGCAATATCTATAATTCTGCTGAAACAGCAGGTAGAGAGCTCAAGCTTTCATTTCATAGCAGGAAACCATTCACAGCATCAACATCCAGCTTCACACACGGGACAGATCAGAGTGTTACCAGAGGACTATGCTGCGGTTGTATTTTTCTTCATTACTTACTGTAAAACATGCATTTCCAGTTGGCTGTTTATCACTATATTTGATCACTTTACCAGAAAACTTTATGTTGATGTCAGGAATAGAGTATATTCACGCAGTACATATTCCCACATTCTGTTAAATGAGAAGACTCCTTATTGCTGAACTGAATCAAGCTTTCAGGCACATTCATTTAATATTTGTATGGAAAAAGTAGTACAGATCAGTCACAAATTTTAAAACACATTTGTCATCAAAATATATTTACAGTGGGGCCTTTTAATTTTGTTTTGATTTGCCGGTCAAGTGTTTGATGTCTCTTATATTTTTTTCTCCTCTAATTATTTCCCTCCTTGTCACTAAGACACTGACCTTTGATGAGGGCAATTTCATTGGTGTTGACTGCCCTCTGTACCTTGCTCAAGTGGCAAAAAGCTGAGACTGTGAGTGTCGAGATATTACTTGAATTGTGCATGGTGTAGCTGAGTCTGTTTATACTCTTTTCAATGGCCACATACTCTTTCCAAAACGTATACTTCAAAACAGTTTTATAAATAATTGTTAAAATGTGACATTACATGAAGTGTAATACAGATTTATTTCTTGCAATATAGCACATGGCACTCTAGTGCATCTCACTACACTCACAGGTTATATTTACTATTATATTTCATTTCAAACATTATGCAATGCATTATAGCCGGAGAGCTTACACAATGGCGTTTCCCAATTAAGCCTTTGCAGTATCTTCCCCAAGCTTTAGCATGTCCCTCTGCAAGTAGATGTGGACTTTTTGAACATGCCAGTCAGCTAGGGATAGCTGTCTGCGCTGGAAGACCAGCAAGTTTCAAAGAGACCAGATTTTTGGTAAGTTGGTGGCCCTCCAGCAGCAGTTGATGTTTATCTTCATGTGTGTCATAGGAGCAGCCTGTAGAGCTGAGCTGTTCAGAAAGCCCCTCAACAAAAATCAGTGCATCTCCCTTTAGACATTCTCTGCAAAGGCACATTCCAAAGGGAAGTAGGTAACTGTCTCCACAGTCCAGCCACCTTGAGAGCAGTGTAAGGTGGTACTGAGACTCTTGGTGAGCATGATGAGTTTGCCAGTAACTCACCACCAAACAAGTTATATTTGGTTCTTGTTTGAAAGTTCTGGCAATGAGGATTTTGCCCAATGACTTTGACAGTCTGCTCAGGGAACTGTCTGAGAGAATCCACCATCTCTTTTTCCCATTGAACTTTAAGGATGCTACATGCAGATCACTGCCCGATGAACTTGTGGTTAAAGGTAGTTTCCTGCATAAACTGTTCCACAAGGGACAGGTGGTTTGACATGTCGAACTGAATGGAATGTTGCATGGCAAGTCATCAGACCCATCCTTTACAACACCAGGGGCAGGGATAAGCTCCACATATAGTAACACTTGGTGCTAATGTGTCAAGGGCGGAGGTAGCTACACACAAAGATGGCCATCAGTACCAGGACAGCATTGGGTATGTTCTTCTCCCATTATCTAACAGTTTGTACAATATGTCCCTGTGAACATGGTCCATCTTTAATCTGCAGATCAAACAGAAGATGGTCCTGGTGACCTCTGCTGTGTAGAAGCTGGATATAGGCCAGACCTGCAACAGAAACACAATGCATATTGAACCTGACAGCCAGGTTTGTGTCCACAATGAGGGAATGTCACTTCCAAGTGCCAATTTTGTTTTAGCATAGCTATACATTCCCCCAGTTGGCACATGCCCCTGCCCATATTCCCAGAAATATCAGGTAATCTGACCAGATGGTGAATATGACAAATGATTGGTCAGCTCAGTTCCCAAAGAATATGGCATCTCACTTGCCACAACTTGCTGAGGTCAACTGTCACAATCCAACTGCCATACTTACTTAGATCTATTAACTTGGCACTACTTGGAGAGCAGTCTTGGGATTTTTCGGGTCTGTATGGCCTCTTCCAGGTAAGATATTGATTCCATCACTGGAAGCATCAAGGAAACCTTAAGCAGATAATTCTAAGCAAATTCTAATTATATCCCCTGTAGTCTTTACGAATACAAAGGAAAAGCGAATGTTTTTCTACAAGACATCTCAATGAACCTCAACTCTCTAACATTCTGCAGCCTATAGCCAATCTTGACCCACATTAAGGCCTGGCAGACTTATGTTGGTCTTCTAACGCATCCAATTAAAAATCCTCATCTTCATGCTTAAATTTCTTCATGGCCTCACTCCTCCCTACCTCTGTAATCTACTCCAGTCATAAGTTAGCCAGCAAACACCCTCCTCCCCGGCTGCTTCCGGAAACCATCACCCTCAATTTTATTCTTCCTTCACCTCTGGCTTGATGAGCATTTATCTCTTCTTTTTGCTCCACCATTGTTGGCAGTACCTATAGCTATTCAGACCCCATGCTCTGAAATTCCATCAAGCCCTCTGCCTCCTCTACTCATTTAAAGACCCTCCGTAAAAATGCTGAGCTTGCTTGGGCTTGTGCCTCCTACTATCTTCTTCTTTGCTCAGATTACACTTACTGAAGGGTATTAGGCTATTCTTTTCTAGATTTCAAACTTTGTATATCTAACTTGTTGTTGAGAGGTGTAACAGGATATTCATTAACTTGAATCGTTTAAGAAAGTTGAATTTAACAGCCCTAAGAATGATCTCAAATACTTATTGCAGCCAATGCAACTCTACAGCACAATTACTCTGTGATATTGCCCTGTTGGGTGACTTGCGATTCCATTGATACAAGAGATTGATGGATTAATGTGCTGCACTGTCAAGTGATAGGATGCAGATTCACACTATTTCCCAAACAGTGAAATCCCCCTCATAGCTGGGTTGCCAAGGGGTGTCATTAAATACAATAAAACTTCTTGAGGAGGAAAAAAAATTTGAAAATAACTCAAATCTGTCTGTAATTCATCCTAATCCTCTCTTAATTTTATGATCTCCATGGTTTGAGCGTATCAGTACCTAGCATGTATGCATGAAATTCCTTTGTCTACTATTCTGGTGGCAGTGATTTTAAATGGGTCAACCTCTCTGCTATAATACTGAACAAAGGAATTGTATTTGAATGTGTTAAGCCTTTGTGTGCTAGTATTTGTACAGAGTAATTTCAAGGTCATAGTCTATAAGAATGATAATTGAAAAAATTTTAAGCACTTATACATTGTGAATCTGATTTTGGGAGAGCAATATTCAAATGCCCCTTGTGTATTGCTTTCCCTGCTTGATAGCCTGATTTAGCACTGCTCTCCCTGGAGGCCTTTGAAGGACAAGTCTTAAAAAGGAGACAATTCCTGGCTCTACGGATTTCATTGTAGTGCACTGCACATAGAAAACATTTAAAATTATGAAACCTTAATTTAAAATACCATGTTGCAAACATTTGTTCTTTAAAGCTAAATTATTTTCTACTTGCAAATGGTGAGATAAGATAATTCAGTTTAGTGTCTGTAATGGTAGCAACTGATACAAATCTTTTTTTCCATTGAACATTGTAGTTATTTCATTGCACAGAATGTAAAAGATTCAGGGAGGTCAGTCATAGAGTCATAGAGATGTACAGCACAGAAACAGACCCTTTGGTCCAACTCGTCCAGATATCTTAACCTAATCTAGTCCCATTTGCCAGCACTTGGCCCATATCTCTCTAAACCCTTCCTATTCATGAGCCCATCCAGACGCCTTTTAAATGCTGTATTTGTACCAGCCACCACCACTTCCTCTGGCAGCTCATTCCATACACGCTCTTGCCTCTGTGTGAAAAAGTTGCCCCTTACGTCCCTTTTATATTTTTCCCCTCTCACCCTAAACCTATGTCCTCTAGTTCTGCACTCCCCCAACACAGGGAAAAGGTTTTGTCTATTTATCCTATCCATGCCCCTCATGATTTTATAAACCTCTATAAGGTCACCCCTCAGCCTCCGATGCTCCAGGGAAAACAGCCCCAGCCTATTCAGCCTCTCCCTGTAGCTCAAATCCTCCAACCCTGGCAACATCCTTGTAAATTTTTTCTGAACCCTTTCAAGTTTCACAACATCCTTCCAATAGCAAGGAGACCAGAGTTGCATGCAATATTCCAACAGTGGCCTAACCAATGTCCTGTACAGCCACAACATGACCTCTCAACTCCTGTACTCAATACTATGACCAATAAAGGAAAACATACCAAACACCTTCTTCACTATCGTATCTACCGGCGACTCTACTTTCAAAGAACTATGAACCTGCACTCCAAGGTCTCTTTGCTCAGCTACTCTCCCCAGGACCTTACCATTAAGTGTATAAGTCCTGCTCTGATTTGCTTTCCAAAATGCAGCACCT
>NC_057752.1:5098329-5106648 GCF_004010195.1 Chiloscyllium plagiosum
ATGTCCTTCTCCACAGTAAAAACTGATGCAAAATACTCGTTTAGTATCTTCCCCCATCTCCTGTGGCTCCATACATAGGCTGCCATGTTGATCTTTGTGGGACCTATTCTCTCCCTAGTTACCCTTTTGTCTTTAATGTATTTATAAAAACCCTTTGGATTCTCCTTAACCCTATTTGCCAAAGCTATCTCATGTTCCCTTTTTGCCCTCCTGATTTCCCTCTTAAGTATACTCCTACTGCCTTTATACTCTTCTAAGGATTCACTCAATCTCTCCTGTCTATACCTGACATATGCTTCTTCACCAAAACCTCAATTTCTCTTGTCATCCAGCATTCCCTACACCTACCAGCCTTTCCTTTCACCCTAACAGGAATATACTGTCTCTGGACCCACGTTATCTCAGTTTTGAAGGCTTCCCATTTTCCAGCTGTCCCTTTACCTCCGAACATCTACCCATAATTGTTAGTTTGCAAATGCAATCTGTTTTTACAGAAAGTAAAATGAAGTAGCATTTTATGACAGGTTAGAGCCAGAGCTACCTTTTGAGGTCATCAACAAGCATCACTTTTACTAATTTTTCAGGAAGTTTATTGATTGAAGGCAACATCCAATGTGTGAGATCTTGTGGATGATATGTGAAATGTAGCAAAATAGACATTAAAATCAGTACAAATCTTCCAACTTAAATGCCCATCTTTGTTCAAGAGTAAAGACTTACATTGAACAGTATGAAGATAGGCATGCAGCATATGGTGTGGATGTGGCTTTTCATCTACTACATACAAAGCTTTTTATCAGCGTCACATTTTTATTTGTGGCATTTGCATTCATTACAATAAAAGAACTTCTCTTTACGTTGTGAAGCAAATGGTTTGGTATTTCAGAAAACTTTAAAATTAGATGATAAATCAGTCAATGACCAAGCCTTTGGTAATGCAGAATTGGACTAGATTTTTTTTTAACATGAATTTGCTTCCTCTGGATATATATCTGACTGTACCTGAAAGCCAGGGTCCATCATCCTCCATTGCCCTGCGTAGGTCACCATTTTTGATATATCAGCCTTAACAGCAAGCTAACCAATGACAGCTGAGCCCGCCACTGTCCTGTGTTTTCACTTTGAGAGTATAGGACGGTCATGTTACTAGAGAAACAAGTGGAAAAAATGAAGGAACCAAGGACCAACGGTAAGGGAATATGTGTGTAATGGCCTTAGAGGGCCAGGGCCTGTATTTTAGTAGTTTAATTTCACAGCTAGGCACTAGATTGCAGGCATTTGCAGTACCAAGAGAGGTCAGCCAATAATAATGACCACTTCTTGAACTTCATTAAATGCTTTGTCATATGAAGGATCTTGAAGTGTTTCAAACAATTGATTTTGAAGTGCTAGTGACTGCAGTGCACTAATCTAACTCTGCAGTGCAGTTGGTACATCAAAGACTGACTACATTGTATTTAGGAGTACACTGAACAGTGGGAGAAGCACATGTCTGCTAGCAACAGCATTACCTTAAGATCAAAGTGCATTTAAAGTGGAATGAAAGCCAGGATTAAAATATTATTTCTTCTTCTACTTTTGTTTTAATATCCAGCATGCATCCCACCTATTTTCTTTCACTTCATTAAGGAGTCTTCATTCATTTAGTTAGAACACAATAGAGTACTAGACATATTTTGTGATCCTAAGGAGCTGGGTTTGAAGAAAATGTTGGTCAGTCATAGGGCTACAACATTTGCAGTCTCAATGTTCCATTTCACATTCCCAGTCAATGCGGTTTTCCTATATTTCCATCTAATACAAAAGGAGTCACATTCACCTTTTTTTGTTTGTGAATTGCATCTGTTTCTCAAAATGGTACTCCCCTGCAGTTGGATTCATACCTCACCCTCAATAATTTTGCCTGACAGAGGCCAGCAAAATGGCACACAAGTTCTTCTTGAGCAATTCATAAGCTGTTTAATTTCTTGTGAACTGTCTGGAAAAAAACTTGTGCCTTGAAGTAATCAGAATTGTACATGAACGGTCATCTGCAAAACCAAGGTTTTTCTTGCCTGTGATTTGGATCTCCCTTCATCAGCTGATTAAAAAGCAAGTTGTGGATTGCTAAGCACTGCCTCAGAAACCACTGCAGAGAGATTAGAGAGATTCACCATGATCTCAGGGAAGATACGAAGGTATGCAATTTCTGTTGACTGTAGAATGACATGTAAGCATCTAGAACCAGAGGTCACTGCTGAAAAATAAAAGGTCACTTAAGGCAGAGGTGAAGAGATTTTTTTCTCAAAGAAAGGCATGAGTCTTTGGAATTCCCTTCCTCAAAAAGTGGGGGAAGCAGAGCCTTTGAATATTTTTAGGATAGCAGCATATAGATTCTCAATTAGCAAGGGGTTGGGGAGGGGGGGTTGGTCATGAAAGGTTAACGGGGGAGACGGGAATGTGGATTAATCAGAACAGCCCTGATCTTATTGAATGGTAGAGCAGGCTTGAGGGGCTGAATGGCCTACTCCTGGTTTTAATTTATATGTTCATGTCAGTCTGTTTGCTTTAACTGATTTGTCCATCAATAGTTCTAGGTTCTCACTTTTTATAAATCAATCCAATTCATCTTTCTGAAGTCAAAGTTCATGATCTCACACTTGCTAACATTGGGATGAATTGTCTGTACTCCTTGCATTCACTTAATCTGTCTCTGTGCAGTTGTGACTTATTTATACTTACTGTTCCTTTAAAGTCTGTGTGTGTGTGCTCGGTAGAAGATAGCACTGATCTTGCAACTTAGTGCATTCAAGGGTGATTTTGGAAAAATGTACTTATGTAACCACACATATACTTTCTGCTCTCCTCACATACAATAGTGGGTCTCTCTAATCTCTCTGCAGTGGTTTCTGAGGCAGTGCTTAATGGAAACAAGAGCAGCAATGTACAGCATAGCAGGCACTGTTACAACTCTCAATCTTACAAGTCAATTGTTAGTCCAAAGTTTGGGGATTTACAGTGAGTGAGGGACTGGTTTAGAAGAGTGTGAGAAAAGGGCAGAAGAGGTGTAGACTGATGATGGACCAGCAAGTACAGGGTGAAGGCTCACCTCAGTAGCTGCTACTATGTGAAGTCCTCAGGCGAGCAAGCTTAGTGTTCCTGCATTCCAACAGAGGCTTATTTAACAATGGACAGTATAGAGTAAGATTAGACTTAGTAAAATGTTATGCTGGATCAACTAGACTCTTAAAAGGCGATAAGCCTTTCTTTGCTAGCTTAATGTCAGTCCTGCTTCTATTTTTTTCTGCCTCTTGCTTGCACAAAGCCTCCCAGTATTGGTATTGATGCTCTTTTCCTTTCCTTGTTGATGCTCAGTCTCCTTGTGCTTATGCTGTTCTTTTGCAGCCTTCACTTAAATAATTTTTAATTGGTACACCTGATCCTTATTCTTTATCCTCTATAGTCAGATGAGCCAATTCTAACTCTGTGTTCACATTTTTCTCAGCTCTAATAATAAATGTTATTTTCTTTTGATAACTAACTTCCAGTTTTATCTTTGAACACCTTGTTTCATCTGCAGGTAACACTTGTCACACTTTACCACTGATTGTTACAAGTTGGGCTCCTCCAAAACTTTTACTCATGTTCACAAAAACGAAACAGTTTCATGAATTCAGTACCTTTTTCCCATGTGCAATCTGGAAAGATATGGTACCTAATTGTTGCAAGACCAGGAAAAAGCCATGCTATTGGTGGCTAAATACAAATAAGTCAGGTTTACTACAAACTATAACTTTATAGTTAATCAGATATAATATAAAATAATCAGATATAATAAAAGATAGCACTATATAGATATAGTATTTGCACTGATGTGTAAACTGGTAAACTGAAACTAAAAAACTAAGGATTAATGTATTGGATTTTTTTTCAGCCTACTATAGTTACATCTTGGATGAACGTAATCTGATGCTGCACTTCTTTTGTGTTCACCTGTATCAGTATGATGTAACTTCAGTCTACTTAAGTGAATTAAGATATACCAAAAGATTGCATGAAATATGCCTGTTCCAGCCATCTTCCAATGTTTTAGATCAATCTGGAACTTTCAGTAGGCAGCTGTCTTTGAGGGAATTCCAACAGCTGAATAATCAACGTTAAAAATATTTCCGTTATGTGCTCACTACTTGATATTTACCAGTTCAAACTTGATCCAAAGTTTTTTGGAACTTCATCTCACTTGTATTAATTGCAGATAGTTTACCTCTGTCCTTATCCAGCCCCCTGTATCAATGGGGGATAGTTTACCTCTGTCCTTATCCAGCCCTGTATCAATGGGGAATAGTTTGACTCTGTCCTTATCCAGCCCTGTATCAATGGGGGATAATTTACCTCTATCCTTATCCAGCCCTGTATGAAGTGCAGGTAGTTTACTTCTGTCCTTATCCAGCCCTATATATTTATTTCACCTACAGTGTTCAATGCAAGGACAAAGAAAATCCTATCACAAACAACAGCATTTTAAAGAGCGCAATAAATTAACCTATCCACAATTTTATGAGCAGTAAAACAGCACTGGCAGTGATACTGCCTTTGACCACAGCTTCTCACAATAAGTGCAGAATCAGTAAACCTCCACACAATAGATATATTTAATAACCATGTTTGGTGAAGTCTATCTCTGTGGCATAATTGTTTCTACCCATTTAAACCAGTACATGACTGCATGTTGGTGTCACTGATGTGGCACCAGCGAGAACTATTATCCATAGTTGTGCAAGATAACTGTGTGGGATAATGCTGATCTGTCTTTCTGGTGTTGTAAGCCATGAGACACATTCTGCTTCAGTATGCATACAGAGGCAGAGGAGCAAACCTATGATAAAGATATCAAGACAACTATGTCTCACACAGATTCATATTACCCTGAGGTAGTTGGTAGGTGCTGAATTTCCTAAAACCTGACATTGTTTTTCTGAAACTTTTTCCATAATTCACAATGCCCACATATTACCCAACTATTCACTATCAAGGGAGCCAAGTATGCCTGAAAATCCAGAGCTTATCGTGGTAAATGTGCTTCCTTACCATCAGAATAACCGCACCTAACTGTGCATTATGTGAATAATACCCAAAGGAAAAGAGAGGGTTTTGAACTTTTGAGGGTCAACGGTATGAATCCAGTATTCTGATAATTGACTTTTAATTGCAAAATTGGTCCTTACAAGTTCAAGTCAAACTCTCCATTTGGCAAAGCCATATTCAGCACAGAACTCAGTTTTATGCTGTTCTTACCCAAAGTAAAAGCTTGCCTGAAAAGAATGAATGTCAAAGGCACAATTCAGATGCACACAGTACTGTTTAATGACAATTTATTAAAGAAAAAATTGCTTTGTGCAATTTATCTTGTAGATGATTTATGCTGTCCTCAGAAGTTTACCTTATCACTGCTTATGATTTGGAGAGTGTAGAACTGTCCAGTGAAGAAAATATTGTACACTATCGCCTACATTGCAAGCTCATCTTCATGATCTGATATTAGAAGCAGTGGCTGCATTTGTTGGTGTAGGTCAGAAATGACAGTGTGGGTTATAATTGACATAAAGGGCCATGTATGAAAATGGGGCTCAGATTGAAAATAACAGTGACATTTTTAGGTACATCCTGCTTACAACAGCTAACCTCCTGATAGTCTGTTCCACTTTAGCTGGACAGTTCTGACTAGCTGGGAACATCAGCACCAATCTTTTCAATCTAGCAGACAGTAGCAAACAATCATTGAGTCTTTAATTATTTTCCTCTCTGTTTTGGTTACTTACAACTCAGCATTATATGCATAGAAATAATTAACTGATTTGAATAACTAGAAGAAAATTTTCAAAGAAGAAAAAAAGACTTGCATTTCAGTAGCACTTTTCATGAGCAATTAATTTCTAAAACTGCCCTGGAGCTACAAAAGTATTTTTGCAGTGTAGTCACTGATGGAATGTAGTAAACGACATAATGTAGCAATAACACCAACTTTCCTCACTAGTTTATGTTCTTTATCTTTTTGCAATGACTTACATCTTGAGAGAAACATATTCCATGTTTTTGCCTAGCTAAGAATCAAAGGTAAGATCATTACATCTTCCTAACTAAATGTACCACACAATCATGTAAACTGTGGTGATATAAAAACGGCAATTCCTCTCCTGGACCGCAGTTCCTGGTAGGAAAATAATATAATGGTAATCTGTAAAAGTAAGCCCAGGCTACTCAGAGCAGCCCAGTAAGAAATAGGTGAGGAATATTCATAGCAATTATTAGGGTGGGACAGGACTGATTAGTTTGTTTTTTTTTTCAATTCTGCTGTTATCCAATTCTCTACTAAGGAAGGGGATAAACATCTGTTTAATAGTAGCAGTTTATAAAAGCTACTGTTTAAGGAAACTTTATACATGTGAAAATGAAGATTTATTTGCGACCTCTTCCAGCTGAACATTTACAGGTTTTTGCTGGTAATGCTTTCTGCTGAATGGATAGCTAGCAGAAAGATGCTTACTGGCTTCACAACTGAGAAACACACACGCACAAAAATGCCCTTCTAGTACCTGCCTAAACACAATCAAAATGTTACTTTTATCAGACTTGGAAGATGGTGACTGTACATGACTTGATTATAAAGAACTAACTGCAACTGTTATTCCTTTATTCAGTTATTATAAATTGTAATGCCTCAGCTTGTTTCAGCAGTGAAGAGTTGAACTGGACAGATCAGAAAGAAAATCATTTTTAATCACAAATGTGTGGTGTCCTCTCCCTGATCCTTGACCTGCTTGCCACATAAATGGTCAACATCCTATATTTTACAATCAAACAAGGTGCAGCAAATTAATACAGAAAAATTCTTCTGCATGAAATATGTTCAACATTGCATTGATAAAGCCATGAAACCAATTTGCTGGTTGGAAAAGAGAGGTTTTTCAATCTCTAGGAATTAGAAGGGACAGATCACTAAGGAAATAAAATTAGGGATAGAGAGTCTTTTGGGCCATCATGTGATTACTCACTTTGTTCAAGTATATTCAGATAAAAAAAATTTACATTGATGTATGGGACACAGTCGTAAAATGCAGGTAGAGATTCAGCTTGATGATAGTGCAAAACAAGGAATGAAAATATATGTATTAAAAACCCTTGAATTATTAACTATCTCACTTATTCTATCCTTGTAAAGATTATAGATGAATGGGTTGACAACAAATACACATTTGAATGGGGTTTGATATCTCACTTGTTCTTTGGGGTATTCTAACAATATGTAGAACCATCTGGAACAGTATTGACTGTTTCCATAGCAATCCCTTTTTTATGGTTGCTGCAAGACAACTGCCAATTCCATTTCTCTGAAAACATCATGAACCAATGCTCGCCAGTTTTATCGTGACGTAAGTGATGACATCTGTATTCTGTATTTTCCTCACAATATTAAGACCATTAACAATTTGCTTTAACAACTGAGGAAAATACCTAAATGAAAAATTCATCATTAGCCCGCAGCTAAATAGGAAAAAAAAATTCATCGTGTTAGGGGCACATTAATATCTTCAACAGCCTTGTTGAGGGGAAATTCAATGCCAATTGTATGAAGGGCTCTTGTGGTGCAGTAGCAGTGCTCTACTTCTGAGCCAGGAGGCCAGGGTTCAAATTCCATCCTTCTCCAGAAATGTGTAATAATATCGCAAGAATAGAATCCCTACAGTTTTTCATCGAATCCCTACAGTGTGGAAACAGGCCATTCATAGAACATAGAACATAGAACAATACAGCACAGAACAGGCCCTTCGGCCCACGATGTTGTGCCGAACTTCTAACCTAGATTAAGTACCCATCCATGTACCTATCCAAATGCCGCTTAAAGGTCGCCAATGATTCCGACTCCACCACTCCCACGGGCAGCGCATTCCATGCCCCCACCACTCTCTAGGTAAAGAACCCACCCCTGACATCTCCCCTATACCTTCCACCCTTCACCTTAAATTTATGTCCCCTTGTAACACTCTGTTGTACCCGGGGAAAAAGTTTCTGACTGTCTACTCTATCTATTCCCCTGATCATCTTATAAACCTCTATCAAGTCACCCCTCATCCTTCACCATTCCAATGAGAAAAGGCCTAGCACTCTCAACCTATCCTCATACGACCTATTCTCCATTCCAGGCAAAATCCTGGTAAATCTTCTCTGCACCCTCCGCAAAGCTTCCACATCTTTCCTATAGTGAGGCGACCAGAACTGCACACAGTACTCCAAATGTGACCTAACCAAAGTCCTGTACAACTGCAACATCACTTCACGACT
>NC_057752.1:5106702-5196443 GCF_004010195.1 Chiloscyllium plagiosum
CTTCGTATCATCTGCAAATTTACTTACCCACCCTTCGACTCCCTCATCTAAGTCATTAATAAAAATTACAAACAGCAGAGGACCCAGAACTGATCCCTGCGGAGCTCCACTTGTAACTGGGCTCCAGGCTGAATATTTACCATCTACCACCACTCTCTGCCTTCGACCGGTTTGCCAGTTTTCTATCCAACTGGCCAAATTTGCCTCTATCCCATGCCTCCTGACTTTCCGCATAAGCCTACCATGGGGAACCTTATCAAATGCCTTACTAAAATCCATGTACACTACATCCACTGCTCTTCCCTCATCCACATGCTTGGTCACCTCCTCGAAGAATTCAATAAGACTTGTAAGGCAAGACCTACCCTTCACAAATCCGTGCTGGCTGTCCCTAATCAAGCAGTGTCTTTCCAGATACTCATAAATCCTATCCCTCAGTACCCTTTCCATTACTTTGCCTACCACAGAAGTAAGACTAACAGGCCTGTAATTCCCGGGGTTATCCCTATTCCCTTTTTTGAACAGGGGCACAACATTCAGCCCAACAAGTCCACACCGACCCTCCGAAGAGCAACCTATCCAGACCCATTGCCCTACTCTATTAATCTACATTTACCCCTGACTGATGTACCTAACCTACACATCCCTGAACACTATGGGAAATTTAGCATGGCCAATTCACCTAACCTGTACATCCTTGGACCGTGGGAGGAAACCGGAGCACCTGGAGGAAACACATGCAGACACGGGGAGAATGTGCAAATTCCACACAGACAGTTGCCCGAGATTGGATTTGAACCAGGTCCCTGACGCTGTGAGGCAGCAGTGCTAACCACTGAGCCACCGTGCTGCCCCTCTAAATCTCTCAACAGGTTGATAAGGAAATATCTGCAATTTGTATGATTTCCTCAATTTGCAATACTAATGGGCTTTTCTTTTAGACTGCAGGTCGTTCTTCTATAATGCAATGGTTGCATTGTTGTGCAACCCCACGTTACAGAAAAATCACGCTTTAGAAACAACACTTAAAGTGTTGGCAATGTAATCCCGTTACAGCCAACACATGTTTAAAAGTTTGCGTTACAGCAAATTCGCGTTAATGAAACACATGTTACAGCAGAACGAACTGTATCAGGTGAGACAAGATGATTTTACTGTGGAAAGAAACAACTGTCATTCCAAACTGTGCGCCATCCCACATACCTGCAGTACAGCACATGACTTCAACTCCACAACAAGTTTTGTGCTCATAAATAGCTCTGAGTCCACAGTTGTACTGGGTTTTGTGGTGTAGTGGTAGTGTCCCTATCTCTCGGCTGGAAGGTCTGGCTCAAGTCCCATCTAACCTGGAGATGTGCCATCACATGAGTAGCTCTGATGTTGAGTATGCCAAAGGCTCCAAATTCAACCCCACCCATTCTGTATTCAAACTCTATGACAGCTTTCAACAGAACTCATATGACAACCGTCAGTGGATACACTCTCTATCACCCGTAAGCTTGTTGGCTGCTTTATCTCTGTGTATCACTCATTCATTGATTCCTTTTAGTCATCCGTTTTTTAACTTAACTCTTTGCCTTTTTATTATCCCACCCCCTGTCCAAATTTACAGCTGTCCTCTCTGTTTAAGAATGAGTGACTTCTCAGCTGTAGGTTCACTGGTGAACTAGCCATCCTTGAGTTATCAATTAGAAGCAATCACTGATTGCATGCACAAATGATACAGCTGATCTGTCAACTATAATTTCCTTCAATCCTGCATGTGGGTTTTCATTGGACAGTACTGTGATGGCTGTCCATAGAAGTTTTATTGGGAATTATTGTAGAGGCTGAGCTCAAAGGTGAAAGCAGAGTTGACCTGAGGAGTTGTAACAGAAGTGAGCTCGGAACTGGAATAAAATGAGGATGCAGATGATGCACAAAAGTGAATGCCCACATCCCAAGACAGTCAATCATGATGAACAAAATATCTTAACTACAAATTTGTTTTTTTTTGAAAAGAAAACTCACGGCATGTGGGCTTTGCTGACTGGGTCAGCATTTATTGGCTATCCTTTACTGCTCTTGAGAAGACGGTGGCGAGCTGCCTTTTCAACCTCTGCATCCCATGTGGTATAGAGATGCTGTTAGGGAGGGAGTTCCAACATTTTGATCCAGTGACAGTGAAATAATGGCAAAATATTTCCAATTCAGGATGGTGAGTGGCTTGGAGTGGAACGTGCAGGTGGTGGCGTTTTTGTACATCTGCTGCTCCTGTCTTCCTAGATGGAAGTGGTCATGGGTTTGAAAGGTGCTGTCTAAGTTGCCTTGGTGAATTTCTGCAGTGCATTTTGTAGGTAGTACACGCTGCTACTACTGAGCGTCGGTGGTGGAGGGAGTGAGTGTTGGAGGTAGTATATGTGGTGCCAATCAAGTGGGCTGCTTTGTCCTGGATGGTGCTGAGCTTTTCAAGTTGCACCCATCCAGGCAATTGGGGAGTATTCCATCACATTCCTGATTTGTAGATGGTGGATAGGCTGTGGGAAGTCAGGAGGTGAGTTACACGCTGCAGAATTCCTAATCTCTGAGCTGCTCTTGTAGCCACAGCATTTATATAGATAGTCTAGTTTGGTCTCTGGTCAATGGTCACCCTGTTGATAGCGGGGGACTCAGTTGACTGAATGGCTAGAAATATATTCCTTTGTCAGTGCTGTACCAGTCAAGCAGGTCAAGTGAAAATCACATAGTGACCTGTACATCTAGTTTGGCCATTTTGTGCTGGGTAGTCATCAAGATTTTATCAGAAACTGACAAGAGGAGCACAAGCAAAAAAAGGAACCTTTCATTTTACCAACCCCATATTTTGGATATAAAATATAAATTTTCTATACACGTAAATCAGTAACTAAAAGGATAGTTAGATAATTTGATGGAGGAGAAGGAAATATGCTGATAGGGTTAGATGGATGAGGTGGGTGGAGGTTGTGTGGAGCAAAATCCCTGGTATAGATCAGTTCAGGAGAAAAGCCTATTTCTGTACTGTAATTCTAATCAAAAGCATGGATTTCTTATTTGCATACCAAAAAATAACATCACGTGCCTTTTAAAGCTTCAGTGTCTCTTGCCTAATAACCATTCACAATGCAGCAAAAACAACTCAACCTGAGAATTCACAAACTGGACCGTCAATTGCCTGATTGCTGCAATGAAAGTTATATAATTTTTTAAAAGGAAAACAATTGTTTATTATAGTTATAGCAGACCCCGATTATCAAGAGGTAACCAAGACTATAAATTTCAGAGGTTTGTAGGTATATGGTCAAGCCAGTTCTGTGGTGTCTGTAATTTCCTGAGTTTGTGTCATGAGAAGAGTCATTGCTGAGTTTGCTATTTTTATTTCTTGTTATACACATATGTCCATTCACATATGTTTTGCAAATCATCAATAAAATGTTTTAAAAGGGTTAGAAAATACAAACAATCAAAAATGTTAAATTACTGACCAAAGTTCGAATGCGGTCACAACCTTCATTTAGATATTGGTCCATAAAAAGGTCCTTAATTTAAGGGAAACCCAATTTCAGCATCTCTCAAAGGGAGGTTTCAGTAATGCTTCAGAGTGTCATCTAACCAAGACTTATCTCATCGGTTAATTCAAATCCCACATTTTAAAACCCCAGTTTAACTTCTCCTTCAAATACTTTGAAATCATTCCAAATGTAACTTTGAAGGAATCTGTTGTAATCCAGCAGTTTTCTAAAGGCTTCCTGTTTAAGATACTGAGACAAAAACACAGGGCAATAACAAGCATTTGCCATCATCTTCACAAAGGCGTATTATTAGACTAACAGTGTGGAAAACTAACAGGCACATGACAGGGTTTGAGACCAAAAGTTTTCAGTTTTATTTATTTCCTGGTTTCCTCCTCCTCCCCCGCCCCCACCCCCATTTTGGAAGAGATTTGCACCTGTTCCCTCCGACTACTGTTTAGTTGAGAGGGTAACCATGTGACTTGTGCCTCAGCCTCTGCCAGACCCATGTCCAGCTAATCCAAGTTGGCCCAGATATTTTCCCTATGGAAGATGTGATTCACCTCCACTTGAATCCTCTGACTGTTGCATCCTCCTTTAGGGGGATGGACTCAGCATCCATTGCAGGAAAACTCCTGGACTACTTGCAAGGTGAGTTTCTCATTTCAGTCTGGGATGTTGCAGATGTCAACTGCAAGTACTTGAACTGCAGAGAATGTCAGGGGAATAAGACGGTGAGTGAAAAACTATAAATTCAAATATTGTGTGTTTAAAGAGGCTGTATGCTTCAGTCAATTTGTTCTGGTGTGCACTTTGCTATATTAAAGGTATTATTGGAACGTCAAGTCATAATATTTTGTAGTACCAGAATATACCTTTCTTTCAAAGATACATAACAATGTAATGTTATAAGAGAACAATTGTAATTTTAAAAAAATGCACAGAAGTATTCTGTGACATGACAGTCTGATTGCAAAATGACCATCAATAACTTGCATTTATATAGTTCTGTTAACAGGGTAAAGTGTCTTAAGGTGCTTCACAGGGATATAATAAGACTAAATTTAGCACTGAGCCACTTAAGGAGATTTTAGGGCAGATAAACAAAAGCTTGATCAGAGAGGTAGGTTGTACTGTAATCAGTGTAAGGGGGAGAGGGTAGTTTGATGCAGAGAAGGAATTCCAGAAATTTGGGCCCAGGCAGCTGGTGGTAAAAGTATTAAAATTGGGGATGTGCAGTAGTCCATAGTTAGATATGTAAGATGATTTTAGGTTTGGAGGAGGTTACAGAAACAGGAAAAGGTGAAGTCAGGGTGAGTTCTGAAAATCAGGACAATAATTATAAAATTGAGACATTCCCAAAATGGGAACTGACCTGGTAGGTCAGCGAGCATAGGGGTGATGGATGAAAACGAGACTTTGTGTGAGTTAGGCATCTCCTGCTATTCAAGAGAGCTAAGGTTAATAACCGATTCATGCCACCACTGTATATCAAACATTTATAACACAGACTGCTGACGCATGATCTAAGCATCAATTAGCTTTATGTTTTAGTTGGCTTTTGATAATATACATTATCTTTTTTTTCAAGGGAAGATGGTTTTCTTTCTTATGCAAAGTAAAGATATCGCATCAGCAATTATTGCCTAATGTTTGCTCCCTGTAAAATCAGCCAGAGCTGGTCAAAAACCACCCATATCAAACTCCACTCACGTCCCTGGCGTTACTGCACTTCTGATTCACACAAGTTTGCTTTTGTAAAAGTTTGAAAAGGGTCTTTGTGGGAAATGATGACTGGTGCTGTTTTTGTACATATTGGGAAAAGATTCAGAAATTCAGCATTCTCGTTTCTGTTGTGAGCCAAGTCATTTGCTGGTACTTTGGGAAAGTCTCATTGTGTTTCTTTATTACCAAAGTTCAGCTTTTATGACAAAGGTATAAAACCGAACACAATAATCTGTAGAAAATGTATAAACAGCTGTGAGGCTAAATAACACAGGGGCAGGGAAGTGGGATACTGTTCTTGTTGGTGGCCTGGGTTTAATAAGCATTAAATTAGTGTGAAAGGAGACAGCTAATGAGCAACACGATCTGCCAGATTCAGAGTTAATCATTGACTTAAATACAAAAACCAACAGCCCCGGCACACGAGGAGGGAATTAGACACAGTAAAAGGGGAGAAACTGACAGGATTACTGAGAGGCTGACATAATGAGAAATAAGAGTGAGAAAGAAGCATGTGTGCATGAGGGAAAGGAAAGGAGGAAGGAACAGACAACATGTAAAAATAATTTGAGAGACATCAAGAATGGAGGAATGAGGGAAGTTGATTTATGCAAGATATAGTGCAAAATTCAGGTTCTGAAAATTAGTCTTTACCTGTGGCAAGAATTCTTTTTCCACAGTTTTTGAAATGTAAAAAGGATTATCATTTCAAAATAAGAAAGAACTTAGAAATGTATTTGCACAGAAGGTTATTGGAGCATGAAATACCACAGGGAGTGGTTGAGGCACAGACCATTGTGTCTTTTAAGAGAAAATTGGTAAACATTTGAAACAGAAAAAAAACAGGGCCGCGGGGAGGGAGTGAAGCAGCAGGATTAGTTTGGGATTGCTGTGGCGAAGAGAAAATGGGAGGTGTGTAGTCTTTCTGATGGAGTGGATATGTAGTTCAAAGCACATCTTGGGGCCATTGAGGCAAAAACAGAAGTTGCTGGAAAAGCTCAGCTGGTCTGACAGCATCTGTGTGAAAAAAAATCAAAGTTAATGTTTCAGGTCCAGTGACCCTTCCTCAGTTCTGAGAAAGGGTCACCGGACCAGAAATGTTAACTTTGATTATTTTTCACAGATGCTGTCAGACCTGCTGAGCTTTTCCAGCAACTTCTGTTTTTGTTTCTGATTTATAGCATTCGCAGTTCTTTCGGTTTTTATTCAGGACCATCGAGGTTGTGAGCAGTGACAACAGTTTTGCCTGGAGCCTGGGCTCTTGGCAGTGTCAGTGAGGTGGCAGCCAGGGTCTCCTGGGGCATTGGTGTCATCATTGCTGTTCCCTGAGCAGTACTCCTTGAGGGCCGAAACACCTTCCAGAGACCTTGCAGAAGCCCTGAAACCATGGTTGAGACACTAGTTTGAACAGAAGATGAACTCTTAATTAAGTAATTTCTTTTTATCCTTATTATAACTCAAAATGGTGCTGGGCTATGGTGACAAAACAGTTTTCATTGTATCTTTAAGAGACAAGGTTCCCCATGGGAGACCGTTTGGTATGCTTTCCTTTATTGGTCAGAGCATTAAGTACAGGAGTTGGGAGGTCATGTTGCAGCTGTACAGGACTTTTGGAATATTGCATGCAATTCTGGTCTCCTTCCTATCAAAAGGATGATGTGAAACTTGAAAGGGTTCAGAAAAAAATTACAAGGATGCCAGGGTTGGAGGATTTGAGCTATAGGGAGAGGCTGAACAGGCTGGGGCTGTTTTCCTGGAGCATCGGAGGCTTAAAAGGCATCTGGATGGGTATATGAATAGGAAGGGTTTGGAGGGATATGGGCCATCTGCTGGCAAATGAGACTAGATTAGGTTAGGATATCTGGTCAGTATGGACGAGTTGGACTGAAGGGTCTGTTTCTGTGCTGTACATCTCTATAACTATATGACTGTATACACGTGACAATAAATCATTCATTCACTCTTAAGACATTTGCCAAGGAGTAAGATGGAGTCAGTAGCTCGGGAACAGATCTTGTGGCAGTCAGTATTCCTGACTATTACCCTTCTGAAAGTGCATGTCTGGGCTTCCTGTAGAACAGATTGGGGGATCAAACTTGGGACCTTTCTGGTTAGTATGGTCTTAGTCAGCTGAGCCAGTTGACTAGAAAATTTAGTAGAGGTATAGTGTATGTTTTTTCACTATTTGGCTACTATAATAATGATCTTGGGTTCAATCATGTGTCTTGTACAAATAAGTTCATATTGACTGGTTGGGAGCAACAATGTACTGTGTGTCAGGAAATACATCATAGAAAATGGTCCATTTTTAAACAAGACTGGATTGTCAAATGACTGAGAAATACACACGAAGCAGGCCATCAGACAACTTCAAAAAAATCTGATTCATGATCTCTGCTTGTGTGAAAACAGGATTGAAGAAGGACTAATATTTTCCCTTATGCCCTTCCAAAGCACTTTGAATTATTTTTCTAGGTTAAAGTATTAGTATGGGACAGTTACCAGGCTCCAGTCTGAACGAAGAACACAAACTCGTCATTGCCTACAACCCAAACAGGGAGCTTTTATCCTGTAGCTGAGTACTCTGCATAGGCTCAAACCAGTCCTAACAAGCTCAGAACCTGGCTGAAGACTCAGCAGTGTCACATGACACACCTCTTGAAGATCCATGAGGGCTGGTTATCTGTCCACTGATATCAGTTCCAGGAATGGGGTATCTTGTCACTTTGTGCATGGTGTCAGCATCAAGCATGTTCAAATTTATACAAGTTAGATAAGGGTAAAGCTCCGTTTTTGCTGTCCCATCAATCAGACTTGACTCTTTTAAAAGAACACTAGATAGAAGCTGGAGTAAACCTTAGGAACTCAGGAACAGGAGTAGGTCATTCAGCCCATCAAGCCTGCTCTGCCATTTCATACAATCATGGCTGATTGAATACTCCATGCCTTTTACATGCTATCCCTATAACCCTTTATGCCATTGATAATTACAAAGTTATTGACTTCTAACCTTACAGCCTATTGAGCTTGCTCTGACATTAATACAATTATAGTAAACTGTTGAGGTCCCAACACTAATCTTTACAGCACTCCACCAATTACAACCTGTCAACTTGAAAGTTCCTTCTTATCCCTATGCTTTGCTTTCTGTTCATTAAGCAATCTTTTATTCATACTAATGTAATACTCTCAACACATGAGGTTGTTTTGTCTATTAGCCTGTTGTGTAATACCTTATCAAATGCCTTTTGAAAATCCAGGTGTACTATACCTACAGGTTCCTCTTTATCTATCCTATTAGTTTTCTGCTGGGAGGCAGGTTAATAATGATTAGTCATCAAAGCAAGGTTGCATATAAGTGGTATGGCTTTTTTTGTACCATAGCCAGGGGATGGAGGCAGTCCCTAAGTCTGCCTCTGCTGGAATAGGGAGCGAACCCTGTGCTATTTATAGAATCCCTACAGTGTGGAAACAGGCCATATGGCCCAACAAGTCCACACTGACCCTCTGAAGAGTATCTCACCCAGATCCATTCCCCTACCCTATTACTCTATATTTCCCTATTGGCATTAATCTGAACCACATGCAAACTGTCCAGCCAACCAAGCTAACTGACCCGACTACTAGTAGGGTCAAAAAACTCCGAGGAACTTGTTAAACATGATGTACCTTTTGGAACACCATATTGACATGTTATAATAATTCTATGATTTTCTAAGTGCATTGTTTAGACTTCCTTAATAGTAGAATCCAGCATTTTCCTGCGAATTGATGTCATGCTAACAGATCTTGAGTGAATTATACAATGAACGGAAGTTCATTGGGAAATGTTGATGGGCAGAGAGATCTGGGAGTGCAGGTCCATTGTACCCTGAAGGTTGCTGCACAGATGGATAGAGTGGTCAAGAAGGCATATAGTATGCTTGCCTTCATTGGAAGGGGTATTGAGAATAAGAGCTGGCAAGTCATGTTAAAATTATACAAAACATTGGTTCGATCGCATTTAGAATACTTTGTACAGTTTTGGTCGCCACATTACCAAAAGGATGTGGACACTTTGGAAAGAGTGCAGAGAAGGTTTATGAGGATGTTGCCTGGTATGGAAGGTGCTAGCTATGAAGAGAGGTTGAGTAGGTCAGGTTTGTTTTCATTAGAAAAAAGGAGATTGAGGGGGGATGAAGGGTATAGACAGGGTGGTTAGAGACAAGCTTTTTCCCAAGGTGAAGGATTCAATAACGAGAGGTCATGCTTTCAAGGTGAGAGGTGGAAAGTTTAAGGGGGATACACGCAGCAAGTACTTTACACAGAGGGTGGTGGGCTTTTGTAACCCGTTGCCAGAAGAGGTGGCAGATGCAGGCACGGTAGATTCATTTAAGATACATCTGGACAGGTGCATGAGTAGGTGGGAAGCAGAGGGATACAGATGCTGAGGAAGTGGGCGACAGGTTTAGACAGTAGATTTGGATCAGCTCAGGCTTGGAGGGCTGAAGGGCCTGTTCCTGGGCTGTAAATTTTCTTTGTTCTTTGTATCTGTATTATTCCAGATGTCCAGCAATTCCAGCATTTTGCTTTTATTAATAGGTCTGTAGTTCCATTTTCTCTCTCCCTCCTTTCCTAAGTAGTGACATTACATTTGCTAACTTTCAATCTGCTGGGACTGTTCCAGAATCTGGGGTAATTTGGAGAACCAAGGTCAGTGCTTCCAATATCTCTGCAACAATTGCCTTTAGAATTTGAAAATGTAGGCCATCAGGTCCTTGGGGATTTGTCAGATTTTAGTACCTTAAGTTTCTGCATTGCTTTTTTTGCTTTTGTTATTCCTCACTTGTTTTAGCACCAAGGTTATTTTTTATCGATGGGATTTTTGATTAGTGATAACATTATGGCTGTACTTGGAGAGGATATTCATGGGAGAACATCCAGTGAAATTATATGCGTGGAACTGAGAAATAAGAAAGGGATGATCACCTTGTTGAAAATGTAATATAGGTCCCCCAGTAGTCAGTGAGAAATTGAGAAGCAAATACGTACTGAGATTTCCGTTATCTGTAAGAATAATAGAGTTGTAATGACAGGGGATTTTAACTTTCCAAACATAGACTGGGACTGCCGTAGTATTAAGGGTTTGGATGGAGAGGAATTTGTTAAATGTGTACAAAAAAATTTTCCGATTCAGTATGTGGATGTACCTAACTTAGAAGGAGCAAAACCTGACCTTCTCTTGGGAAATAAGGCAGGGCAAGTGACTGAGGTGTCAGTGGGGGAGCACTTTGGGGACAGTGATCATAATTCTGTTAGTTTTAAAATAGTTCTGGACAAGGATAGACCTGATCTCGAAGTTAAAGTTCTAAATTGGAGGAAGGCAAATTTTGACGGTATTAGGCAGGAACTTTCAAAAGCTGATTGGGGAGGCCATTCGCAGGTAAAGGGATAGTTGGAAAGAGGAAGGCCTTCAAAAATGAGCTAATGAGAGTTCAGGGGCAGTATACTCCTGTTAGTTTGAAGGGCAAGGCTGGTAGGTAGAGGGAGTGCTGGATGATTAGAAAATCTGAGGCTCTGGTCAAGAAAAAGAAGGAAGCATATGTCAGGTATAGACAGCTGGAATCAAGTGAATCCCTTGAGCAATATAAGGGCAGTAGGAGTATACTTAAGGGGGAAATCAAGAGGACAAAAAGGGGATATGAAATAGCTTTGGCAAATAGGGTTAAGGAGAATCCAAAGGGTTTTTACAAATACATGAAGGACAAAAGGGTAACAAGGGAGAGAACAGGGCCCCTTAAAGATCAATGAGGCTGTCTATGTGTGGAACCACAAGAGACAGGTAAAATACTAAGCGAATATTGTCAGTATTTACTGTGGAGAAAGACGTGGAAGCTAGGGAAATAAATAGTGATGTCTTGAAAAGTATCCATATTACAGAAGAGGAGGTGCTGAATGTCTTAAAACACATAAAGGTAGATAAATCCCCAGAACTTTATGGGAAGTTAGAGAAGTGATTGCTGGACCTTTTGCTAAGATATTTGTATCATCGACAGCCACAGGTGAGGTGTCGGAAGAGTGAAGGATGGCTAATGTGGTGGTAAGGAAAAGCCAAGGAACTATAGACCGGTGAACCTGATGTCAGTCGTGGGTAAGTTGTTGGAAGGGATTCTGAGGGATAGGATTTACATGCATTTGGAAAGGCAAGATCTGATTAGGGACGTTCAACATGACTTTGTGCATGGGAAATCGTATCTCACTAACTTAATTGAATTTTTTGAAGAGGTGACAAAGAAGATGGATGAAGACAGAATGATAGACCTTGTATATATGGATTTCAGCAAGGCGTTCAACAAGGTTCCATATGGGAGACTGGTTAGCAAGGTTAGATCACATGTAATCCAAGGGGAGCTAGCCAATTGGAGACTAAATCGGGTTGAAGGTAGGAGACAGAGAGTGGTGGTGGAGGGTTGTTTTTTGGACTGGAGGCCTATGACCAGCCATGTTTCGCAGTGATTGGTGCTGGGTCCACTGGTTTTTGTCATTTATATAAATAATTTCCATGTGAATATAGGAGATAGTAAGTTTGCCAATTACACCAAAATTGATGGTGAAGAAGGCTATCTCAGAGTACAATGGGACCATGATCAGTTGGGCCAATGGGCCAAGGACTGGCAGTGGGAATTTAATTTAGATAAATGTGGGGTGTTGCATTTTGGTAAGGCAAACCAGGGCAAGGCTTATACAGTTAGTTCATGGTAGGGTCCTGGGGAATGTTGCCAAATAAAGAGACGTTGGACCGCAAGTGCATAGTTCCTTGAAAGTGGAGTCACAGCTAGATAGGATGGGGAAGAAGTCATTTGGCATGCTTGCCTTCATTGGTCAGTGCTTTGAGGATAGGAGCTTGGATGTGGCTTTACAGGACATTGATCAGGCCACTTGTAGAATACTGAGTTCAATTTTGGTCTCCCTGTTGTGGAATGTTGTTAAACTTGAAAGGGTTCAGGAAAGATTTACAAGGATATTGCCAGGGTTGAAGGGTTTGAGCTGTAGGGAGAGGCTGAATAGGGTGGGGCTGTTTTCCCTGGAGTGTCGGAGGCTGATGGGTGATCTTATAGAGGTTTATAAAATCATGAGGGGTGTGGATAGCCAAAGTCTTTTTTACCAGGATAGTGGAGTCCAAAACTAGAGGACATAGGTTTAAAGTGAGAGGGGAAAGATTTAAAAAGGGCCTGAGGTGAAACCTTTTCACGCAGAGGATGATGCATGTATGGAACGAGCTGCCAGAGGAGGTAGTGAAGACTGGTACAATTACAACATTTAAAAGGCATCTGGATGGGTATATGAATAGAAGGGTTTAGAGGGATATGGGCCAAATGATGCCAAATGGGACTACATCAGTTTAGGATATCTGGTTGGCAGACGAGTTTGACTGAAGGGTCTGTTTCCGTGTTGTATAACTCTATGATTCTATGTGGACATCACTAGTTATACTAACATTTATTGTCCATCCCTAATTGTTCAGAGAGCAGTTAAGAGTCAACCACATTGCTGTTGGTCTAGAGTTTCATTTGGGCAGACCAAGTAAGGACAGAATATTTACTTCCCTAAAGGACATTACTGAACCAAACTTTCTTTTCCTGACAATCAGCGATGGACTCATGGTCATCTTATTTCCAGATTAAATGAATTCAAATTCCACCATCCGCTATGGCAGGCTTCAAACCCCGGTCCCCACAACATTACCTAAGTCTCTAAATTAATAGTCTAGCAATAATATCACTCGGCCATCATTGACCCAATTGCCCTCCAATTCTGGTATTTAATTTGTATCTTCTGCTGTGAAGACAGACACAAAATAATTGTTCAATGTCTCTCCTATTTCCTCATTCCCCATGATAATTTTTCCTTTTTTTTTAAAAGGGCCAACTTTAGCTCCTCTCTTTGTATTTCTAGACTTGGAAAAGTTGGACAAATGCTGGCCTAGCCAGTGACACTCATATCCCATGAAGGAAAAAAGAACATGTTCTTACAATCTGTTTTTATATTCTCGCTTAATTTACTCGTTTGCTTTTTCCTTTTTATTAATGTTTTGGTGCTCCACTATTGGTTTCTAAAACACTCCCAGCCCTCAGACTTACCAGTACTCTTTGCAACATAATAAGCCTCTACTTTTAAGCCAAAATCACCTGAATTTCCTTAGTAAGCCACATATGACACTTTCTTGTTGAACTTTTTTTTTCATCTGGATGTGTTTTTTGTTAACGTTTCCAGTATCAAAAGAGCAATGCCTCCCAATGCAAGGTAGTACTTTAATTTCCTATCCTGCCATTCTACTGGCCTTTATTATGCCGCAACCTTTGCCTTCCATTGAATTAATGTGGTACACATATTAGTTGGCAGAGCCCTTGCCTGAGTCCAAAGACTGTGGGGTCACGCCCCACTTCAGCATATAACATAGGCTGTATTACATATTACACTACAGGAGCTACTGTCCTTTGGACAAGATGCTAAACAAGATCTCTACTTGCTGGTTCAGTGCACACTAAAGATTCCATGGTTTATAGGGAACTGTATTCTGGCCTCCCTACTTGAGCACCACTTGAAACAACTTGATTGTTCATTCATTTCACTGCTGTTTATAGGAACTTGCTATATGAATTATGGCTTTTGTGTTTCTTTCTGTAGGAGCAGTCATTGCATTTCAAAGCAATTCATTGTATATGAAACACTTTGAGGTATTTTTGTATGACAAGGTGTTATACAAATTCACGAATTTTGTTCTTTATAATATAGTGGCCGAACCTCCCTCTAATTTAACCAAGACCCACCCAATGAGGGTTGCCCAGCAGCGAATTACCATTGTGCAGTTTCAGTCTGCACCCCAGAATCCATTGTGTAGTAAACAGATTCGATGTGTTGCTTGGTTACACCCACCTCTTGCCCGAGACACTCTAATTTCTTTCAAAGTTCAGCTGATTGCTGCATCTGCTGTAACATATGACTCAATGCATATATGGCTGTGTGCGTGGCTGTCTTGAGTTTTGGAGGAAACTAGAACAGCTGTTACCTGAAGCGAGCATAATCTAGGCAGTGCAAATTAAGAGGAATTATTTGTTACCTCTCATATGGAATTGGCTAGTTTAAGCACGAGTACAAATTATTAGCAGTTTTGTGTCATGGACTTAGGCTCATGAAAAGACTGGGTGAGACAACTCCACACATAGGTTTTTAAGCCCATTGTTCTGGGCTGCATTTGCACTCGTGAGCCAGAGGTAGGGTTGCTGAACCTCCTGTTTTTTCAAAATAACCAATGGTCCATAATGCAATGATAATGTTTGTATTTCTCATTCTTTCCTGCAACAATCATGGACAGAACGAGAGGTTCCAACTATCTCCCTCTACTGATCCATGTGTAAAACCACAATGATAGAAGGGAAAGGTGTAAAGTGAAGGTGCCCGTTGTGTTTAATGCATTTTGCAAAATTCCTTCCACTTCCATACTTCTATCCTCCTCTCCTGAAGACATTGACTCTCCCTCCACAACCTTGCCGATTCTTCAGGTGTCAACTTTGATAACTAGTGCTGGAGAGGTGTTGACAGCACAATCAAAAACACGTGCTTTCTTTCAATTAATGCCCACCTTTCATGAGGTTTTATCAGATAGTGTTTCGCAGAAGAAACCTATGTTCTCTTTTCTTGCACATTAGCCTGCCATACTAAGGCGAACCATGATGTCTCCAAAAACCATGAACAGCACAGATTAAGGTTTCAACCTGCAATTTTCCTCATTTCACAAGGTGGTGCATTTACACACTGAGCCATTGAGAGTGCTCAATGCAAGTGTCATTGAACTGACGTTTTCTCAGCTGTCATTTACCACAGCAGACCAAATGAAAATGGTAGATAATTCTTCAGTAATCCAAAAAAAAACTACAGCAACATAATCAAAGCTCCCTTCAATGCTGTCACAAATCAAAAGTTTTTTTTATTCAAGAACACAGAAATGGAAAGAGAAACTGTTGCCAAGTTTCACCTCACAGTGTCAGGTCCAGGACCAAGGCTGGAACATTCTGAATAATGAAAACCTAATTAAAGATACAGCAAACACACACGTATTATCAATAACAAGCAATGGACAGGACCAATTAGAAGGCTTTAATCTATTTTTGGAAGGGTCAGCTGTTGTTCATAAACCACTTGAGTTTTTTTCCCATGATTTCTGATGCAATCTGAACCATTCAATTAGATTACAACCTTGCAATCCACTCGCTCCTGGCTATCTATTTATCCTGTATTTAATACTGAGTGTTCAGGTAAAGCATCATAATCACAGCAGATTACAATCAGTGATAGATTTCTATCCATGTCACAAGCCTCTAGTTGTCAATCCTCATGTTATTGCGCTATCAAGGATATAAACTGGGTATTGCTATTAGGCATTGAATATAGAATTTTTTAAACTGCACAAACAGAATAATACATATTACAAGTTTAAGATGCTCATCTCTTAATCTCTCTGAGGTGTGCACTGTCATATTTCACACATTAAAACAGCAATACAGTGAGATGTGGGAAGGCTAAGTGCATGTGGAAGCATACCCCCTATAAACATGAAATCTTTTGGAGAGATGAGGTTACAAAAATGTAACTCTCTCAGTTGAAGTGATTGCTTGGACATTTCAGATTACGATTTTATAACAATTATAATATTTGTAGGGTATGGTGTGTCATGGCACAGTGGACAGTGTCCCTGTCTGAGTCAAGAGCTCTGCCTTTCAGTCCCACTTAGAATTAATATAAGGTGTGTTCTTAATGCAACCAAAAACATTAGTTATCAATTTGTAAATCCTTCCAATTCACCTATTGCTGGTGATAGGAGTCAGAGAGTCTCTGCTCATCCATGCTTGATGTGGAATAATCTTTTTTTGGGAAGATCTAGCAATGGAAATAGATGTAAGCATATGTTTTGTCTGCCTCATATACCACAAAGTGCGATAAGAGAAAATATGAAGATAGTGCGTTACAGATCACTCAGGAAGTCTGAGTTGCTATGACAACATGCACTTTCACAGTCACGTCTGGAGCTATGGAGAGGGAAGGTAGAAGTTCCAACCTTCTTTCCATTACATGACTGATCAAGAATCTCTCTCATTCTTATCACCTGCCACTGAAGAGTGTTGGAATGGATTTGTAATTTTATCTTAGACCTATTTGGCTGCATTATGAATGCACCTTGACCATTAAATCCTAGAATGGGACTGAACCCAGAGCTTCTGGTTCAGGAGCAGGGACACTTCCCAGTGTGTCACAAGACCTCTACATTTGTAGGGTATATTATGCCTGTACTTTGCAGTGCTCCTCTCACTTAGAGTCATACTACAGTTCCAATCACATGTTACAAATATTGCTTCAGTTGAAGTGACATGATTAAAAAGAAGTCTCTTACTTATTATTGTCCTAATTCCCTCAAGATAACATCTGATTGGAACTGGAAATGGCCCAAAAGCTGTTCAGAATCCCTACCCTAGTTGGTGCTAAGCAACCTGTTGATTTCCAAATCTGAAAATAGCAACCTAACGCCACCACTATGCCAACTCGAGGGAACAATAGTGGAACTGGCTGTGTGAAGCTGCAGCATCAGTGAGAATAACAGCTGTCATTGTTGGTGGCTGCTACCACATATTGAGAAACATTTAGCTACTATGATGGCATACATGGAAATCTTTGTAGAGTTGCATAAGTACAGAAGGACACCATTTGGCCCTTTGAGCTTATTCTGTCATTCAGTTGGATGATAGCTCAAATCCACTTTGCTCTGTATACATGATCTAACAAAATTCTAGTGATCTCAGTCTTAAAAATGTCAATTTTCTCAGAATCCACAACCTGTTGGGGCTGAGAATTCCTGTTTCCTGCGTTTACTCCAAAACAGCTTCAATTTTGTATCCCTTTCTTCTGGAGTTTCCCTCGACGAAATAATTTCACTGAATCTTTTTATAATTTTAAACACCTTGATTAGGTCATAATAACCACTAAATTTAATGAAATACCATCTAAATTTATGCAAATTATACTTTGTAAGCCCAGTATTATTCTGTGAATCTGCACTGTACCTTCAAGGCCAATATATCTTTTCTGAGGTTCAGCATGGAAAATTGTACGGTTCTCCATGGCTCCTGATTGTTGGTGACATTCTTGTTTGTCTAATTCAAATGCTGTAGGGTGGCATAGTGGTTAGTACTGCTGCCTCACAGCACCAGAGACCCCAGGTTCAATTCCACCCTCAGGTGACCGCCTGTGTGGAGTCTGCATGTTCTTCCCATGTCTTTGTGGGTTTCCACTGGGTACTCTGGTTTCCTCACACAGTCCAAAGATGTGTATGTTAGGTAGATTGGCCGTGCTAAATTACTCATAGTGTCCAGGTGGGTTAGCCATGGGAAATGTAGGATAGGGGGCTGGGATACTTTTAGGTGGGTTGGTATGGACTCAATAGGCCAAATGGCCTGCTGTCACTCTAAGGATCCTATGAAATCCAAACGGGATGACTTCATGCTCCTTTACATTGAACTCTATCTGTCATTGTACACAAATGGAGATAGTCAGCATCTGTGGGGAGAGAAGCAGAATGAATGTTTTGACCCTTCTTCAGAACTGAGTTCCAAATAAGAGCCATACAGGAGTCAAAACATTAACCCTGTTTCTCCTTCCACAGATGCTTCCAGACTCACTGGGTTTCTCCAGTGTACTCTGTGATTGTTTGTGATGAAGAATAACCACTTGTGATGTACTATTATTCTGGCACCTATAGAACCAAACCTTAGCATTCAAAAGAGACATGGAGCAAATTGGAAACCTTTTAAAAAGAATCAGTCTATAACCTTGGATTACTCTTGTAAATAAGTAGAGAGATTTTTTAATGAATGTGAAAGAATTGGAACTTATGAAAGCAGGAAAATAAGCTGCATTGTTTTTTTGTGCTTTGTACAACTGAAATGAATGCCTGAAATTCATGGCTCTGCTCTGTGTTGTGTGGATTCCCGGCTCCATTCAGCACATCCCGATACTTGCAATAGAACCACACTAGGCATTGTAAGCCAACTATTAACAGTTAGTTCACACACTGTGCATGTTACATCAGTTCGAAGCAGTATTTCTATAGAGATACATGCACAAAATGTTCTCCAGAAAAGCAAAGGGTCAATTTGTGCTAATTCAGCCACTGAACTAAAGAGGATGCCACTGTTTGTCCATGAGATAGAAAAGCTATTCTAGTTGGGGGTCTGACTTTATTATTAATGACTGGGTTTGCTTCATAGACAAATGTATGGTATTCTATTTATGTCAAAAGGGTGCTAGCAAGTTTGGATTATTTATTGTTGAAATCTTATCTTCCTTCCGATTTATGATGGCATACTGTTTTACAGGCAACAAATTACACTCTTTAACTTCAGCCAAATAGTCATCCTTTGCGTCTGAGTCTGGACAGTTGACTGCTGACAGGCTATTCAACTGAAATGTGCATCCACAGATGAGCTCAGTTCTGCCCTTGTCAAATGTCCACACATTTCTATGTTCCAGAAGGGGTCATTGGACAGTGGATCAGGAGTGCGCATTGTAGAGCTCTAAGCACTGTTCAGTTGAGATCAGATGACTCATCAGTGACCAAGTGTGCAAGTTTCCTGCTTTACATGGTTCAGTAGGACAACATGAGGTGCAGTTATGCAACTGTATTGTCCCAAGTGCTGTTCCAGCTGAGATTGGCACAACAAGGAATTGAATCTTCTCTAGCTCAGCAACACATGAAATACCAACTTGTCATGCAGTGCTATGATATTCTGATGAGGCACTTCCAAGGCTCCATGCAGCTTTTCTCCTGTATGTTTCTCATCAGCTTTTACTCCATCTTGTTCTGTGTATACAGGTGTGAAGACAGCAAAGTTGCATTTCTGTGTTCATTATTTCAATGAAATAATTATTCAACTTCATTTAAACAGGTCAATTATTTTCTTAAAAATGACAAACACAGGAAATCACTCAGACTCCACCAATTCATCAAAAATAATACAGGGCGGAATTTCTCTCCTCAAGAAATTTGGAAAATAATTAAAGTTTCCTTGTTCTTACAATCATCAATTGGAAAACAAGGAAGGGTTTAATCCAAAATTATAAAGTAAAATGTGTATGTTAGTTTGCTGTCATTCCATCTCTCTGTCTATTTGATTCACTGTGTACTGTCATCTACCTTTGCTCTTTGTTTCTATGCCTCTTTGATTTCTTGCAACTTCTGTGTACAGTTGTTACTGCCCTCTCTCTGACATTTCAGTATTGTTTATTTGCTCAATCATTCTCTCTGCCTGTTTCCATCACTTGCATGTGCTGCCATTTAAGATTCTTCCCACTGTTGTCTCAGCTCTGTGATTCGCCCTACCATGCCTTCTTTCTGCCAATCCTTTGCTTTTAAAAAAAAGCGCTATCACATTTCTGATTCTTTTCCTGATATCTCTGTTTTCTTTTGTGAGATTTGTAATGTTTGATTGTGATTTTTTTTCTGCCTGTTCTCCTCTGTGATTCTTTCTCTTGGCTATGCCTGTGTTTCTTTGCTTTTACTCTCTTCTATACCTGTGAACCTTTCTTCCTCTACTTTGTGAGTGCCCTTCATATAATTCTATCTCACTCTGCTCTTTCTGTGACATATTTCTGTCAGTATATTGTTTCTACGACTGTTTTATTTTCCCTTGTGGTTTCTTTCATGTCTTTCCTCCGATTCTCTCGTGATTTTTTCTTCCTTCTACCACATCTATGGTTGTACCTTTCTCCCTGCAGTTTATTTGATTTTTGTTTTATCCTCTGGTGATTCTTTGCTTTATCTTTGTTAATAATTCATTGTTTGAAGGCTTTCAACATTTTTCAATATAACGAAGCCTTATATGAATAAGGGAATACCTTTCAAGAATGCACTACATATTATGAAATTGTGTAGAAATTATGTTTTCTTTACTATAGGATCACCTCACATCATTATGGTCATTTTGGAAAATTGTCAGGAGTGTAGGAATGGGTAAGTAGAATCAGCAATTTCGGTGAATTTGTCATATCCACGATTGACTTTAAATCCCAGCTAATAACATAAATCTGTGATGATCAGAGCAATGCTTTGGGCCTATAACTGGATGTCCAAAAAAACCAGAATAATTTCATGGCAAAAAGTTGTTATTTAAGGCTCATTGGCCACTTTCGAGCTGAAGTAGTATGAATGAAGAAGAAAGTTTCAAAATTGGTTTGGAAGAATGTGAGAATAATTAGCCTTTCTACTGACCATAGGTTTGATTCAGCAAAAAAACAAAATCTGAAAGTTATTTAGAGTCATAGAGAAGTACAGCACAGAAACAGACCCTTCGGTCCAACTCGTCCATGCCGACCAAATACCCTAACCTAATCTAGTCCCATTTGCCAGCATAAATAAAACAGATATAATATCTAATGTGCTAATATAGGCCATATAGAATGGTCTATCTTGGCTAAATGATAGTGTTCTTGCTCTGAGTCAGTAGGTTGTGTGTTGAGTCTCATGCCAGACACTTGAGCACATAATTTAGACTAATACTTCATACAGTACTGAAAGGTGCTCTCTTTTGGTGGGTGTCATCTTAATGAGGCATTGGGTGCAATTTTGCCCTCCTTGGAGGTGGTGAGAATGGCAAATAATTGGGCAGAGATACTCTTGCCGCCTCAAGAATTAAAATACTGGCAAGAAGGTTAATTGGGCAGCAATTAAGGCCCTTAACAGGTTAATAGTAGCTAGTTAAGAGCTTCAATTTGCTACTGGCCCAGTTACCTGTCTTCCCAGCAGGTGAGAAAAGTGCTCAGTTTCCTGACTGTAAAACTAGGATAACCTGCTGCTGGATTAGGGTGGGACTCCATTTGCTCTAATTTGGGGCCAATCAAGGGCAGGGATGGGGGTGGCCACTGAAAGCCATCCCTCTGCCCTGGACTCTGACCTCCGCCCCAGCCCTCTTATCTCATGACACCCACCATATGAAGCCCATCAGGAAAAAACTTACCTTCTTGCCATTGGATCCCCTGACGACTAGGCCTCTAGTGACAATCTCTATGACCCAATTTCTGATTGGCTGGCAGCTTCTGGTGAGGCAAGACGTACCACATTGAATTCTGTGGTTACCAGTCACCTCTTGACAAGTTGATTGGAGTGCATCCTGGTGAGCTTTCTCATTGGTGAGGGTGGGGGCTCAATTGCCACTGAACACCCCTGTCCCCAAATTTAGGCTGCAAAATGGAATGTCTCAGCTAGTGTCTCTTCTATTAGGTGGACGTTGCATGAACATTCAAAGAGGTATTGGGGAGTTCTCACCATGGTCCTGCAATCTATGGAATATAAACAGGCTATCTAGTAATTTATTTCATCAATGCTTGTTTTGTGCAAATTGGCTACCACATTTACATTACAAAAATACATTTCAAAAAGTATTTAATTGATTGTAAAGGGCTTTGGAATGTTTTGGATCATGAAAGGCACTGTAGAGATATAGATTTTTTTTCTTCTTTTGCTGACTGGTCCCAGGCTTCTTGGAGCATGTCCTGACTGTAGGGTGGACAGGCAATCTATTTCCAAGCAATTATCCTAGCCTTTAGCTTATGTAGTTTTAGTTAAAGTAAAAGTTCCATGAGATCCCTTTTTCTCCCTCTTCAATTCTCACCCCTGCATTCCTGAAAACAACTCTCTCACCGTGGTACAGTTCCGCAGACGGCAGCAGGCACCTTCTGCTACCACAATTTATGTGTGACTTCTGACAGCGAGTGGTAGCAGGCTATCTGACTGTGAATGACACTGTTTCAGTTCAGGCTTTTTCCTAACACATTTGCTCATGTAAATAGCCTAACAACCATTTCTGTGAACAGATGGAGATATACTATAAATTGAAGCTACATCCTTATACTCTCATACCTCATACTTGGATCAGTGTAGCTCAGACGATTAACCTCTAATTGATAATTAAACAAGACATAGGATGCTCACTAAGTCTCATTCCAATTCCAATTATGGAACATATCATACCTTTGCAACCAATTTACACAGGCTAAACTACTGGCCTGAATTTACATGCAAATACAAAATTACAGGGAAGCAAAATCATACATAAAATGCTAAATAACACAAATATGAAAGACAAGTAAAACCAATGCATTATGGGTTAATGCTTTTTAGAAAGTTATCATTTTATATTTTTTGGAATGGAATGGAACTTTTCAGGTTCCTTGGCATTGAATTCAGAATTTTTAAGTATATTTTTCAGAATGAGCTGTTATAAATTGATCCTGGAAGGTCACATAATCTATGAAATCTGAAACATCTTTGGCAGAATACAAGACGAGCAGCCAAGTCTGGTCATTTACTCCTTGGAACCTTTGATGCAAAGCTATTTCTTTTAAAATGGCCAAGTAAACATAATGTTAACAGTTTCACATCTTGTCAGACAATAACATAATGGTTTTCAACTGCCATATTCCTCATCATCATAACTTGCTTGTGTCAACGCCTGACAATAACAAGCAATTACATTTGCTTACTGTACTCATTAATATTATAAGTATTCTGGCCTTAGCCATCAAAGAGAATTCATCATCAGCTACAAATGTTCATACAGGTAGAGTATCCCTGATTCCCCATTTTCCATTTGTGAAATAAACAACCTCTATTTTAAGCCCTAGCTACATGAAATTAGAGAAACTTAAAGACAGAAATTACTGTTTTGACACAATCCTAGTTGGGAAGTGTCCATGTAGATATTTTTCAATTAATGTTTTCAGACATGTTGTGGCTTATCTCTCGAGTAGGTGGGATTTGAACTGGGCCTTCTGGTCTAGAGATAGATACTAACATTACACAACAAGGGCCTTGCTAAATACACTATTCCACATCTATGCACACTATTTGTTAACTTCTGGTAAGATGGAGGAGGAGGAGTAGGCAGAGTTTGGGCTCCTGAGCCCAGGTTTGTCTGCTCCTCTTTCCGTCTGCTTTTTCGTCATTTTCTTTTCTCCTTACCTTTTATTGGTGGAGGGGTGAGTGTGGGACCAGCACAGAACCCAGCATCAGTATTGCTGGCTGCTACATCAGCAGAGGCAATGTTGGCGAGGTGGGCCCAAAAGCAAAAAGATGGTGCCTGTAGAGTGGCGACTCATTGTTGGTGGGTCCAGTGCAGGCAGTGGCGAGGCGATGGAGGAGGGGTGGCAGAGCGGGTGTTGTTGGTGATCCAGCTCAGGACTCATAGTGGAGGCTGTGGAACAAAGGTGAACTCTCTTTCAGCAATATCTTTTTTTTAATTCTTAAGCTATTCCAAATGGCTTTGGATTATGGCGACAGTTGAAGCTTTTCATTGTATTTTATTGTATTATTCACTGTATAATACACATGACAATAATTCATTCATTCACTGCCAGTCAGGCAACTATGTGACAATTAGGATCAGGTGTCAGCTTTTTTTTTCTTATCTTCAGCCAGGGTGCAGTAAGCAATTGCCAAAGCTTAATTTGGGCTAAGAATAGTTAATGCAGCATAGATTGAGCCTGGTCTGTATAGGTCAGACTTTAGCCATCAGCTTAGTCTGTGGTCATTGAGTTCCTTGCTGGTTGGGTAAAATATAACTAAAGTGTAAGTAGATTTATTATTGTGTTTGTATTTTCTGTAGGGATAAACTTGTAACATTTCTCAAGCACCAAGAATAACTTAGTGAGTAAAAGTACTGCCTGCCCATAGCACCAGCCATATAGACTTGGCTCAAAGGACCTGGGCTAAGTTTACAGTTTGGCTCAGTTGTTGGCACGTACGCTTTTGAGTCAGAAGTAAATTCCCTTGGCAGACATTTCAGTGCTCCATGGTTGGAGGTTCATCTTACAGATGAGACATTAAACCAAGTTCTGCTTGCCATGTCAGGTGGATGATAAAACTCCAGTGGCATTATTAAATAATAGAAAGATCACAACCTTTGCTGCCATCATTTTCCTTGCAAAATAAATTAGTTGGTTATTTATATAAAAAGTGTACATACAGGCTGCTCTGATTCCCTCACAATGCTTTCCTGTATTACCTAATGAAAAGGCAAATATTAGACACAGGCCCTCAGTTGTAACAATTTGCTTTAGCATAAAATGCCTCTGTTGATTGAGCTAAACTCCTGTGGAGTAACCTTCAGGTAATCTTGTTCATTTGTGAAAGGGCCTGGAGCACATAGAACCATTTCAGAGACGTCCCCCATTATATCTCTACACCTTGTTCCAAGTTCCATGTAAAGATTTCATGACGGCAATGACTTTAAACTGTTTGCAATGTAGCTAACTTGTATTTTATATATTATACAGTCATGTTGTCCAATTTGGATTAATGTGGAGAGGCTTCAGCTTCACAATGGAAACCGTGGTGTGTAATTCAGATTTTAAGTAGATTTGAGGGGTAGAACTATAACTGGTACAAAATAAAGTTTCAGAGGTTCCAGGGCAGTCTACTGAAGTTTTTAAGATGCTCTAAATCCTTTACTGTTAGTGGAAGGCTAATGGGATAGTCTGCTCTTTGCTAACATTAAAATCCAATGGAAATTCAAAAGCTGATGAGTGGGAGTTTGTTCTTTGTTCCCAATATTGATTTCAACAGACCTGGGCCTTCCAATAACAATATTCATCATATTTTGCCACCACATCCATAGCTGGCTCAGTTGACACACAACATTATCTTTCAAAAAAAGAACTATGGCAGTATAAATTTGACATTGTATTATGTAATGTTATGCATCCTTCTGTGAGCTAAAGAATATGAGAACAAATAACGACTTGCAAGCAAACAAAAAAGTATATTTCATGGATGCTAAGAACAAACTTGCATTTTTTGCAAGACTGTACTTGTTACGTACCAGTTTGACAGATTGGTCCTTTGGGCCTCATTAGCATTGTCTGAATCAGTTTTGTTATTATTACTGGGACTACATGTATGTAACAGTAGAGTACCTGTGATGGCTCTGCCTGTTACAGATGTTTTTGCTTTGGCCTGGGACAAAGTGTTGTGAATCCACTCAGGGAGCTTTAACTCTGTATTTACATTGCAAATTCAGCACTGCTACAAAATGCTTTAAACTTTGCATCATTTCTGAATTTGTGCAATGTAAAGGGCAAACTGATTGGAAAGCGAAACAGAGTGAGACACCTTAATCCAGGGATTTTTACTCTCTTTCGCTCTAGTGACTGGTTGGCCCCAACTCTGGATTCAGGCTGAACTTACTCTATAACAGTATCAGTGTGAAGCCAAACTGCATTCTTCTGATGATCAAGTTGTAGTATCAAAGCACCTTTAACCTACCCCCTCTTTGCAAATAGTGGAAAAACTCGAAAGATGCATTCAGACGATAACATTTATAGATCACTTCTGGTATATGTTGTATATGAAGTGCAAAATGATAATCTTATATTGATGTGAAATTTGGGACTAATTGTGCATGATTGGAGAGCCATAGATGAAAATATGTAATTTGAAAGTGTTTTACATGTAGATACCTAATCACACAACAACACAGAATAAGAGGCTGTTCAGCCCATTGTATCTATGCCAGCTCTTTAATAAAATTATCCATTTAGTTCTTCTTATATTGTCTTTCTTCATTGTCCTACAATCTTTTCCTTTTCAAGTCAAGATTTGCCATGTCCCTGTCCCAGCTAAGATTCTTACCTGTCTCACCTTTGGATGGACACTAGTTTATTTTCAGCGAACTGCATATCTTTTGACACAAAATGTAAAACAAAAACAATGACAGTTAAAAGGAAAACATTAGAATAAAGTAGCTGGGGGATTTAAGTGGGCAACATCACACTGGAACAAGGAAATAAGTTTGTATATTTAGGACAAATGATAACAGAAGGTGGCAGGTGTGATGCAGGTGCTAGCAGAAAGGTAGACATAGTCAGAAGTAAATTTGTGAAGGCAAAGAGTTTGACAAAAGGAAAAAAAAGGTGCTACATTCTATCCACTTTCCTGTCTGACTCAGAAATTCAGATAAATAAGTAAAAATCTATGGAAGAAAATGGAGGCGTCTGAAATGTGGACGCTGGCCCTGAATTTGGACTTGAACCTGAACCTGGAACTTTTCATTTGGAGGCAACAGTGCACCAACTGAGCCATTACCTGCACATAAGCGAAGTGGGGAAGGTTCTGTTGTGACAGCAAAAAGAATGCGGAGGATACTGGGGAAACTTGGCTCCTGCTGAGAAGTCAGATGATAATTCAGGTATCAACCTTTCTTCAGAAGTGATGATCTGACTGTCAAGTACTAAACGATTGTAGATGTTATAATGTATAATGTATTAACCACTGCCAGTTAGCAAGTATCAACATTCCCCCACCCCCAGCCCAAAAATCCTGGTATATCACAATATTTAATATATTTTTACAGCTAACTGAAACAAAAAAAAAGTCCTACCTGTCAGTCATATTCAACTGCTGGTTTGACTGTGATGCTGCATAATGGATAAAATCAATCACATTAATTTTTCCTGCCCCTGCCTGGTTTTCACTCAGCAAAGGTTTCACTGCCAGTGAAAATTACCAGCAGAACCTGGAATCTCCTACCTCCTGGTCCAGGTAACAGTCACTGCCAGTGAAAATTACCAGCAGACCTACCTTTGAACATCAAAGTGAGAAAAAAATGTCAAACATAAAACAAAGTGTGAAATACTATGACTGGGATTGTTTTTCACATCAAAGAACAATGTCTGATTTCTATCACGTAAAATGATCTACTACAGTTTTATTAATCTTCAGAGTACTGTGTGACCTTTGAAACTAATAAATAAATACCATTTTATCATTTGTAGCAATACTGATTATGACAAAATAATGGAAATATAAAATCTGTTTTGGCCTATCGTGCACATGCCTGCTTTTTGAAAGAGATGCCCAATTTAGCTCACACCTCAGTTATTCAGTGACAAAGTATGCAGAATTAGATCCCTGGAAAATCCCTTATGATGGGGGAACTGAAAAAGAAAACCTCTGCAAATTAGTCTCCTCAAGTACTTGTTCGGTTGTCTTTTGAGAAATAGTTTGGACCTTGATTTCATCACACTTTCAGGGAATGTGTTCTAGATTTGAACAATTTTCTGTGATTGACCCCTCTTTCCTTCTCAGTCTTCTGTCAATTATTTTAAATTGATGGTCTCAGGAATAAACTATCCAAACCCATAATTATTTTAAACATGTCTTTCAAATCTCTCTTTAAACCTCTCTATGCTAAAGAGAGCAATCCCAGCTTTTCCAATCTCTCTATATAGCTGAGCTCCCTCAACTCTGATATCACGCTGGGAAACCTCCGTATCCAATCCCTGATTTGCCTTTTAAAACTCTGCACTGCCAGTCCCTTATTAACTTATGCTTTTCCAACTAAGGATTAATTTTTGTCATGACAGTAAGCTCTAGCTGTTTCCCCAACATTAATATTCAGCTAATTGGCCTGTAGGTTTATCCCTTTCTCCATTTTTAGGTCAGGAGTGTAGCATTCACCATTTTCAAGTCCTCCGGATCACTCTCAAATCCAAGGAAGATTGAAAGATTGTGATCAGAGCTGCTTCTATCCCGTCCTCATATATATATATTAATTACATATATGGGCGTGGTGACTTGTTAAATTTAGCTCATTTTGTACTTGCCTTTTCTTTTTCAGTTATCAAGGACTGAATTTTACCAGAAATCAGCTCAGTGCCAATTTTGGGGAGTTTCATGGAGGGTTTCTCCATGTCTTTGCACACCACCTTCTCATACGCGTACCTCACTACCTGTGTACCACACCCTACGGTGCCCCTCTCATTGTATTCTCCCGCTTGTCACAGGCAGAAGTACTGACCACTGCTGGGGATCTCCCTGGATTTCTGCCATCTGCACCACCTTTAAAACCCAGCAGTGTATTGGGTCAGGTGCTGGCACTCTGCAACTGCCCTTCACAGTTCCTGTCAATTGTCCCAGACACATTGGGCAGAAGGTAATTGTCACCCCTCTTTGCTGATAGGGACCTGGAGGTCCTGATGGATGGGGGGAGGGAGAGGGCATGCAGTCATTGGCCATGGAGCCTTGACCAAGCAGTCAAGGAAGAGCAAGCAGTGATCTGGAGTCACCAGGTTATTGCTCTAGCTTTCGTGTCAAGAATTGTCTCTGTCTACTTTCTATCCTGAGGGTGGGAGAATGGGAATATCAATGAGGTCAGGTGATGTCATAATGAGATGTCATAAGGATTCTGGGTAATCCAAATGGAGGAATGGGAAAAAATTGTGGCTGTAAGACTGCTCCTTTTTTGGATGTATTCTCAGTGTTCGAGGTGATTTCCTCGAATTCTAGGAGCAGTTATTACTGTTTTATAAGCTGTTGCATTGTTTTGGAACTTTGGAAAAAAACAAAACAACAACAATTTTAAAAAGGAGGAAGACAGACAAAGGCAGTAATCACATAGGAAGTGAATCAAATGGGGAAAGAAATCTACATTGCTTTCCAACCCAGCAGTGAGTGCACAGCTACTGCCTCTGCTGTTTGAATTCAAGTATCTCTGGACATTGGAGTTTGTCTAAGAAAAATTAACAAACAGTGAAATTCATAGCTGACCTTAGAGAAACCCGTGTGGGTGACTCACAGCAGGAGAGTAGCTAAGTGGCTTTTTAAAGTGTATCCTTACTGTTCATTTTGTAAAGCTACAATAGTGAGTACAGTGGGTTTTATTTGATTATATGTTTTATTGAGGTCTGTCTCTTGATTCAATTTTAAAAATATAAAACATAGGTACTAAGTTAGCCTGGAGCAGGAGGACTGTGCTATTTTCTGGGTCTGTAGATTGTTGAGATGCAAAGATGGCCTTTAGTAGAGTGGTGTGCTCTTCCTGTCACATGTGAGAGATTAGGGAGAGTTTTCATGTTACTGATGATTATGTCTGCAGGAAGTGTTTGGTTGCAAATCCTATCAGATAGATCGATTGGAATGGCAGTTAGAGGCAATGCAGAATTTACAGGAGCTGGGGGGTTTGATGGACGTCAGTTGTAGGAAGGGTGAAAAACCACAGATACAGTCAGGTAGATGGGTTAATTGCAGGAAAGGTAGGAGAGGGAGGCAGGTAGTTCAGGAGTCTCCTGTAGCTATCCCTGTCTCAAACAAGTACAGTTGGTTCTGCTATAACGGGTGTTTATTCAACACGAATTGGTTTTAACACAGTTGCAGAATTTAGACCATTATTTGTAGAACACAAACTTTCCTTACCTGTACTGACTATAAGGTGATTCCAGCCCCATTAGTTTAAATGGTGCGGCTATTGTGAGATTTTCTTATAATGCGAGATCACATGAGAACAGAACTACAGTGTTATATCAGAACCGGCTGTACGCTGTTTTGGAAAACGTGATGGTCTGTCAGGGGAATGTACCACTAACAGCTCTAATGTAATGAGGGGTATGTCAGGTTCCAAGCAATCGATTGTGAAAGGGGACTCTCTAGTTAGAGGTACAGACAGATGTTTCTGCAGTTGACAATGAGGGACCAGAATGGTGCCTCCCTGGTGCCAGGATCAAGAATATCTCAGTTACGGTGCAGAACATTTTCAAAGGGGAGATTCTCAAAGCAGGAGGTTGTTGTACACATTTGAACTAACAATGTAGGAAGAGAAAAGGATGAGATTCTGAGGAGAGAATATAGGGAGGTAGGCAGGAATTTAAAAAAGGTCCTCAAGAGTAGTAATATCTGGATTACTCCCAGTGCCAAAAGCTCGTGAGGGTAGGAATGAATGAATGTGTGGCTGAGGTACTGATTCAGGGCAGAAGGATTCACATTTTTGGATCATTGGAATCTCTTCTTGGATAGAAGTGATCTGTATAAGGATGGATTGCACCTGAATTGGAAGGGGACTAATATACTGGCAGGAAGATTTGCTCGAGCTGCTTGGGAGGATTTAAACTAACAAGGTAGGGGGAGCCCAGGGAGACAGTGAGGAAAGATATCAGTCCAAGACTGGTGCAGTTGGGGAAGGGAGCAAGTTAAACAGTCAGGGCAGGCAGGAACAATGCAGACAATTTGATAAAACTGATAAATTAAAATTTGTTTATTTCAATGCAAGAAGCCTAACAGGTAAGGCAGATGAACTCAGGGCATGGTTGAGAACATAGGACGGGGATATCATAGCAATTACAGAGACTTGGCTCAGGGGGCAAGAGAGGAGGGGGAGTGGCGTTTTTGATTTGGGACGACATTATGGCTGTACTCAGGGAGGATATTCCTGGGAATACATCCGGGGAAGTTATTTGGGTGAAACTGAAAAATAAGAAAGGGATGATCACCTTATTGGAATTGTACCACACACCCCTTCAACAGTCAGTGGGAAATTGAGAAACAAATTTGTCAGAATATCTCAGTTATTTGTAAAAATAATAGGCTGGTTATGGTAGAGGATTTTAACTTACCAAACATAGACTGGGACGACCATTGTGTTAAGGATTTAGATGGAGAGGAATTTGTTAAGCGTGTACAAGAAAATTTTCTGATTCAGTATTTGGATGTTCCTACTAGAGTAGGTGCAAAACTTGACCTACTCTTGGGAAATAAGGCAGGGCAGGTGACTGAGGTGTCAGTGGGGGAACACTTTGGGGACAGTGACCGTAATTCTATTAGTTTTAAAAAAGTGATGGAAAAGGATAGACAGGATCTAAAAGTTGAAGTTCTAAATTGGAGGAAGGCCAATTTGTCCTGTGCATCTTGTTCAAGTTGCCACTTTTTGTATGTCAGGGTTGAAAGCGAGTGCTGGCGGACAACTTAACCTTGATTATGTCCTTGCTTGACATCCACATATTTGGACACACAGTCAGAGCTTATCAAACAGTGATTAAGGACAACAATCTTGACTGATTTTATTGTTATTCCAAAGTGAGGCACAATGAATAAGGCAGAGTCCAGTTAATGGGCATGGAACCTTCACATTCTGAATATATCAGTACCGCACATTGGTGACATTTACCTGCTGATCCATCAAGGGATACCTAATGATCTAATTATATTAGCAGTGCCAGTGATACATTCATTCACAAACAAAATTCCTTCATCTTTCCTTGCCTCTGCCCTACCTTCTATAACCCAGTCCTATCTCCCCTGCCTAACTTACCTTCATCTCTCCCCTTCCAACAACACATTCCATCTTCCATTGTCAGCCCACCCCCTTCTATTATCCGTACTCCATCTTCTGCTAATCACAATGCATTTCATTTCACAGTGTTTTGTTATAGTGTCAACACTCTTGGGAGGAAAGTATCAGGAAGGGGAAATTATATGCGGAAATATTTCTTGAGGCTGCAACAGATCTTCAGGTTAAGATAATATTTATTAACCAGTCATACTTTTCTCATGTATGTTGGTGACACCTCTGAATCTGACACATTCCTGCTTGTCTATCATCTTAATATTATCGCATTACAGGATTTGAATATACAGTATTCCAATTGAATTAATGTGCATATATTAACCCTTAATTCAGGACATTTAAATGAGGATATTGTAACCTGTAGTTTTGTACAGGTATCAACTAATTATACAGCATATAGCAAAGTGGAGTTCCTACTAGTGTTAGAATGTGGGCAACCATTTTAAAAAGCTACAGACAAAGCAGTTGCTCAAACAGCAGCTGATACTTTGCGAATGAATAATCATGAACTTTACTGGGGAATTGAGGACAACAACCTAATTGAGATGCAGCCTTATTCTTCTGATCATCTTGCTTGTCTGCAATTTGCTGGTACAGTAAGTTCCATTATTAATTCTAGAAGTCAATGGAATAGCAGTGGGTTAAATACACCCAGACAGGAATCCAGAACTTCTCACAAAAACACACAAAAAATGTGCTGTTAGAATAATAATCGGTAATATAATTATCACACTTGCGTAGGATGTTAGAAAATGTCATTGCATGTCATGCATAATAAGGAAAATTTGTCCTGGCAGCTGCATTGGAATAAGTGGAGAAGCCCATTTCTCAGGATTTTTTTACTGCAGAATAAATGGCATGTATTGCTTTTACAATCTTAATTTTAGAATTTTTCCCCAGTGTAAACAGATTAGTGTGATAGCACAATATGGATCAAAATTACAACACAGGAAGTTCAGGTAAGTTATTTTATGCACTTTCTTACATTTATATTTCCATTCCATTCTCCATCTTATCCACACTCTCTTTTAAAGTGCAGGAGGTCAACTTCTTGCATGTTATGTCCTAACTGCAATCATGTAGTTAAATCGGCTACTGTCACACAGTCCAATTTGAGACATAACGAATAGCAAATTTGAATTGACTTAGTTGGTCTGAGTCAGAAGATTATCGACTCAAGCTCTAACTGAAGACTTGCTCTGTTTATATCCTGCAGGAGCTCAGGTGAAAGTTAAAGATCTTGTGGCCCTATTTAAAGCTTAAGTAGGGAGTTCTCTTGATGTCCCAGCCAACATTCCTTTTTCAACCAACACCACCAAAAACAGATTGGCTGGCTAATTGGCTCATTTGCTATTTCTGCAATTGTGCCATGTGTAAGAGTCTTGTGTATTGCTGAGAGATATGCTAAGGCTTTATGTCAAAGCAGATCTTTCTATTTTTGGAAAAGGTGCGAAGAGATAACTGGGACCCACAGAAATGGACAATGCCAAAGAGGCAAGGGTAGGAGAGAAAACACTCATGAAGACAAAAAGAGGAAGAAAAGAAGTTTGAGAAATAAGTCAATTTTAAATGAGTAATGCAGCCATCGAATACAGAGATACTGAAGACAGTTTAGTCCCTGCCTTGAACATCAAATTTTGCTTTATACCAAGAATGCTGATTATTGAATGTAAAATGGATCTAATTAACTCCCAGATCATTAAGTGCAAAGTCAAGTGGAATCCACAAAACAAGCATTGTAGATGTGGTGTGCAAATAACCAGGAAAAATGACGTGGTGTGACTAAAACCGCAATTTGGTGCTTCTATTCACACTTACACTGCAGTGGCATTTGACACTGTGCACAAATATCTAAGACCATAAGATATAAGAACAGAATTAGGCCATTTGACCCATCGAGTCTACTCTGTCATTTCATCATGTCTGATATATTTCTCAACCCCATTCTTCTGATTTCTCCCTGTAATTCTTGATCCCTTTACTAATCAAGAACCTATCTATCTCTGTCTTAAATACACTCAATGACTTGGCCTCCATAGCCCTCTTTGGCCATGAGTTCCACAGATTCACTACCCTCTGGTTGAAGAAATTCCTCATCATCTTAGTTCTAAAGATTTGTCCATTCACTCTGAGGTGGTGGCATTGAGTTCTACTCTCTCCTACCAGTGGAAATATCTTCTCCACAACCCCTCTATCCAGGCCTCTGAATATTCTGGAGGTTTTAATGAGATTACCCCTTGATGTTCCTCCTCCCTGCCTCCACTAACACTTTATTAAACATGTATGGTATGGTGAGTGCAAAGGAAGGAAGGAACAGGTTCTTTCATGCATTCACTAAAACACATCCAGAAAATTCACCGTGAATGCTATCCTCAGGGTGTTGTTTTTCTAGTACGGGCTGGATTAAATCACAGGTTTTAATCAATCTAGCGCATGTCCAGGGTTCCTCAAGATTTGAAACTGAAGTCTTGCTATGTAAGAAAATATGAAAATCTTGAGAGATTTTGGAATTGAACATAAATGCCATTGGTTGTGAATCCTATCATATTGCATGGATCGGTTGGAGCAACAGTTAGAGGCAATGAGGAATTTACAAGAGCAAGGGGGTGTGATGGATGGCAGTTATAGGAAGGGGGAAAAGCTACAGATACAGTCACATAGATGAGTTAACTCCAGGAAAGGTAAGAGAGATAGGCAGGTAGTGCAGGAGTCTTTAGTGGCTATCCCCATTTCAAACAAGTATGCTGTTTTGGAAAGTGTAGGGGTGATGGATTCTCAGGGGAATGTAGCATGAACAGCCAAGTTTCTGGTATCAAAGCTCCAATGTAATGAGAGGTACGTCAGGTTCCAAGCGATCGATTGTGTTATGGGAGTCTTGAGTCAGATGTTTCTGTGGCCAGCAGCAAAAAACAGAATGGTGTGTTGCCTCCCTGGTGCCAGGATCAAAAATGTCTCAGAGAGGGTGCAGAAAGTTCTCAAAGGGGAGAGGGACCAGTAGCAGGTCATTGGACACATTGGAACCAATGACATAGTAAGGGAAAGGATGAGACTATGAAGGGAGAACATAGAAAGTTAGGCAGGAATTTAAAAAGGTGGTCCTCGAGGGTAGTAATATTGGATTGCTCTCGGTGCTTCGAGCTAGTCAGGGTAGGAATAGGAGGATACAACAGATGAATATGTGCCTGAGGAGCTGGTGCATGGGAGAAGGATTCACATTTTTGGATCATTGGAATGTCTTCTGGGGTAGAAATGACCTGTACAAGAAGGATGGATTGCACCTGAATTGAAAGGGGACTGATATACTGGCAGGGAGATTTGCTTGAGTTGCTCGGGAGGATTTAAACCACTAAGGTGGGGGGGGGGAGGGTGTGGTGAGAGCCAGGGAGATAGTGAGGAAAGAGATCAATCGGAGACTGGTACAGTTGGGAAAGGGAGCAAGTGAAACAGTCAGGGCAGGAAGGAACAAAGCAGAGAACAAGGTAGGACTGATTTAATAAACTGCATTTATTTCAATGCAAGAGGCTCAACAGGGAAGGCAGATGAACTCAGGGCATGGCTAGGAACATGGGACTGGGATATCATAGCAATTACAGAAACACGGCTCAGGGATGGACAGGACTGGCAACTTCATGTTCCAGGATACAAATGCTACAGGAAGGATAGAAAGGGAGGCAAGAAAGGAGGGCGGATGGCGTTTTTGGTAAGAGATAGTGTTACAGCTGTACTGAGGGAGGATATTCCTTGGAATAAATCCAGGGAAGTTAGTTGGGTGGAACTGAGAAATAAGAAAGGGATGATCACCTTATTGAAATTGTTTTATGGACCCCCTAATAGTCAGAGGGAAATTGACAAACAAATTTGTAAGGAGATTTCAGTTATCTGTAAGAATAATAGAGTGATTATGGTAGGGGATTTTAACTGACCAAACGGAGACTGGGACTGCCATAGTGTTAAGGGTTTAGATGGAGAGGAATTTGTTAAGTGTGTACAAGAAAATTTTCTGATTCAGTATGTGGATGTACCTATTAGGGAAGGTGCAAAACTTGACCTACTCTTGGGAAATAAGGCAGGGCAGGTGACTGAGGTGTCAGTGGGGGAGCACTTTGGGGACAGTGATCGTAATTCTATCACTTTGGGGACAGTGATCGTAATGATGGAAAAAGATAGACCAGATCTAAAAGTTGAAGTTCTAAATTGGTGGAAGGCTAATTTTGACGGTATTAGGCAAAAACTTTCAAAAGCTGATTGGGGGCATGTGTTCGCAGGTAAAGGGACGGCTGGAAAATGGGAAGCCTTCAGAAATGAGATAACGAGAATCCAGACACAGTGTGTACCTGTTAGGTTGAAAGGAAAGGCTGGTAGGTATAGGGAATGCTGGAAGACTAGAGATATTGAGAGTTTGGTTAAGGAAAAGAAGGAAGCATATGTAAGGTATAGACAGGATAGATCGAGTGAATCCTTAGAAGAGTATAAAGGCAGTAGGAATGTACTTAAGAGGGAAATCAGGAGGGCAAAAAAGGGACATGAGATAGCTTTGGCAAATAGAGTTAAGGAGAATCCAAAGGGTCTTTACAAATATATTAATGACAAAAGGGTAACTAGGGAGAGAATAGGGCCCCTCAAAGATCAGCAAGGTGGCCTTTGTGTGGAGCCACAGGAGGCGGGTGAAATATTAAACGAGTATTTTGCAACAGTGTTTACTGTCGAGAAGGTCGTGGAAGATATAGAATGTAGGGAAATAGATGGTGACATTTTGAAAAATGTTCATATTACACAGGAGGTGGTGCTGGATGTCTTGTAACGCATAAAAGTGGATAAATCCCCAGGACCTGATCAGGTGTACCCTAGCACTCTGTGGGAAGCTGGAGAAGTGATTGCTGGGCCCCTTGCTGAGATATTTGTATCATCGATAGTCACAGGTGAGGCGCTGGAAGACTGGAGGTTGACTAACATGGTACCACTGTTTTAGAAAGGAGGTAAGGACAAACCAGGCAACTATAGACCAGTGCGCCTGATGTCGGTGGTGGGCAAGTTGTTGGAGGGAATCCTGAGGGTCAGGTTTTACACGTATTTGGAAAGGCAAGGACTGATTAGGGATAGTTAGCATGGCTTTGTGCATGTGAAATCATGTCTCACAAACTTGATTGAGTTATTGAAGAAGTAACAAAGAGGATTGATGAGGGTAGAGCAGTGGATGTGATCTAAATGGACTTCAGTAAGGTGTTCGACAAGGTTCCCCATGGGAGACTGGCTAGTAAGGTTAGATCTCATGGAATGCAGGGAGAACTAGCCATTTAGATAGCCATTTAGATAGAGGGTGGTGGTCTAGTGTTGTTTTTCAGACTGAAGGCTTGTGACCAGTCGAGTGCCACAAGGATCGGTGCTGGGTCCATTACTTTTCATCATTTATATAAATGATTTAGATGTGACATTAGAGGTATAGTTAGTAAGTTTGCTGATGACACCAAAATTGGATGTGTAGTAGACAGTGAAGAAGTTGACCTCAGATTACAATGGAGTTTAATTTAGATAAATGTGAGGTGCTGCATTTTGGGAAAGCAAATCTTAGCAGGACTGATACACTGAATGGTAAGGTCCTGGGAAGTGTTGCTGAACAAAGAGACCTTGGAGTGCAGGCTCACAGCTCCTTGAAAGTAGAGTTGCTGGTAGATAGGATAGTGAAGAAGGCATTTGGTTTACTTTCCTTTATTGGTCAGAGTATTGAGTATAGGGGGTTGGGAGGTCATGTTGCAGCCATTCAGGATGTTGGTTAGGCCACTTTTAGAATATTGCATGCAATTCTGGTCTCCTTCCTATTGGAAAGATGTTGTGAAACTTGAAAGGGTTCAGAAAAGATTTACAAGGATGTTGCCAAGGTTGGAGGATTTAAGCTATAGGGAGAGGCTGAATAGGCTGGGGCTGTTTTCCCTGGAGCGTCGGAGGCTGAGGGGTGAACTTATAGAGGTTTATAAGATCATGAGGGGCATGGATATGATAAATAGACAAAGTCTTTTCCCTGTGGTGGGGGAGTCCAGAACTAGAGGGCATAGTTTTAGGGTAAGAGGGGAAAAATATAAAAGGGATCTTACGGGCAACATTTTCATGCAGAGGGTGGTGTGTGTATGGAATGAGCTGCCAGAGGAAGTGGTGGAGGCTGGTACAATTGCAACATTTAAAAGGCGTCTGGATGGGTATATGAATAGGAAGGGTTTGGGGGGGATATGGGTCGGGTGCTGGCAGGTGGGACTAGATTAGGTTGGGATATCTGGTCGGCATTGACGGGTTGGACTGAAGGGTCTGTTTCCGTGCTAGACATCTGTATGACTCTGAGCCAAACATAAGCAGTTTTTGGGCATGCTAGTTTCTGCAGCACAAATTCTGTTTTACACTTCGGTTTTGATTCCTGTCTCGATGCTTCGGTGTTTTTTGACTTCTGATACTTTGTCTCCCCATTTCCTTCTCTCCTATCTCCAATTTCAAGGGGATAGTAAGCTAAGTGTAACTTTGTTTATGTGGCTAGATTCAGAAGATCATATCTTGACAAATTACCTGGTCTGGTATTATATTATTCAGTGGCTATTTCAGATTTCTCCTTCTCAGATGGCACCAGCCAAGCTGATCAATATTAATGCCTTTCATATTGCACCCTGCAATCAATGCCACCCTCTGGTTGTCCAGACATCCCCATGATCAGTGCTTTTTAAGGTTATGGCAGAATCATGAATGGGAGTGGAGGCACAGAAGTCTACAGCACAGAGAAAGGCCCTTTGGTGCATCAAGTCTGCACAGGTCCAAAACAACCATCTTCCCAATACGGAATATTGTTGAACTTAGAGTTTGCTAATTGAATATTTTGAAAGCGTTAGTGGTTGAATTTGATTAGAAATAAGCATGAATTTTGTTCAGTTTGAAAAATCTAATTTAGCTTCAAATAGTTAATAATTCAAAGATTGATATATTAAAAAAAAGCTCTGCAAGAATGAGATTTTTAAAATCTCTTTCCTGAAACATTAAATAACTCAAAGTGTCTATTCTGATCTTTAAAAATTAATGTTTCAAGTGTCTTAAATTAGCTTGGTTTACTGAATGTTGCAATCATATCTGGTCTATATGCAAAGTATTGATCATTTAATTTTATTAAAGGTTATTGAAACTCTTGTGAAGAAGTATGGTGCCATTAGCCTCATCCTTTCATTTAATCTTACACTTCTCCTATTTCAGTGTCTAACTTGAACAAGGTGGTTTGTTGCGTTAACTTAACTACTCAGAAATCATTTCCAGGTCCTTCTCACTCATTTTTGTAGCATACATCCTAAATTTCATCCTGAGCTCCCCTTTAATCAGTTGGTACCTAGCACCTCGCACCCTGCAGTTGTGATTTAACTTGAAATTAACCTTTTTTATTCCATTAACCTTTTCCAATCCATTTAGTATTTTACCTCACATCTCTTAAAATATTCATATCAAAATGTATAAAAATGCATTTTCATTTGATTTATTGTTGTCAGATATACTGAGATACAGTGAAAAGTATTGTTTTGTATGCTAACCTGACAAATTTTACTTTACCTAAATATATCAGGGTAATAGAACAGAATGCAGAATATAGTGTGAAAGCTCCAGAGAAGGTGCAGACAAAGATCAACATATGAGAGGTTGGTTCATAAGTCTGATTACAGTGAGGAAGAAGCTATTCTTAAATGTGATGGTATATGTTGTCAAACCTATGTATCTTTTGCCCGATGGAAAAGGGTGGAAGAGAATGTAACTGGGGTGGGAGGGGTCTTTGATTATGCTGCAACTACAGTCAGATGTTTATGCCCCAGACAAAACACTCAAACCCATCACATTGGCTAGTCTCAGTCTCTGGAGGCATTGTGGATTACAAAGAACAGAAAAAGCTTCATGCAGACCTTGTAATCCCAGTGGATCTAAAGTTTAAGATAGACAGTAAGGTTCACTGACCATGGGTTATTAAGGATACCTGGAGGCAAACAGCTTCTGTTTTCTCGTCAGGTTGAGTAACTACAGGCTGCTTATGGTATCAGGAAGCAGTAACATTAGTTTCTGCTCACAAAGCTAATCAAACAGAATGTCTTGACCTTGTCTGTATCCCAGATTTAATATCCTAATTGATTTACAGAGGTTAACAGGAAAGCAGTTTAACACTAATTGTTATGTATTCTCCCTCTACTCTCTAGTAGTTAATGCAGGCCACAGAAGTTTCAATAGATATATCTTTTCTAAATTAAAAAAAAGACTTGCCGTCAAGTTAAAAACGGGAACACAACACTCAAAACTGTATAAAATGGTTGATGAATTTTAGTCTCTTGAATTGTTTGATTAAAGCTATTCTAGAGATGCACAATCAGTGCAAAATTAGTGGTTAATTTTTAATTAACATTTTGGTGGCCTAAGAATTCTTTATTTGAAGGGCTGCTTCATTTACTCTCAACAACTATTTAGATGTTTGGTAATTGATAGGATATGATTCGTCTGTTTGCAGACTGATCTCAAACATTATTTTAAGCAGTTTATACCTCACCACACACTTCAAGAAAAAGACAGTTGTCAGGTCCAACCTGAAATATCAACTTATTGCTTTCTTTCGGTTGCGAACAGAGTGTCTTGGCTCTGTTGTTTGCACTTGCTTTTGAGTCAGAAGGTCGTGGATTTAAATTCCCACTCCAGATAATCTAGTCTGAGTCTTCAGTGCAGTACTGAGAGAGTGCTGCATTGTTGAAAATGCCATCTTTTGGACAAGATGTGAAACCAAGACTCTTATCTGCTTGCTGGGGAAGACATAAAATCTGCTATATGGCACTATTTGGAAAAGAAGAGGGGGATTGTCCTGATTACATCTTCCTTCAATTGACACCACACAACTTTTTATAATCTTATTTTTGTGGAATCTTTCTGTGTGTAACACAGCTTTGCAATAATGTCAACCACTGCTCTTCAATCAGTTCATTGCAAGTAGAATACTTTAGATACTTGGAAGAGATGTAACAAAATGAAACATTTCATCTTTGTTTCTTGGATGCTACAAACCTGCTATGGATTTCCTGCACTTTTCGTTTTTACTTCTCTAGTGATTGTAACAAGGTCAGCCAAGTTGACCTCATAGAATCTCAGTTTCCTGATTGGGACTGTTAATCTGGTCCAATCAGGGAGCCCTGGCTGACAGATATAAACAGGAGATTTAGCATCCTCACAGTTTAGGGGACTGACTCTGTGCTGGCTGGTACTATGGTCAGTATATTGCTGTTGCAGGTGGTTTCTGCTCCTTTTTTTCTGGGGTGGAAACCTGATTCCTGAACTGGCTGAATTATTTAGCCAGTTTGTTAACTGGCATTCCTTTAGTGAGGACTGATTGTTAAACTTCTGATGCACATAATGTGTTTCAGGTGTAGCTCAGTTCTTGTTAGAGGACTGTTGTTTCACTGGCTGGTTACAGCCTGTGTGTTACTCTTTGTCCTTTTCTCAAAAAAAGAGAAATGTTAATTTTGTGGTAGGGCTTAGCCCTTGGACTCTAGCTTTTTTTTTGTATGTGTCTTCACTTTTTATTGCTGTTTTGACTGAGCCCTTGTGGAAGACATGCATTTTACCAGAGGAGCTGTTCCTGTGGGGGGGGCCTAGCCCTGGGACTGGGCCTCTGAAGACTGAATGTGTGTGTGTGTGTGCTGGGAGGTGAGCACTTGCTGTATCCTGGAGTTTGGGAGAAGACCTTTCCTTCAGGAGTGGACCAAACCCCTGTGAGTTAACTGCACCTGTACTATGTTCCTGTGAGTGGGCCTGGTTTTCCAAGGCTGGGCCAGGACTCCATGAAGACTTAACACCTGTGTTGTGGGATGTGCATTTGCTGCCTTCAGGAGTGGAATCTGCCCTTGGTTGCGGACTCTGTTTTTAGCAATGGACTCTGCAGTTTGGAGTGGACTCTCATTCCGATGATGCACATTGTATACTGGAGTGGACTCTGTTTCTGGAAATAGACTCTATATATTTTGAAGACTCTATAGATTTGGACTGTGTACCAGAAAGGATTTTTCTTTTGGTAATTAACTGTATTGTGGTGTTTCCTGGGTCTATCACCTGCACTGTCTTGTGTCCCTGGGTCTGGGAGGCTCATGGGTTGTCCTAAAAGCTATCACCCTGAGAGCCGGAGGGTGGGTAGGCCATCCTGTGAACCTGAAGGTTGGTAGGCTGTCCTGAAAGTTGGAGGGTGGGTAGGCCACCCTGATGCCAGTTGCCCTGAGAGCCAGATGTTGGGTAGGCCGTTCTGAGCGCTGTTGTCCCGAGAAGGGGTAATCGGGACGGCTGTCCTAGAGGTGGTCGAAAGGTCAGAGCAGCCGAGAGCCAGAAGATGTGTAGGGGCGGGCTGAGATCCGGAAGGATTGTGGGCTACCCTGCACACTGTTGTCCCAGGGAAGGGGGATGGGCTGCCCTAGAGATGGTTGAAAGGTGTGCCAGGATAGCCCACTGGCCGGATGGTGCATCGGGGTGGGTGAGAGCCCAATGGTATGTAGGGGCAGACTGAGAGCCAGAAGGTGGGTAGCCGTCCTCAGTACTGTCACCCCAGGCAGGTACCGGGGTGGGCTGACCCAGAGGTGGTCGAAAGGTGTCAGGGTGGACCGAGAACTGGAAGGGGCATGGGGTGGACTGAGAGCCGGAAGGTGGGTAGGGGCGGGCTGCCTTAGTGGTCGGAAGGTGGGAGGGGTGGGGGCTTGCTGGGTCTGTGTTGTCTGCACGTTTGTATGTAACAGTATTGACTAATGTACAAATGTCACTGTTACTGTCTTGTCCTATGTGGAACTGGGATTTGAGGTTTGTTCTCATCACTGTAAAATGGTTGAACGGTAGGGTTTTGGGTCTAGTTTTGCTGCTCCTCTCCCTTGTAAAAGTGCTGTCTCTTGTGTACAGCTGTAACAGTTTTTTGTAAACTTTTGTAATTTAATAAAATATTTTTTAAAAACAGGAGATTTAGAATCCCCACAGTTTAGGGGACTGACTGTTGGCTGGGCCATGTGTTACTGCTGTTGGTTTTTTTTTGGGAGAACCTGATCCTAAACTGGCATTCTTATTCAGGATGGGTTTCTAAACTGCCTGATCTACAGTCAATGTGTTTCAGGTCTAACTCCGTTCTCATTAGGGAACTGTTGGTTCACTGGCTGGTGACAGCCTGTTACGCTTTTTCTTTTACTTTGAGAAAAGGACAATGCTAATTTTTTGGCAGGGCTTAGCCCTTGCACTCTAGTTTTTTTATGTTTTCACTTTTTTGGTTTGAGCCCCTGTGATAAAATGTACCTTTCCAGATGAGCTGTTCCTGGGTAGGCCTGGCCCTTTGTCAGTGGACTAGGCCTCTGTAAAAACTGAACACATGTGTGTGCTGGAAGGTGAGCATTTGCAGTGTCCCGGAGTTCAGGAGTGGACTGAACCTCTGTGAGTTAACTGCGCCTTCACAATGTACTGTGTTCCTGTGAGTTGGCCTGGTTCTCTGTGGATAAACCAGGCCTCTGTGGAAACTGAACATCTGTGTGTGCTGTGGGGTGTGTATTTGCTGCCTTCAGGAGTGGACTCTGCATGCTGGAGTGGGTTCTGCCTTTGCTTGTGGACTCTATCCCTAAATGCATTCTCTCCACTGGAGTGGACTCCATTCCTGGGAATGGACTCTACATTCTGAAGAGAACGGTTTATGGTAATGGACTCTGTACCAGAAAGGACTCCATTTGTTGGTAATTGACTGTCTTTTTGCTTGTTGGGATTATCACCTGCACTGCCTTGTCCATCCCTGGGTCTGGCAGGCCTTACTGTGAGTTGGGAGGCTCATAGGTCATCCCAAAAGCTGTCACTGAGGGGCAGAGTGTGGTTGGGCTGCTCTGATGCTGGTTGCCCCGAGAGCTGGAAGGTGGGTAGGCCATTGAGTGCTGTCGTCCTGAGAAGGGGTAATCTGGATGGGCTGTCCTGGATGTGGCTGATAGATGTCGGAGCAGTTGAGAGCCAGAAGGTGCATCAGAGTAGACTGAGATCTGGAAGGCTTGTGGGCTGCCCTGTGCACCCTCGTCCCAGGGAGAGGGATGGGCTGTCCTAGAAGTGGCCAGAAGGTGTCTGGGAAGTCCACAGGCCAAATGGTGCATCGGGTGGGCAAGAGCCAGATGGTATGTAGGGGCAGACAGCTGAGGGTGGGTAGGTAGTCCTTAATACTGTCATCCCAGCAGGTACCAGGCTGGGCTGTCTTAGAGGTGGCCGGAGGGTGTGAGAGGCTGGTTAGGGAAGTTGGAAGGTGGGTAGGCTGTCCTGATTGCTGTCGTCTTGGAATGTGGGGAAAAAGAATGGGCTGTCCTAGAGGTGGCTGGAAGGTGTCAGGATGGACAGAACCGGAAGGGGCCGAGGGGCAGGCTGCCTTTGAGTGGCCGGAAGGTGGGAGGGACAGGTGGTTTGCTGAGTTGTCAGGGGTGTCTGTGACATATGCACTGTTCGGTTTATCAGACTGTGTACATGATTGCATTGACTTGATTGATGTAAGGTGGGGTTTGAGGTTTGTCCTTGTTTCCCTGTGAACTGATTTGTATAGTGGGGTCTGGCTTTGCTGCCCCTTTCCCTTGTAAATTGCTGTTTCTTGTATATAGCTGTTAATGTTAACTGTTTGTAATTTGTACTTTTTAATAAAATATATAAAAAAACCCAGGAGTGTCTGAGGTTCTGTTCACTCAAAGCTGGAGGTCTAAGGAAGCTGGATCAGTGTCAAGTACTCCACATGAGTAAATAAAGGGGGACTTGGTGACAGGATAACAGCCTCTGTAGAACATTTCCAGTGGTGATGAGGGAAAAATATGCTCCTGAAGACATTTGCTCACAACAGTCACCTTTTGAGTTGGGGTAAACATTTCTGACATTATGCTGTTAACTTATTTGATCCTGCTGTTGAAGACTGGGCCTAGTATGTGGAAAGAATGTTATTTTTTTTTGGGCAAATGACATTGGAGTAGATGACAAGCACTGGCATCTCCAAATCGTGAGAAGCAATGAGTAATTCTCCTGACAGCTTGTGGACCAGCAGCTTTTTCGGTTACTAGGAGCCTAACATTTCCTGAGGCACCAGACTAACTTTTTCAAGAGTTGATACGTTTAAGAAATATTACAACCCCAAGCCGCCTCTAATAGTGAGACGCAATCGGTTTTACTTGGCAGTTTGAGAACTGAAGAATCCACATTGGGATTTTTGAGGTTAATATTGATTAGATTTGATTCCCTTCGGCCTAACAAGTCCACACCGACCCTCCAAAGAGCAACCCACCCAGACCCATTCCCCTACACCTAACATTACAGGCAATTTAGCACCTAACTTGCACATCTTTGGATGGTGGGAGGAAACCAGAGCACCCAGAGAAAACCCACGCAGACATGGGAAGGATGTGCAAATTCCACACACAGTTGCCTGAGGTGGGAATTGAACCTGGGTTCCTGGTGCTGAGGCAGCAGTGCTAACCACTGAGCCACCGTGCTGCCCTGGCAGAGGCACGTGACTTCAGTTTAACTTATAATGAGATGCTGAGAGACTTTGTTTGGTATGTAGGATTAATGATGTAACCATGCAAAAGTGCCTATTAGCTGAAGCTCAACTGGACTTCAAACAGATATTGCAACTGGCATTATTAGAAAATGCAATCAGTGGAGCATGGGAGCTACAGGGTATCCTGATTGAAGTGGACACTCTCGCCACACCAACTGAGCTCAGGGAATACCAAATGAGTGAGGGCAATTGCATAGCCTCATTCAGGACATATCCTGAATAGAGGGGCTCTAGGTCAGCCCAAAACAAAGCCAAGCATCAGCCAAACAGTAAAAATTTTCAGGTGCCAGGCCGGCAAGCCATTATGGTTGCTGCCAGTAGGGGGACTTCAAATCATTGAGATGGAGAGCACAGAAACAGACCCTTCAACCCAACTCGTCCATGCTGACCAGATATCCTAAATTAATCCAGCCCTGTTTGCCAGCACCTGGCCCATATCACGCTCAACCCTTCCTATTTATATTCATCCAGATGCCTTTTAAATGTTGCAATTGTACCAGCCTCCTCCACTTCCTCTGGCAGCTTGTTCCATACTCACACCACCCTCGGTGTAAAATAATTTGTTCCTTGGGTCCCTTTTAAATCTTTTCCCTCTTATGTTAAACCTATGCCCTTGAAGTTTGGACTCTGCCACCCTAGGAGAAAGACCTTGTCACCCTTCAGCCTCTGCCACTGCAAGGAAAACAGCCCCAGCCTATTCAGCCTCTCCCTATAGCTCAAACCCTCCAACCCTGGCAACATTCTTGTAAATCTTTTCTGCACCCTTTCAAGTTTCATAACCTCCTTCCTATAGGAGGGAGACCAGAATTGCACACAGTATTCCAAAAGTGGCCTAACCAACATCCTGGGTACAGCCTCAACAGGGCCTCCCACCTCCTGTACTCAATACACTGACCAATAAAGGAAAGCATACCAAATACTTTCTTCACTATCCTTTCTCCACTTTCAAGGAACTATGAACCTGCACTCCAAGGTCTCTGTTCAATAACACTCCCCAGGACCTTATACACTTAATGGTAAGTCCTGCTCTGATATACCTTTCTAAAATGCAGCACTTCTCTAAATTAAACTCCATCTGCCACTTCTCGGCCCCTTGGCCCATCTGATCAAGACTCGAGACCCGCTGGACCTAAATGGAGTACGAGAACTCATAGGCCAGTATCCAGGAGAGTGTGCACCCTGGAAAGTCCACCTATATCTGGTTTGGAAGAGTTAAGTTGCTGAACAACATCCAAATCAGAATCAATCAAAATAAACATCTGGTTAAATGGTCACCCAGTTCTAATGGAGGTTGATACCCAGTGTGCCTGTATCAGTGATCACAGAACTAGTCTTTAATAAAATTCACTCTGGGCACCAACCCTTAAGTTTGCGTAAGGCCTCAGCTAGACTGAGAACCTATACCAGGGAACCCTTACAGATTAAGGATACAACTTTGGTTCTGGTCTCATGTGAGATGCAGCTTTGGTATGTACACATAGTAAAAGGCTCAGGCTTAAGCTTGATGGTGTGAAAGTGGTTCAGGATGATTTACCTTGATTGGCTCAACATTTTATGATAAAACATGGTTGTCTCAGTGAAGTCCTAATTAAATGCCTATAAGTTTTTCAGAAGTGTCTACAGACTACCAAAGAAGACAAGGCCACCTTGCATGTTGACCAGGAAGCAATTCCACGATTCTACAAGACCTCCCCAGTGCTGTTTCCCTTGCATGCAAAAGTAAAGGCAGAAATCAGGAGGCTGGAAAGTGAAGAAATCATCAAACCAATCTAGTTTGTGGAATGGGCAGCACCGGTTGTACTGATGGTGAAGCCTGATGGATCAGTTTGCCTTTGTAAAGATTTTAAAAAAACTGCTTCTTGTAGCTGGATTAATACCCAATCCCTCTCAGAGAGGATTTGTATACAAAGCTGGTGCGGGGTAGGGGGGGGGTGTCCTTCATGAAGCTGGACATGAACCATGTGTACCTGCAATTGTGGTTAGGTGAGGATTCTCATAAGTATGCCACAATTAATGCCCATAAGGTTTGTAACAATATACGAGACTGCCATTTGGGGCATCATCAGCCTCATCCATCTTTCAGTGGACCATAGAGAATGTTTTTCAAGGTCTATCTCAGGCTCAGGTTGTCATTTAACTGGATGATGTGTTAATAACAGGGAAAAACCAATAAACAGCACTTCGAGAACTTGGACATCAATGTTTCTCCAAGGCAGGCATATGGTTTAGATGGGAAAAATGTGTATTCCAAGCAGCCCAAAATACCAACTTGGTCTACAGAGTCGACAAGACTGGGTTACACCCTTTGGAAGATAAAGTGAGGGTGATCAAGGGTGCCCTGGCTCCCACGGCTGTACCGGAGTTTAGATCTTTCTTTGGATTGGCGAATTATTACGGAAAGTTCATATATAACCTGACCTCTGTCCGGGCACCCTTACATCTACTATTGAAAAAGGGGCAGCCTTGGAAATGGTCTTGTAGATAATACATAGTCTTTAAGGAAGTTGTGTAAGATATTGGCATGCTATGATCCTAGTCAAGGTCTGGTTCTGATATGCGATGCTTCCACACACGGTATCGGGGTAGTGTTGGTTTACAGATGGCTCAATGGAGCGGAATGCCCAATAGTTTATGGTTCCCGGACTTTGGCTCATGTAGAGCGTAAATATGCCCAGACAGAGAAGTAAGGTTTGATGGTCATCTTTGGTGTGAGAAAGTTCCACCAATACCCTTACAAATATAAATTTGTAACAGTAACAGTCCACAAACTCCTGCCAGAGCTACTCACAGAGGACAGGGCCATGCTGCCCATAGGTTGAATCCAGCAGTAGGCTCTCCATTCTCTGTGCATACAATTACAAGTTGGAACACCACTGGGGAGGCCGAGTAGCAAATGTGGATGCCTTGAGCCGCCTCCCATTGGCAGATATTTCACTGGTGTCACTGCCACTGCAAGAGTTCATTCTGGTTTTAAACTTTCTGGACACCCTTTCGGCCATCACTGACAATATCAGATTATGAACACAAAAAGATCTGGTCCTGGCAAAACTAAAACAGCTGGTGGTAATGGAGGAAACCAAAGGGCCATCACATCCAGAATTGGAACCTTTCTGGACCCGGTGAGACTAGATCACCCTTGAGGATTACATTTTATTGAGGAGCAAGAGTGATTGTCCCGAACAAAATTGGGGGGAGGGTGAAATGGCATCAGGAACGTCAATGCTGGACACAAGACTCCTCTACGCAAGAGAGACAGTTTACTTCAGGGAACAAAGTTTGGTGTCAAGACCATGGAAATAGCCCTGCATGGAGAAGAGGCGTGGTCGATGCGAGGTCAGGTCCCATGACACACAAAGTTTGGGTAGATGAGGCTATCCAGAAAAAGCACATGGACCGCATGAAACTTTCAAAATCGCAAACGTGGCAGGAGCAAAACATATCCTGCTCCTCAGAACAACCGGAAAGGCTGTCAGAACCCATGAGTTCTCCCTCTCTGTCTAGATCAAAGAAATCTTGGAGTTTGAGATGGATACGGCAGATGTTGCAGCCTCGATACCTTTACCACTTGAAGAAGAGGATGAATTTCTTCCGAGATGCTCTGAGCACGAGAGGTGGACTATGGTCTAGTACACACTGCCCATATCCAAGGCTGAATTGGATGAGCTGGACCTGGTACAAAAACACCCCTGGAGAGGATATAAGACAAAGAACACAGGCCTACATCCCTGGTCTTACAGGGGGAGGGATGTAGTGATTGTAACAAGGTCAGCCTGGTGGATCTCTGTCCCTGGAAGGCTCAACGACTCCTGTTTCTGATCGAATGGCCAGTGGCCCTAGAACAGTATTCCAATGAGAGTCAGTGCCTTCAGAAAGTGAGAAGAAAACATCAGAGAAAATAACAACTCTGGGGAACAGTTCCTGAACTTGAAAGGGTTGGAGCAGGAAATCAGTCAACGTCCCTGCTCCTGATCGCCAATACTCCAAAAATGCCGACCTGTAAGGACAGGATTAAACAAATTTGTAATGTGAACCATAGTTCCATATTCAACCAATATTCAACCAGAGTTTAATTTAAACATACAAAATGGCCACTTAGGGAAGGTACTGGAAAGTGGCTAGGCACCATGGAACCATTCCCCAGCATGGATGATTCCTCTAATAAGCGAAGGTGAATGGGAGAAAATCATGAAAGGGAACAGATAATGTTGGAAGCTTTTCTGGACCATACCAAACCATGGAGATTTACAGCACAGAAGGAAGCCATTCAACCCACCATGCCTGTGCCATCCCTTTCTCAAATAATTGAACTAATTTCACTGCCCCACCATTTTCCCCAGCCTTGCATCATCTCTTTTCAAACATGGTTTTTTAATGGTACAGGGGTCCCTCCTGCAACCAGTCTATACTCCAATAACCCTCAAAATAATTTTCCACGATTGTCATTCCTCACTCTCTGAATAATGACTTTAAATGCATTGCCAGCTCAGCAACAAGTTTGTATTGAATCTTATGAAACAAACAAATTAATACAAATGTTTTAGACACAGCTAACTTTGTGATCAAAAAGAAATAAAATTAAAACTTTTCATTGTAATTTTAATTAATCTTAGTTAAGGATGCACTTTATTCAAACTGTATGTATGTAGCTGTTGCACGAAGGAAAAGCAATTCCAAAGCTGAAAGTGAAGGGTTAAAAAAACTTATTTCAAACTATCAGAAATTAATAACTCTTTTGTAACTAGTTGAGAATAATTGAGCACACTGGACAGATAATTGAGGTTAATTAACCGCAAAGCTTAAGTCTGTAATGTTTTAACCTTAAGTCCCCTGTGTGCAGTGATAAGGAACAATAGGAGAGGAGCTCAGGCAATGTAAAAATGCTCTCAAATAATTTGGAAGGGTGGATGATTGTGTCTTTAAAAGGGTGAAGTCGCCTAGCACTTGTATGTTTAAGATTCAGGACTCATTCAGGAGAATAGCACTAGAGTAAGACAAAAGCATTTTGTCTGTCCTGTTGATTGGAAAATTGATATGTGGTGTGGAAATACCTGACAAAGGAGGGAGAGGAATAATTCTAAAAAAAACCACACCAGTTCAGTGCACTCTCCTGTGTCCAACTGAAGTATAGGAAAGCTCCTGGCTTGAGTTAGTTGAAGTATTTGGAAATCTTCAACTTACTATAATGCCTCTGGCTCAAGGTGGTCATCATCAGATGTTCCAACTTCTCTTTGTTCTATTCTCATGGAAAGTACACATGGTAGCACAGTGGTTAGCACTGCTGCCTCACAGCGCTAGAGACCCGGGTTCAATCCCTGCCTCAGGCAACTATCTGTGTGGAGTTTGCACATTCTTCCTGTGTCTGGGTGCTCCGGTTTCCTCCCACACTCCAAAAATGTGCAGGTTAGGTGAATTGGCCATGCTAAATTGCCCGTAGTGTTAGGTGAAGGGGTTAAATATAGGGGAATGGGGCTGGGTGGGTTGCTCTTCGGAGGGTCGGTGTTGGATTTGTTGGGCCGAAGGGCCTGTTTCCACACTGTAAGTAGTCTAATCTAATCAGATATTGTGCTTGATATTTCTTTTTATAACAAACTAGACTTGGCTTTCAAGTAATTGTGGAAATGTGCAGTTTTCATATGCAATTTCTGAAAGCGCAGTTCCATTAGCAGCAATGAATACATAGCTTTGCAGTGCGCAATTTTTCATTAAATGTCTGACGCCAACAGGGACAAAATCAATTTAACAACGAGTCTCTACAAGTGCTGGTAAACTCATTCATGGAAAGTTGCAATTCTGTACTGATGGGAGAGGCCAGCTCCTAAACATGCAAAGAAGGCGCCAAGTGTTCGCAATATTATCACTGCCAAAGTGAATGCTCTCTCAACAACTGAGGACCTAGCTGAAGGTCTAGAAGAAGATGCCCGTTTAAAAGAAAAGTACAAAGGTAAGGATTCAATATTACTGTAAAAGCAGTGCATATATGGATATATGGAATGAACATATGAACATATATGGAACTGAAGGAGAGTGTAGTTAAAGTTAAAAGCAAACTATACAGGCTCAGATGAATGTTAGCAAGATGCAGCAAATAATGCTTCTGAACCAAAATTGTAGTATTATGTAAATTGCATTAAACATGCCATGTTGGGGAAAGGGGAGAGAATGTATTGCAGGAAGAACCTCCACAGGCCAAAGTATCCTGACTCAATCCCCTCTTTTGTTTTAAAGGCAAAACTGGCATTTCCCCGAAGGGCATGAAATGGAACAAGTGATGGACCCCCTCCCAGACATTCAGGAACTCACTCCATATGAGGAAGCTATGGTTGATTTATTCGGGAGGGAGAGTTGGGACAGTGGAGATTGGAGGGGAGCGCAGAACTGCTGGTATGTACTATATTACTCATATATTCTATGATTGCACGGTGTGTTACGTCAACATGTCCATTAGCACTAATTCTGCACAAGCGCATAATAGTGCATGCAATGGCAAAATAGGACACAACTGGATGTGTGCTGAAGTACTCCTAATGTGCAATTAGCTCTGTCCACAGAGCGTATGGATTATCAACTGCACCAGAAGAGCACTACAAGCATAAGCACTTTCATCACTCCCAGTTAAACTGGATATCAGCACAAATGTACCTACCAATGGGAGACAAATTCTACTGGTCAGCAAGAAAGAAAGCACTGGTGAAGAGTGGATATATGGATATGAGTGGATATGGGGAGCCACCTGTTAGGGTGCAGCTTCAGCATATTTTGTGCCCCTATGGGGTTGCATGAAATGCAGACCAGTGTGGGCCTCATGTCAAACAGTACAACACTGCAATGTGGACTAATCTGCCTCCTTACACATACCAGTGAAAGGTGGTTTGGGTTGTATGGAACAGCTAAATACTTGTGTATCCCATGTAAGTGACATCATGGAGCACATTTATAGACTGCAATTTGACATGGTTAATGGCAATAGCAGTGGTGCCTGCAGAGTTGACATCCAATTATGAATACACCTATTCTTGCTCCGGAGGCTTTGTTCTACATAGGTTCTACAAAGTTCATAGATGCTCAGTGTGCTATACTCATTCAGATCAGTAGGCATCATGAGAAGCGGTACCAGTGATATTTGTGGAGTAGCACAAGAACAACTGGTTGGAGCTCATGTCAGTGGCAGTTGTGTGCTATTGTGTAACCATTGGTGCTACCTCTGATAGTGACTATGGTGACTTGGCACTGATGCAGAGAGTTAGTAACAGTTACAAGTCATGAACTTTCTGGAACCCTCTCAGTTCACTAGATGGGTACACAGCCACTCACCAATAATATTCTCCGAATGGCATAAGACACACTGACAACCCACAAGGAATGTGACATATGTGGCAAATACATTGGTACTATACCACTTGAATAAAATGTTTTTACTTTCAGTGTGTTGCAGACTCATTATTTTGCTATGCGCAAACTAAAACAAAAGCTGTGAAGAGCCTAAGTAGGTGACAGGGCTTGTGATGTAGTAGGTGTCTTATGAAATTACCAGTGGTGGTGTGCATTCTTCCTTCATGTTTTCACAGACTAGATGGTCCTCTTTGGTCAATGAGCTTGACCAAGACTGGGTAGATGACCATTATGTGCTCCACTTGATGAAAAAGAGTCACTGCTGAGTTGTACATCTCGTCTGCACTCTTGACCCACCCTTTCTTCCTCCATTGTGTTCTGGCTGACACACTTACGTTCTCAGGCAGGAAACTGCACTGCTCAATTCTGCCCCTGCTGTGTTGATATTTCCATTTGATGTTCTTTATTAAGTTCTCTGAAACCATGTCTGACGTGATGTAAATATCACTTTTCAATTTCACCTTGCAGCTGTAGAATGATGTCCAAATTCATAACTTTTTATAGTCTTTGCTAATCAAAAATGACCCTTATTCCTCCCTGTCTTTCAATATTTTTTTAAAAACCATTTTTCAAGCAGAGAGGAACAGGGTTGATTAAAAACATTTAAAACTTAGTGCTAAAATTAGCAAGCACAGCAATGTTTTTCCCTGAGTGAGTCAGATTCTGTTCTAATGCCCCCTAAGGTCAAAGCCTGTTGACACTCCCTGTCCAAGCTCACATGAACAACATCCACCTGAGCCTGAGGAACTGGGAGGTGCCTGTGGAACTATGGGGAGATAATGAACTTTAAAACGTTTGCCTGTTGGTAAATCCACTGCTCATTGTGGTATTGAATCTGCATACCAGGAAAGTCCCATGTCTCATGTCTGGACTGTATGGAGTCATTCAAACAGCTTTCAGGGCTACTACAATTAATCTCTACAACCGTGGGCCAGGGAGTAGGTTATGGTGCCAGAAATCAATCCTGGTTCCTGCTGGAATATATATCCAAGTGAGTATTGGGCAAGGAGAGATTTGGATTTGGCAGAAAATCAAGTTAAATAACCTGATGATACTTTGTCTAGAATAATGGATAAAGACTTTGCTCAGATCTGGGCCCCCATACCACAAGCTTCAGTTTGGGAGAATGACTAAATGGAATTGTGAATTTATAGTTAATTATATATTGAAAATCTTTGTATGATAGATAAGCTGCGTATCTGTTCTATCTCTTTTATCTGTGTACTGCATGCTTGCAGGATACAAGCAAGGATACATTTTCTTTATTCTGGAACTCAGAGTATGCATGGCCCTTGAAGTTTCGTCCTAGCATTTGTTTTCCAAAATTCAGATTATTTTGAACTAGCAATGTCAGGCTTGGCTGGCGTGCTGTCATTTTAACCCCATGAATTTGCAGTTCTGGGTTGTACCTTTTCAAACTTGCACACCTGGGTGTGGGTGTGACTGGTTTCCATATTAAGTTCCGTTTCATCGTGACTAGTTTATGTGCTCCCAACCGAAGAATTGTGACATTGGGTGGGCTTGTTATAAAATATAACAAGCTCAACAAAGAGTATTCACTAGAAACTCAATTGGTGTATGAAATCTGATGATGGATTATAATTATAATATAACAGTAATGCACCCAGTGTATTATCCAATTGACACGGAGATCAAGTAGAGTACAATCCTCATTTGGACAGGGATAACTGTTAATGAAACTTGGCTTTGAAATAAAATACTTCAGGAATATGAGTTTTAATATTTTATTTCTAGACTGATGTGTGCATTGGACTTGTGGAAGTTTTACTTGCTAGTTCAGGCCTGGATTCAATCTTGGGTAGTTGCCTTTTTCCAGCTTGGCTTAATTGGCAGCAACAGCCTTAAATTAGAGGATTGTTCACCACTTGAGTATTTCACATAAATCTGGGATAGCGATGAGGAGATGCCGGATTGTCTGAGGAACCATTCCTTGGATTAAATTTTTTTTAAAAATTGCCTACCTGTTTATGTGAATGTCAAATACTTTAAAAGGAGCAATTTTCCTTGCGTCCAGGTCAGGACTTTTTTTTCAGTCAAAAGCAGACTAATTGATTATCTATTTAATTGATGTTATGAAATCTTGTTATGCGCAAATTGGCTGCTGCATTTGCTATTACAATGGCATTTTGGAAGTGCTGTGAGTGGTTTGAGGTGTGATAAGGTGCTGTATAAATGCAAACCCTCACTTCCTTATGTATTAAAGTTTCTATCAGGTTTTTTCCACTTATAGAGCCATGGAGCTGTACAGCATGAAAGCAGACATTTTGGTCCAACTCATCCATGCTGACCAGATATTCTAAATTAATCTAGTCCCATGTGCCAGCATTAGGCCCATATCCCTCGAAACCCTTCTTACTCATATTCCCATCCAGCTTCCTCCACTTCCTCTGGCAGCTCATTCCATACATGCACCACCCTCTGTGAAAAAGTTGCCCCATAGGTTCATTTTATATCTCTCCCCTCTCACCCTAAACCTATGCCCTCTAGTTCTGGACTCCTCTACCCTGGGGAAAAGATCTTGTCTATGTGCCCTATCCATGCCCCTTGTGATTTTATAAACCTGTGTAAGGTCACCCCTCAACGTCTGATGCTCCAAGGAAAATAGCTCCAGCTTATTCAGCCTCTCCCTACAGCTCAAACCCTCCAACCCAGACAACATCATTGTAAATCTTTTCTGAACCTTTTCAAGTTTAACAACATCTTTCCTATAGCAGGGAGATCAGAATTGAACTTGACAAGTATTAATGAGCAGAAAGAAATTTCAATGTCTTTGGTTGGCACAGTGGCTCAGTAGTGAGCATTGCTACCTGACAGCTCCAGATTCCAAGTTTCATTCCAGCTTTGGGTGACTGTCTGTGTAGAGTTTGCATATTCTCCCTGTGTCTATGCAGGTTTCCTCCCACAGACCAAAGATGGGCAGGTTAGGCGTATTGGCCATAATAATTTTATCATAGTGTTTAGGGATGTACAGGCTAAGTAGATTAGCTTAGGTGAATGTGGGGTTAGAGGGATAGGGTAGGGTCTGGGTCTGGGTGGGATGCTCTTCAGAGGGTCGTTGCAGACTTGATTGGCCAAATGGCCTGTTATCACACTTTAGAGAAGATGTAACTTTGTTCATTCCTGAAATGTATGATTCTATATGTGGTGTAATATTGGAATGAAAACTTGTTGGGTTTCTACAGTCTTGCGTTTCTGCAGTCATATATACCAAAAAAATGTCTTAATTTCCCTTTGGATGGGAAGATGCACCTTCAATATCCAGTCCATGCTTTGTTAGCTAACCTCTGCTGCGGGAGCAATTAATGTACAAAACTTAACTTCCTCTAACTCCTGGTTGAGAAGTGCAGTAGAAACAAATTCTTCTTGATCATTGCACAGTGGCTTTTGCAGGCATGGGTGAATAAGTGAATATTGGACAGATACACAACTGGATTTGGTAAACCCCTCCCTGGTTTTCAGTTGGATAGTTTTCTCAGATTCAGTCATCCTTTTGACTCTGTGAGTAAGGCATTAGTGATATGAGTTGGCATCTTGAGGGGAGAAAACTGAGAGAGGCATAAACCTAATCCACATTGAGGGAAGCAATACTGTTTTAGTAAAATTTAAGCAGTTGTCATCTTCATTGTCTGTTGGAAATGATAATAATGTGACTCACTCTCCAATTTACCTAATGTAAATATGCACCTAATACCTGTTTGCATCCTTCCCCACACAATAAACACCAACTGAGGATAAGAAATTCAAGGGATCAACTGCAAGCATGGTACAGTGTTTTGATTACCAATGCATTCCTGTTTTACCAGGTACTTGCGTATTGTTTTAAATTAGGGAAAAAAAAAACCTCGAACGATTGTTGGCCCATGTCAATATTTACGGGCTTCCTGCTGTGATAATCAGTGATGGAAGGTGGAATTCTGCGATCATAGCTGTACATATTCCAAAAAATAGCAGAAATTGAATCTTGTAATCAAAATTCTGACTGACAGCTAAACTATAACTTCAAACTCAGCACTTCCTGTTTCCCTCTCCTCCCCATCTCTTCATTTTCAGACTGTGATGTTTGTGACGATGTTAATTGTTTCAATGGTCTATTTTGCAGAAAGAATAGAATGGGACAATTCCTTAATACTTTTACTAAGAATCATCACGCAGCTAACCCAGTCCACCTGATGGCAAAATGTTTCTCCATTACTTGTCTGAGGTATAATGGTACCAATTGGAGGCTGGAAATGATGAAAGATAGGGAGGGGGCAAGCTGTGGCATGATTTTACAAAAGGCTCAATTTTAAAATCAAGGCTTGTGTAACTGGGAGCTACAGTCGGTCAGCAAGCAGGAATTAATGGATGACTGGAACTTGGTGTGAGTTAAGATACCGAATGGAGAGTTTTGAATGGCCTCAAATTCAACAAGAGTGAAAATCAGAAACTATTCAGGAGTGCATTAGGGTGGTCACATCCAGGGGTAACAAAAATGCAGGTAAAAGTTTCTGAGGTAGGGGTGGAGTGATGGTGTGGATATGTGCTTGCTAAACTAGGAAAACAGTTGCAGACCATGAGTTTCAAAGCAACATCTCAATTACAGACCAGTTGGCGTTTCTGTGTTTGGGTACTGCAAGTTTAGAAATAACTCATCTGTCTGAGATAGACTAGCCCCAGACATTATCACTTTGTTTTGGAATACCATGCCAATAATAACAAATGTATTTATTTCTATTAAATTTCAGCGCTGTAAGGATAAAGTGAATTCACTTGCAATCTCTGTGATGAACCAGTGGCCAGGTGTGAAGCTCCGGGTAACAGAGGGCTGGGATGAAGATGGACATCATTCAAAGGAATCCTTGCATTATGAGGGCCGAGCAGTAGACATCACCACTTCTGACAGGGATCGCACCAAGTATGGCATGCTGGCCCGTTTGGCAGTTGAGGCTGGATTTGACTGGGTTTATTATGAGTCAAAAGCCCACATTCATTGTTCAGTGAAATCAGGTAAGAGTCAGAGCTTCATCTGGGCTTCAAAAGGATTAAGATGTGGAATACTTCAAAGAGTTTTTTTCTATACAGGTTTGCAGAATCAAATCCACATTAATTGCCAAAATCTTATTGAAGAACAATTAAGCTCATTGCTTAGTGGTTAGATGGACAAATAGTTTGACAAGATGTCCTGTTCGCACATGGAGAATGGGTAAGGTACCAGAGCTGCTGGTCCCATCACAGGAGAAGAAAATAGGCAAACTTGAGCCTACATTATCGGCCTTCTACTGCATCAGCGATGGAAGGTGTCAACCTCTAGAATGAAGTAACATGGATTTGCTCCTAAAACTCATCACGTGGCGTTCTTCCATTCTGAACAGATGGTGGAGCAAAGCGCTGTATCCTCCCATTATGAAGGATGCAAGAATGGTAAACGATTCACCCTGAACTGTTATGAAAAGCAGTTTGCCCTACTCCAGTGGGGGAATTATGTGATACAAGACCATAAAAAGAAATGAACTAAGGTGGATTAAGGAATTTCTTTTTGTACTTTTGGCAATCTAACTGTAGTTAATGAAATTTCAGTTGTGTTCTGAATTAATCAAGAATATATAAATGCTTCTGTTATCTGCAATCAGCAACCTTTTCTTGTGGAGCCTCTTGTGATAGACATGGTCACAATTGTGAACACTCTCATTTTGGAAAGTGTAGTTATGGCTTCAAGTTCCACTTTGAGAAATGTTAGTATATAATCAAAGCTGAGACCTCAGTACTGAGGGAGAGCTGCACTGTCTGAGGTGCCATCTTTTGGATGAGATGTTAAAGTAAGTGGCGATCTGCCATTGATTGGACCTAAAAGATCCACTCACAATGTTAGGAAGAACAGCAGGTGAGTTCTTTCCCAATGTCAACATTTATCCCGAAACTAACATCAGTAAAGTCAATCTTCTGATTGTGTATTTTGTTGTTTGTGGGATCTGCTGTATGCAAATTGGCTGCTACACTTCCTGCATTACAATAGATATGACACTTTCAAACCACTACATTGGCTGTGAAGCACTTTAGAATGTTATAAAGACATGAAAGATCCAATTAAATATATGCTTTTTTTCATTCTTTAGATGGACAGCTTTGTTCAGGATGGCTGGAATAAGGGGAAAAATGCACATAACCGGGGAAATGTTCACCTTATGCTCTTATGCCTACTATGTAGTGTAACTGAGTTTCATATAACTTTTTTGACATCCCCAAAATTTTCACAAGACACACCAGTAACGTAGTGTCCTGGTTGCTGACATAATTAAAAATTAATTCCTAATTTTATTTTTCCCTCTTATAAGCCAAAAATCAGCTTCCTTGGAGATCATTTTTCTTAATTTCTTTTTTTTTGTTGCCTCGATCTTTTTGTATTTTATTGACAGGCATTCTGTATATTTTATAAATCAAAGCATATTCCCTTAAAATATTTTGTTTGTATTTTATCCTTGCTGCAGCAGGGTACAACCACAATATCCAGATATTCAGAGATTAACTTTGCCATGCTTACAAATGTACTTTTATGAGGCATGTTTGCTCTGAGAACCTTGATATCTCATTAGTGAATGGTATATGGTGCTGGCAGTTAAGCTGACTGGCATCTGAGGAGGTGATTTCTTCAGAATAAAAACCTTTGTAGTCAGAGCCGTAAGCCACTGGGATACTGAGGTTATCTGATTAGTAGCCAGGCCATTCAGCCTGTAAGCGTCCTAGTTCAATTTCCTTGAAAGGTCATTTGGAGTAGTGATGGAACATTACAATTTGTTTCAGAGCCCTGGATTAGCTATTTTCTAATAAACCTGTTCAGCAATCTTATTATACTCTATAAAGCGGGTGGGACTTAAACCCGGGCCTCCTGGCTCAGAGGTAGGATCACTACCACAAGATCCCTAAATGTAAAGTTGCCATAGTCCTAGTGGACCATAGAACTGCTCTCTTATTAGAGACAGATGACTAGTGGTGAGTTTAACTGGGGGCCATCACATCCCAGGCAAGGTTGAGAGGGCAGGACCTTCATGATCTTCAGAACATCAACTGAACCCACGCAGTTGCCCCCACTCTGCACCGCAAATCAGCCATCCAACCAACTGAGCTAATCAACTCCAAAACTAATCCAGTACTCCCAGGAATGCAGTATAAAGCTGGACTCTGGTAGGACTTTAAATCCCTTCAACCTCCTCTGACCACAAGTCCAACACAGTATCTACTGCACTGCAGTGCCATTTACAAAATCATGGTTTGATCTGTGGATATTTCTAATCAACATATATGGGTACGTGATGATACACCTCTGGAGCAGGTGGGCCTTCTGGATAAAAGGTACAACCATGACCATAGCACTGCAAGAGCCCATAAAATCTTAGCATAAATGATCGTATTCAGTTTGAGTTTGAAACTTATGATGGCTGATTTAAAACCCACATTTGCAATGGTTGGGAATCAAACCCTGGTCAACTGCTTGGAAGGCAGCAATGCTCACCACTGCCCAGGATTAGGATGGGGAGTGGAGGAAAGAGAAGAGGAACTGGGGCTTCTATTCTTATGGAGGAGAAAGTGAGGACTGCAGATGCTGGAGATCAGAGTTGAGAGTGTGCTGCTGACATAACACAACAGGTCAGGCAGCATCCGAGGAGCAGGAGAATCGGCATTTCGGGCATAAGCCCTTCATCAGGCCTGATGAGGGGCTTATGCCTGAAATGTCAATTCTCCTGCTCCTTGGATGCTGCCTGGCCTGCTGTACTTTTCCAGTACTACACTCCCCCTTCTATTCTTACGCATTGTCTTGTACTCTCTGCTGAAAAAAACATGCGTGGCTTTGAATGTTGAAAGATCAGAAAGGATTCTGCTTTGAGATTCCATTTTCATATTAAGAATTATCAAATGGATGAGGTGCTTGAGGGCAGCCATTATCGGGCCTTTGAGTTCAAGATTATTGGCTGTTTTTGGAGATCAGTGTATTGAAAACAGCAGAATATGAAGGAATGTCATCAGAGAACTTACTCCCAAAGGATAGTAAGTTGTGAACGAGCCCATGAAGGAAAGACATGAATACAGACAGCTTAGTGAATTTTGTAGTTTTGAATGTTTTTTTTATTGAGATATGGATGGGGAATTGGATGTAGTTAAAGAAAAGAATTCCATTTCATTTATATCAAATATTGGGATCTCTCACTTTCACATCACTATTGAGTGAGCATCTACAGTTCAAGATGCTATCTGAATGAAAGTTGTTGATGTCAAGAGCAGAGGGATTTTGGAGTTCAGTTTCAGATATACATGGCATTAAATGGACAAGACATGCACCAAGTGGAAAAGGCCATTCAAAAAAGCAAACAGAATACTGGGTTTTATGTAAAGAAGTGTAGAGTCCAAAAATCAAGACATAATAGTGAGTCTCTATAAAACTTTCATAAAGGAGTCAGCGCAGCATTACTTTTGAGCTTCATGCTCGTGGAAAGCAATTGAGAGGGGATACTGCAGATTCCTTAGGATGGGAGAACCAACAGAACACAAGACGCAATCAGATGAATGTCGTCTCTTTGTGCTGGCTGTAAAGGGTTGGACATTCCGACTATGCAGTGGTTAAGCACATAACTGTCCATAATTCAACACTGGCATTGAATTACATTATCAAGATAACAATTAGCCGAAACCAAACAATCTGATATCCGAGGTTAAGACTTAAGAACATTGTTGGGCTTTACTAACAAGTGGGTAGGATTTTCAGAGATTCTCATAAGCTCCTACTTTAACTTCACTAAAACCAGGAAAAATTAAATGGTTGTTTTCATTTTCAACAACTTTCCACAAATTCTGCCAATCTTCCACTGAAGAAATGGAATGGGGTTGTGTGTGAAGTGTAGGGATTGAGAAAGTCTTCTAATCTCAACCTGACCCAAATGTTTAATTCTAACACTGGTACCCAGTCAAACTGCTGTCCTGATCTGTGCTGATATTTCACTTTGCTTCTAGTAACTTCAAAGTGAAGTACATTAAAGCACAGCAGTCTGGAAGAGTAGAAGCCAGGATCTCATTTGTCTATGGAGATCCAAAGGTTATGCACTTCCCTCAGTCCAGTGCAATGCATCATCTCACAACAGACATCAGAGTGGTTATGTTGACACCTGTTTGAGCAGCCACTCGCCAAGATAGTGTCAGCACAGATAAACTCAAGAGCAGTGGAAAATAATACCAGCAAAGACAGCTGTACTTTCAACAAAATAATTATTGGAAATCTCTGCCCATAGCTGTCACAGCATTTTTCAAAGCTATTTTCTCCTGTTCAGCAATCTGGCTGAATCCTGTCCTTAGCTGAGGTGGCAGATTAGAATGCCTGCTGCCAAACCATTGACAATGCAGAGAAGAAAGAGCATAGACCAGTAAGAATTCTGTCTTCTTTATATTTTTTTTCTTTTTCCCTCCTGCCTCTATCCTAAAATGAGTGAGACAACTGCATTTAGCTCACCTCCATTTGAATAAAGATTCAATTCTTCACACTACTCCAGGTATTCAGTTGATATGGTAGACTATGGGGTGGATGAAACAGGATGAAACACTTCCTGCAGAAACAAGGAATGGTGGAAATTAAGTGTGACTTGTGCTTGTGTACATTGGTGACAGAGATCAGACCAGATTGTCTTTCTGCTAAAGAATTAGCATAGAGGGAAGTGGGAAGAGAGAAAAAAAATAGAAAATACCTCAGTTAAAAAAAAGAGGGAAAATAAATTAAATATAAAAAGATGTATTTTTGTCAATCGAACACGATGGAAGTCCTCAACAAGAACTGTGTACTCTAAGGTCTAAATTCTTAAATGAGCAGTTTGTGCAATGTGTGGGAAGTTTAAGACAGCCCTCTTGTTCCCACAGCTAATGCTTCCCTTATTGAAATAAGAACCTCTCAGATGTTTATTGATGGGAGAAAGAGAGAATTTGCGCACTAATTCAGGAAAATGTACAAGGAGGAACATTCGTAACTTTCCCTTCTGTATAGCAAGACAATTCCTGGATGCTTTCTTTGGCAGATCTGTTGCTGTTTTCATTAAGCATATGCAAGCATTAAAAACACAGAATTCTAGGGTTCAACCCAGTTAAGCAGCTAATTTAAAACATTTTTTAGGCAAATACAAGGTGTTTCAAAATCAGTGCAGCTGCATCTGGACAAACTGCAAATGATCAGAAATTTTAAAAAGCATTTAAATAATGTGTTGGTTTGAATCCAGCTGATAAGGCAGCTGATGTCGGAGACTGCATACGGCCCACCCAGGACTGAGAAGGTTGGAGCTATTGTGTGTCCCTTATGACGTTATAAAGAATAGGAAATATTGTGACTGAGAGGGGAGTGGACAACGTTTTTCCATCCATATGTTAATACTCCTCTAACTTCCTGGCCTCAACGAAGCACATGAGAATTCTGTTGACCCTCCCTCTCTCTTTTGGGAACCACTTGAATGTTGTTCTGTCTCTGCTAACAGTATAGCTAAGGCAAGTATTTTCTGGCAGGCATTAGCTTTCACGTTATCATTCCACAGCATAAGATATGGGACATTACCATTAAGAGATGCTTTCAAAGACTTTTCTCTCCATCTCCATTGGTGAAGCCAGAGTTCTTTAGTATCAAACCCAAAAGGCCATTTCTTCATGCAGATCAGGATTAGTAAGTATTCACAGGTTATTCAGTGAGTGTAGCCCAAATATAAATGCCAGCTAACTTAACACATTGCAAGCCCAACATGTGACCTTCTGGTTTGTCTGAGTTGGTTTTCCAATGAGTGGTACTTCATCCATGAAACCACCACTTGGGTTTTGCTTCTGGATCAATTGCATATCTGGCACATACTGCCAGACTTCAAGTTTGAGCTTCCAAAGTAAACAAAAGAAGATTTTCACCTGCTTGTTTTCATCATAGTTTGCACACCTCCTCTCCATGGAGATGCTGTTCACTTGTATAACACCAGAGCCTACATTCTGGCTGACAAAGCCAAGGTTTCGGAGGGCGAACACCAAGTAAGTGCTCGAATTGAATAGCTGAAGGTTTGCAGTTCTCTATTACCAAGTACTGATAACTTCCTCCTGCTTGTCCAGGAGGGACTACACTACCAGCTAGAGCATTCACTTATCAGATTCTCCAAGGTAAACTCTAAAGATACTCAGGAGAAAGTGAGGACTGCAGATGTTGCAAATTGGAGTCGAAAAGTGTGGTGTTGGAGAAGCACAGCAGGTCAGGCAGCATCCAAGGAGCAGAATTGACGGTTCTGGTATAAGCCCTTCATCAGGAATGTAGGGGGTGGCTGAGAGATAAATAGGAGGGTGGGTGGGGCTGGGGGGGGGAAGGTAGCTTGGAAGGCAATATGTGGATGCAGGTGGGAGGTGATGGTGATAGGTCAGAGTGAAAGGTGTCCATCCTCCTTTCCACTTATCCGATCCACCCTCTGCTCCAACCTATCACCATCACTCCCCACCTGCATCTACCTATCGCCTTCCCGGGTACCTCACCCACAGAACATTCCTCCCCCCTCCTCATTTATCTCTCAGCCCCCTTTCTCCTGTTCTTTGGATGCTGCCTGTCTTGCTGTGCTTTTCCAGTGCCACACTTTTCGACTCTAAAGATACTCAGACTTTATTCTCAGGTCTTGAGCTCTCCAGATTCCGTCAGTGAGCTTGATTAGCATGCCCATTATCAACAGCACCCTAGATTTGCCTGGTTCAGTTTTCAGCTGACCAGGTCTGTCACAGAGGGTCAATGTTACATCTGTTACTAGACATTCAGAATCATCATTTTGAAGCCAAATAACATCCCACTCCCCACACACCCCTCAAACCTCTTGAGACTCTACTCACGACCCCTTGCCTCACAAAGGAGGATGGTCAGTAGTTACTTGTTACACAGCTGAGTAGTGTGGACAGCAGATACCAGAAATACCCCAAATTTAGCTAGTGAACAACACAGTTAATCATAAACTGTGGGAGTACATTATCATCATCCTCTCCTGACCTAGACATCAACACAGTCTACCTGCCCCTACCAGCACAGACAGTCTAGAATTAAATTACGGTTAGCACCAAGCACTGGATGTATGAAAATGTGGTTTCCTACCTGACCTCCCAGGTAGCACCGTCGAGTAGCTGCCTTTTCAAGATTACAATATTTTGGAAGGACTACTCGGACAGATTGTTTTACACCAGTTAGCTTGATGTTCTGGTGTGACACCACAAGCTTATTCTTCATCAACTGAGAATATTCTGTGCCAGGTACAGCAGTATAAGTGCATCTAAATGGGTAGACTATCCAATTAATGATGCAATCACAAAGTCAGTTCTTTCTTCGCCTAATATCTGCACACACTTGTTACCCAACAATCCCTTGCTGAGAAAAAAAACAATCCTTTGCTGGAATCTAATAATAAACACTGGCCTTGGTTGTTTAAACCCCCTGAACTATCATGAGACTAAATACATTGAAGTGGGCAGTCCATTCTCATTGCCTGCCAACTGCCATACTTAATAATAAATGGAATGAGAAATTTTACTTTATGAAAATCACAAAAGAGGATCTTAGTGAGTTTTGAGAAGATTTGTGGTTGAGGTTTTGGATGTAGGTTGAGGTTTTGGATGTAGGTTTGCTCACTGAGCTGAAAGGTTCATTTCCAGACATTTTGTTACCTTACTAGGTAACATCTTCAGTGGACCTCATGTGAAGTGGACCCCATCTACCACCCCCTGAGAAAAGGAACAGGAAGTGACTTCACCACCAGAAATGACATTACCAACCCAAAGAAACCCAAACACATAAATAGAAAGCATGAATTTTCAGCCTTGCTTCGCGTGAGGCCCACTGACGATGTTACCTAGTAAGGTAACGAAACGTCTGGAAATGAACCTTTCAGTACAGCGAGCAAACCTACATACAAAAGAAGATGCATGTAGACTGGTACAAGAAATAAACCAACAACGGCACTGGATTCCAACAGAGGCACAAGTAATTTACCCTAAATCACCCAGCATGTTTTCCAATTGTAAAATACATTGAATTTTCTCCCTCCTTTGCTTATTTTTCTATTCCAAAGAAGATAAATCATCTTGTGGAAGAAAGCCACAGGTGTTAGTAGTCCTCTGGTACCTTGGCCATGCGGCCTTTTATTGGATGGCATCTCTGTCAATGAGGCTTTGGTTGGTTAAACATAGTTATGGGGAAGTGCACATGAGAAAATCTTAGTTCCATGGTGCAGTTATTCACATAGCCATGAGGTAGTTCTTCCCTATATCATGAATGAAATGTCTGCACTGAACAGTTTTATACAGTGCACCTTTACAATGGGCATTTATACTTTGAATCAATTCAATCTTTCTGCAAAATTTAAGTAACATTCACTATTAAATTATTCCCATTAGCCTCCAAGTTTGATAAAGTTAATCTTTTTACCTGGACAGTGTCTCCTCTCAAATTGACCTAATTAATATAATTTTCAAATATTTGCATAATTGATATACATTCCATATTGCCTTCTGGATGAAGGTGTTCACATTTTAAATCCCTGACTGATGTGCCTTTCCCTACTTCTCTGAATTTGGCCCCTGGGTCTCTTGTCAACATTGACTAGATTCAAACATTAGTCAGTCTGTCTTCTTTCTGGCTGTAAAACATATCAGTTCTAGTGAACTGAAGCTGCTAACTAGGTTATGGCAATGAATGCTTCACAACACTGCAAAATAAAAGTCCTGCCATCCACAAAATCATTTTAAAACTGAAATATTTTACAGAAAATTCTGTTTGGAATATGTTCTTTTTCTATATAACACTCTATTCTTAGTAATTCTCCAAGCCAGTTCTGAGCAAACCATTGTTATGGTTTGGAATTAGCATGAATACACAAAAAATCCTTAACTCGGAGATTCAGTAATGTCTGCTCATTCATCTCCACTGTGCTACTAGATTCAGTTCAGCTAATTTTCTCTAATACTATCAGCATTAATACTATCAGCATTCTCTAATACTATTAGCATTAGCTGTATGTTTAAAAGAAAATCAAAGAAAATGCAAATGTTAGTGAAGTTTATCATAATTCTCCATGTTTGGTCTCGTTTAGAAAGGACACAGGTGTACAATCTGATGAAGTAGCATGTATTGTTCAAGCATGTAATTTCTCACATGTTGAATTAACAATTGGAGGTTGTGGGTCTCACTGCAGGGGAGGGGAAATCCGATGCAAATTCACCTTAGCTACTCTATAATAACTCTTGGCAGGTGGTAGATTGACAGTGGTTTGGGAGCCGCAATCGATACCCTTCAGTTCTTTATTCATTTTTAAGCACAGTAGTAGTTAATAAAATCACAAAAGATCATCCTCTCCTCTATGTCTGAATACAGCACTTGTTTCTTTACGAAAGTATAATGGGGAATGGAATTTGGAATTTATAAAGGAGTGGATTTTCAACTTGCCACCCAAGTGTCTAGTTGACATTCTGCCACCCATCATAGAAATTGTCTTTTTATCATTTCCATTGAAATCAGTTTGACATTTTTCATAATTACTAGCTGATCCACAATGTCAGTTCTATGTACAGAAGGCAAGTTAAAAATCTATCCCAAGGCGTTGAAAATTAATTAAAGAATGGAGGTTGCGTGGTCTGAGTTCAAATAAGAAAATTAAATCTATATATTTTCATTTATTTCATCTTGCTGCACTGAGTCATTTTAGTAAGATCAAAATTGCATATTCTAAATTGCAAATAAATGTATCAATGAATTGTTAACATGACCAGTTGGGCACAAACATGGTAGTGTTTCATTCCTCGCAGGAAATAAGTCCTGACTTTACAATTAGCAACAAAAACAGAAATTGTTGGAGAAACTCAGCAGGTCAGCACACCATCTGAGGAAGAATCACTGGACTCAAAACTCTTTCTTCCCAAAAATTCTGCCAGACCTGCTGAGTTTCTCCAACAGTTTCTGTTTTTGTTTCAGGTCTCCAGCATCCGCAGTTCTTTGCTTTATTTTAGAATTAGTGTATTGTCCTATTCATTAATTGGTGTTACAGAGTAAGGGAGAAATGCTGATAATAGATCCTAGAATGTGCAACTCAGCAGTACTGTTATAACTAATAAAAGCTTACTTGACATCCCTTGTTACGTTTGTTCAAACTCTGACTCTGGCAAATAACCAATCTGTTTGTCTTTGTGTGATGACTGTCCATCCATAACTTGGTCATTCAGTGAGCCTCCTCTCATGACTACATCCTGTCTCCAAGAGGATATTTTAGTTAAGTGTCCTTCTTGAGGGGAAAGTTGACATTTCATTCATTAACCTTCCAAGCAAGGAAGGTGTAAATTGCTAATTCCATCCTCCTCCTCCTCCCATTTCTAATTTTAGAAGCAGTAGCATCCTCGCTGATTACAACCAAAATAGTACAATAACACAATAACACATCAAAATTAAAACTGAAAGATTGTCATTTGTTTTTCCGGCTTCTGTTGGCATAGAACAGGCCTAGGTGTCATCACTGTCTCTCTTTGAAGCAGGTTATTTTTGGGTCAGAGTATTTGTTGGAAAATGTGTGATGTCAACATAGCATAGCCTAAAATAAGTATAGAGAATGCTGGAAATACTGAAATTGGTCTGGCAGTATCTGTGGAGAGAAAAACAGAATGACAACAAGAATTTTATCAGCACATCATCGGTTTCACTGCTAGGATCAAATATGCATCCCAAGCTCATTCACGTGGGTCAGTGGTGGGACAGCAAAGTGGATTTTTCTGGTGACTGCCAAACAAGAAGCTAATGCTGGGACTGCCATCCAAATTAAAGATGGTGGCCTGTCTCTCCAAGCTGCTGGCTCAACTGGAGTTCTGCAGTGTCACTGATGCGATCTCTACATTGTCTGCAGGGACAGAGAGGCAGGCAGATCTTGGAGATTGTCGGGAACGGTGAAAAACTCTACAGCAGTGGTGTGGGATCTGCAGGCACAGTCTCCAATGGCCATGGAGCATCCAAAAAGAAAGGTTTCCCCTCTTTTCAACCCTATCCCAGAAGTAACTGAAAGGCAATCTTGATGTATTTGGCAGTCTCCCAACATATAGGAGATACAAACAGCACCTTAAGATGGAAGCTCTGAAAAACTTTTACATTTTTTTAAAATCAAAGGCCATAGCCACCAGGCCATATTATGGAGGAGCAGAACCCTCTACTGGATAGCCCAATGGCTATACTGGGAGGTGGGCAGGCAGATTTCACAGCTGGATGGAACACTAGATTTCCAGGAAGCTGCTTCCATATCTCTTGGCCATATTCCAGCCTTGGGTGGGAACCCACATCCTAATTGGAAAATTCAAATCCACAATGAACTCTGCCTCTCTCTCCACAGGTACTGTCAGAACTTGATAATTTACAGCCTTGCTGTTTTTATTTCAAATTTTCAGCATGCACGGTATTTTGCTTTCATAATAGTGTAACCTAAAACAGACACTGATGCTAATAATCCTACATTGCCACACTTTTTAGAAGCAGCCTCATTGTCAAATTTCCCCAACCACGCATTTGCAGTTGCTGAAGGTTTGCATTTGCTCAACCTAAAGTTTCTGTCTTCCTTCAAAGGTTTCACAGTATATTTGTGGAAGTTCGTAGGTAGAAATCCCATGTTCCAACTTTAACGAACTGGTTCCTGTGTTCATTTGAATTTCTATGCGACTTTTAACCATTATTAATCAAAGCAGAGGAATTTCTACCCCTGGAGCCTCACTTAATCTAATTTTATGTTACCTCTAAACTCAATAGAAAACCACAATCCTTTTCACCTGGAAAGGGAACTTTCATGATTATTTTTCTCTTGAGACAGAGAGATGTTAAGACTTTAAATAGCCATTTTTGGTTTTGTGTGTATCTTCAATTTGTTCTTTTTGCACTTGTGGAAGGTTAAAACAGCTGTACCGCTGTGGTATTGTGCAATGTATTTTGAAACGTTCTCATTTTGATTCCTCCTCTGAATTTTCAGGCCCTGTAGAGGGGGACAGGGAGAATAGAGGTGGATAGAGCCAAAATTACCATTATAAGGTGGTACGCTAATTTCTTGGTTGCAGATAATTTGGCAAAGGCGGTTCTGAGCTATTAGGGTTACCTATTCGCACAATAGTGGGTAGCAAATTCAGTTCATTAAAGAGCCTTATTAAGTACGCTTAAGGGAGGTTGACTGGGGTATCCTGTTGGCTTCCAGGTTCCTGAACTGACAGTGGAGAGGGTGAAAAAATTATTTTATTTGCCTTGGGCTAGCGCACTAGGCAGGTCTAAAAGTACTCTCTACTTCTCCACCCATTCCCACACTGGTGCCCTGGCTTCTGTTTCTGTTATTTAAACTTCTAAAAAAATGTTGGCGAGAGGATGCCTCCATGTTAAAGCACTCTCTGTTAGTAACTACCTATTGTAGTCAGCTGCTCCTCCCAAGCTGGAAAACATTGATAGACCCTTTAGTTTCAAAAGCCTGCTGGCTGCCCTTAAAAAGACATTGCCCGTGCCAATTAAAGGGGCATTTCTTCTTGAAAATCCCAAATAGTGATTTCCAATTGGGCAGGTATTCTACCCAGCAGAGTTCTGACCCCTGTTTCCTATCACTGGTGAGGAAGTCCAGCCCCTTATCACCAGTGGAATAGTGGCAGGGTGTTTCAACTGCCATGTGTCCCTTGGCAAGTTAGAGATTGGCATAGCCAGCATTTCTACAATTGATTTACTTTCCAACAAGAGGCACTGGATAGATGAAGTCTGAAAATTGGTTGAGTAAAGCATCCTGCTTGATTGTGGTGTTCACCATTGTCAAAAAGTCTGCATAAGCCTAAATAGCAAGCTTACACACAAGTGTGAGATTTTCTAGTTTAGCCTCAGGAATAACATGATTTTCTTGTCCCGTACTAAGAGTCAGCTCAACAAGGTGGAAGCACTCATCCCTCTGAATTGGAATGCTGTGGGCTCAAAAATAGTTCCTTAGTCGTGAAGCACTTTAAGACATTATGAGAACGTGTAAGAGGGTATACAAACCTCTGACTTTACATTAATAGTGTTGATGGGAGGGCTGGTATTGAACTGCAATTAGATTAGATTAGATTCCCTACAGTGTGGAAACAGGCCCTTTGGCCCAACAAGTCCATACCGGCCCTCCGAAGAGCAATCCACCCAGACCCATCTCCCTCTGACTAATGCACCTAACACTATGGACAATTTAGCATGGCTAATCCACCTGACCTGCACATCTTTGGACTGTGGGAGGATACCTGAGCACCTGGAGGAAACCCAAATCCAAGAGCTTGTTAGGGTGCAGAGATCACATTGAGAGCTCAGGCATGCCAGCCTAGTTCACTAGGCCATTTGGTGATTCATTTTAATATGTGCACCTATCTATATAAAATGGATATCAACCAGTTCCTTCTGTTAGTCCCAGCGGGATCCCTGCTGCAGTACTGATTTTGTTGGTGTGTTAATGAATTCTGAAGAAAAATGATTTTACATTTTAAGATCTATAATACTGTTGCTCCACAAAGACTGAAAGTTTCTTCACTGTTCTTAACAAATATTTCTGTCATCCGTGCTCTATTTGCTTTGAACATATTTTATTTATCCCTGTATCCCAGAGAATGTTTTAATGTTGAGCAGGTTGGTTGTTAGGACAGGTGCAAGATCCTATGGGAATAAAATAGGATTCATTGCAAAGGTTGCTGAAGGTTTTAGTCCTTTGAATATTATTACCTTCCTGAGGCTTTGGCCAGCAGTCAGCAGATAAATACTGTCAATGTTTAATTAGTCTCCTGCTGGAGCCCACTGGGGTTATTAAATGGTTCAGATTGTAGAGACATGACTGGTTCACTTAGACATGCTAAATTGCACAAGCCCTGTGCAGTGCTGACTGATTTTACACCTCTCTCAGCTTCAGGATTGCAAATGTGCAATACAGCTTTTTCATTTCCTCTGCCAATTTTCTTCTCTCCTAAAAATGTTTACATTAAACCCACCACTACCTGACCCAAGTAGTCATTATTCATGTGTAGATGTTGGCAGGCTATTTGAGAATCACAGTCGAAACCCTCCTTCATCTCGCCTCTAGCACCTGAAAGTAGAAACATCGGTGGTTCTCCTCCTCCACCCTCAAAACTAAATAGAGACTAGTCCAGACTAGAGATCAGAACTTTGCATATCCAGTCACTACAAAAAAGAATGAGGCATTTGAGGACCCTGTGTAGTAACCTGCCATCACTCTTTGGTGTATATCTGCTTGTTCTCTTGCCAAAACTGGATGAAATTTTTAAAAATGAAATAACCAAAAGTGACATAATGAAAGGACCATCGTCAAGCAACCAAATGTAGGCTAGCAAGGGAGATTATAACAAAAATGATAGTTGATTAATATCAGATTAAACTGAAGGGCCCTTGTTGTCTTCCAACTGATGTCTCATCCCATATTTCAATTTTCACGTCCTTGGGTTCTCCCAACCTTTGTTGATGAATCTGCTGGTGGTACAGTAAATGTTAGTACAAACTAGAGAGGTTATAGGCTTGATCATGATTTGTGCTCAGTTTACTGACATCAGTGAGAAGAGTGTGGCATTCTTTTCATAAGCTTTTACATCTTGCTGAGGTACCTTCAAAAACCTGCTTGTTTGACCACATCCTTAGTTGACGACTGTAACTCCTTTCTTTAAACTCCTGCTTGACACCAATGTTTTGCCCACACTGTTCCTCTGTAAAAAGCAGAAGTGTTTAATATTCAGTCTTTGCCAGATGTTCCAGTTCTATTTTGTCTGAAGTCTAATCTTCCTTTCAGACATGTGCTGTAATATAATAACGGTCTACAGGGAGTGATTACAAGGTTGTAATCTAATTGGACAGCTTAAACAACATTATGACCATGAAAGTGAATCTTGAGCGGTTTGTATTATTTATTCAGTAAATTTTTAAATTGTATTTTCTGCTGTGCCCACTCTTTTATGTTTAACCACTCCTGACTCTCTGCCAATAACTATGCCCCAGTTGAGAGGATATTTCTCTGTAAACAGTTTACAATAACTTGTCATTTCCATGTGACCCCCCCGACCCAGCTGATTTATGTTTGGGGAAGTGATTAGTGTAAGCTGCTGAACCCCTAGTTTTTTAAGTTATTTAGTTATTTACAAGGCAAGGGTAGTCAAACATGGTGTCATTAAAGGTGGCAGGATAGGTAGAGAGAGCAGTTAAGAAAACTCACAGTATTCCGGTTTTATTATTAGGGGCATAGCATACAACAGCTAAATAGATTGTGCTGAACTTGTTTAGGACATTGAATAGACTTCAGCTGGATTACTGTGTAAAGTTCTGGGTGCCACACTTCAGGAAGGATGTGAATGCGTTAGAGAGTGCAAAGCAGATTCATACAAACAGTTCCAGGGATGTGACACTTCAGTTCTAAAGATGGATTGGAGAAACTAGGATTATTGTCTTTGGAGAGCAGAAGGCTAAAAGGAGACTTGATAGAAGTTTTGAAAATCATGAGGGATCTGGACAGAAAGGAAAGGAAGAAACTGTCCCCGCTGGTACAAGGATCAAGAATGAGACAGCACAGATTTAAAGTAATTTTGAAAGGAAGCAAATGCATTGTGAAAGAAAATAAAACTTTTTCTTCCATCTGGTGGTGAGGGTTTGGACTGCACTGTCCAGAAGTGTGGTGGAAGCAGATTCGATTGCAGCATTCAAGAGGATATTAGATGATTAATTAAATAAAAATAATATGCAGGTTTGAGGCAAAAATGCAGAAGAATGGCGGAAAGTCATAATACTCACGCAGTCAGCCAGTGCAGATGGCTTCCTTCTGCACCATAATGGTTCTATGAACATGGGCTTTAACCTCTCTTGCACAGGAGCTGCCAGAAATGGTGCCATTGTTAGCCACAAGCAGTTCATAAACATTACTTAAAGATGCTACTGATTAAATCCTCAGTCGTTGTGTTGCAGATCTTGTGCTGGTGCTTTTTTTTTAAAAAAAACTGGCCACTAGGTCTGTTAGTCTACTGCGATTGATGCAGTCTCCGAAAAGTCACAATTCAATCCACTTGCTGAACTTTCCACCTCAAGTTAGTCATGTTACTAATGTCACCTTGTTCACACCAGTACCTAATGCTACATTATGCAACATGGCTCTCCACAAATCTCATGTTTGGAATAGCAAAATCTAGAATTGTATCTTTGAACGCCTAATAGAAACATAAAAATCAAAGTATAAAAATTCCACAATCGCCACGAGGTTGAATGATACTGAATTGCTTAACATTCCGGAGGTAGTTTTCCAAAGTTCAGTGTTGATATAAACTGGCTTAGTACTGTACTATTTTGAATTATGGGAAATGATTGAACAACTTAACAGGAGGAGACAAATATTCCCATCCTCAATTAGGGGGAGCCCAGTGCAAAAGGTGTGGCTGAAGCATTCACAGCAATCTTCAGCCAGAAGAGCCAAATGTATGATCTATCTTGGCCTCCTCTTGAGTGCCCCAGCATCACAGATGCCAGCCTTCAGCCAAGTTGATTCACTCTATGTAATAGCAAGAAATAGCTGTAGACACTGGGCATTGCAAAACAATGGACCCTGACAACAGTATTAAAGATTTGTGTTGCAGAATTAACCACACCCCTCGCCAAGCTGTTTCAATACATCTACAGCACATGTCAGCACTTGATGCCCATTTAAGTCCTACATGCACAAAGCAGGACAAATCCAACCTAGTCAATTAACAACCCATTAGTCTACTCTCAAGCATCAACAAAGTGATGGAAGTTGACGTTAACAGTGCTTTCAAGCAGTATTTACAAAAGTTTAGCGTGCTCACTGATGCTTAGTTAGGGTTCTCTGCTGGTGGAAGTCATACCTAGCAAATAGGAAGATGGTCATGGTTGTTGAAGGTCAATAATTTTAGCCACAGAACATCTCTTCTAAAGGTCCGTAAGGTGGTGTCCTAGACTCAACCATCTTCAGCTGCTTCATCAATGGCCTTCTTTCCATCTTGGGTCAGAAGTGGGGATGTTTACTGCACAATGTTCAGCACCAGTCACAACTCGTCAGATACTGAAGCAGCCCATGTTCAAATGCAGCAAGACTTGGACAATATTCAGGCCTGGGCTGATGTGCTGCAAGTGTCAGGCAATGACCATTTCCAAGGAGAGAATTGAACCGTCTCCCTTTGACATTCAGTGGCATCACCACTGCTGTATGTCCCACTTTCAAAGTTCTGGAGTTACCACTGACAAGAAACTCAACTGGTCCAGCACTGTAAATATTATGGTGACAACAGCAGGTCAGAGACTGGGAATTCTGAGTGAGTACCTCTCTTTCTGACTTCCCAAAGACTGTCTGCCATCTATACCCAGCAACATAGAATGCACTCATTCAAAATAACCTTCTCATTATAATCTTCTCCGTGGCAATTAGAGATGGGCAATAAATTCAGTGAAGGCTAAGTCCAATTATTGAATACAAATGTTTCCAGTGTTTTTAATAGATTACTATACTTATATTTAATCATTGAGGTGATACAATTGCTGGTTATTGTTATTTTCCATTTAACACGCTTAAAAGCCACAAAATGTGGGTACCAGTACTGCACCAGCAAGCAGGTACAACTAAAGTTGACAGTTTCATATTTGTTCAGCAATTGAGTGGTCAATTTTTGCGTTAGTCATTAAATGATGGTGACCCTCCATCCAAATACCTGAATATTTGCAATTACTCTGAGGGCTCAGTGGGCAACTAGTTAACTAATACTGAATAGTACACATCAAGCTGGTCCCAGCTTTAATTTGTCATTTATCCTCAATTAGCAATAGTAGTGATGGGAACATAACATTTGGGCTCAAAGCCTAAGGACAGCAATAGGGAACCCCAAGCTAGCAAGTATGTGTGTGCAGCTACAAGTTAAGGACAGATTAACATGTTTGCACTATCCACCACAGCACCTACAACTTCAGGCTCACATGAAGAAAAGCATGGATGAGGTACTGAAAGGCTGCAAGCATTAATGCAGCAGTCCAGCAAAGGTGTGGGCCTCAGGCGAGGACGGAGGAGAACAGCAAGGAATTGGAAGAAAAGCAAATGGTTGAATACTAACTGCAAAACGAAGTACATTATTCAAATCAACATGATTGGAAATGAGAGCTGTGTAATTTCTATTCTCTGTAGGTTTCTATAGTAAAATAATGCAAGAGCAGCTGACCATAATGTTTGTGGAATGATTAAAAAGATTTGTCATTTCATTGGTCCACATTTACCAAGTTCTTACCTTTTTTGTTGATTGTGGGAAATTTCTATATTCAACAATCAATATCCAGCAGCAATTGCAAGACATTTATGTCTGTGAAGGTCAAACAATGGCACAAACCTAGAGAGTTAAACAAAAATAAGATGAGTGTTGAAATTGCTTCCCTATATGTGTTCTCGGGGTGGACATATTCTGCTTTGTTCCTTGTCATTGGCGTTGTCATGTCAAATTGCACTGGGAGTTTAGGATGTCACTACATTTTTCAAGTGAGAATCAACAATTGGCAACCTCAGTTTTTGTTTCAATGCAGTAGGTGCTGACTGAGTACAACCTGCCCTGCTATTAATATTTGATATTGCAGTATCAATGACCTGAAATTGAATATCCTCGTAGATCATACATATAAGGAAAGGATTGGAAGAGATTGTATTATTTTGAGTACCTTAAAAGAACCGCTCTTAGTTCTGATGATTTATTCTTTTACAGAAGGCTGATCAGACTTTGTGTGGCATGAGCTTGCCAGGTTTCACATTTTAGCCTAACATCTGGGTCATCCAGTCAATTGGCAGCAATCCAAAAACCAGCTTTGAAGATAATATATAGGGACCAAAGTTCTTACGATGCTCTGGGGTTGGGTAACTTAGAAAGATTGGAGATAAGGACAGATTTGCACAAAGGATCTGTTCTAGGAATGCATCAGGTCTGATCTGAAACAATATTGTTTATCAGCAAAAGATAGGAGAAGTTATATAGGACATAAATAACAGCTCAGAAGGTTACAAAGCTGACATCCACAAGAGTGAACCTCAAGCAGTTCATACAGCTGTCAAAAATTTAATAGTATTACACGTTTCCAGGCATTGTTTATATTTTATAAATAATATTTTAGGGGTAAAAGGGTGAACATTTCTGTTGGCATTCCTTTTTTTAACAAAGCTTTTCATGTTGTTATCTACAAACTTTTGACATGATTGTAGTTCTTTTGATAGGAGATGGACTTGTTTAAGAAGTTAGTACTAGGATCTTTGTTATAAAGGACAGATAAAAATGCTTCTCGGGTCAGAGAATTTTGCTGGGGAAAGAACAGACAACTGCAAGCTCTGGTTCCTTCCAAAAGAGGCGAATTCTCGCAAATAAAGTTCTTTCAGCAAGACTAACAGGATAGTGATTTGGGAACTCTGTTGTTTTACTCCTTTCTCGGTAAGCCATGCTGGGGAGGGTGGGTGGGGTGCTGCAATTATTGTGCCTTAGTTGCTGCCTAAGCTTATATCTACAAATTCAGTACATCAGAGCCAGAGTGAACTTGGTCTGAATGGTTCGGTAACGCATTGGGTAGTCCATCCACCCCTCGTTATTTCACAATTTGAATATTTTCAATAGTTCTGTCATGATCTAATGATAAAACTTGGTACTGTATATTAAGTCAAGTACGTTTTAATTTCGGAAACTGTCATAAACAATTCACCATTTTTTAAGGTTAGCAAGTTATTTTAATTGGTGCTTAAGTCACGTGGCAAGATCATAGTTATTGTTTGAAGCAAATATTTGAATAAAAACAGAAGGCGCTGGAGAAACTCAGCAGGTCTGGCAACATCCGTAGAGAGAGAAATAGAGTCGACATTTTGAGTATAGCTCCAAAGAGATATACTGGACGTGAAATGTTAATTTTGGGCTGAATTTTCCCAGCCACTGAACAATGTGGGTGTGATGAGAAAATTTGCATGATTTGGGTAGCGAGTAAATTCCCAATGCAAGAGCTAAAAGTCGCATTTTCCAAAGGAGTGTTGAACAGTGAGATGAGATTCTCATTAGTGAGCGGCGAGAGGCTGATTTCCATGGATCAGCATATATTAACATCTCATAGTGACATCACCTGACCTCATTGATATTCCCATTCTCCCACCTTCAGGATAAAAAGTAGATGGAGACAATTCCCAACATGAAAGTCAGATCAGTAACCTTGTGACTCCAAAGCACTGCTTGTTCGTCTGGACCTTGTCAGTCACCAACACCTCAGGGCACACTCCATGGGCAATGACTGCACATTCTCTCTCCCCCCCCCCCCCCCCCCCCCACCCCATCCACCAGGACCTCCAGGTCCCTGTCAGTAGAGTGACAAATACCCTCTGAGGCAACTGACAGGAACTATGATGGGCAGCTGCAGAGTGCCTGACCCAGTGTACAGCTTGGTTTTAAAGGTGGTGCAGATGGCAGAAATCCAGGGAGGTCCCAGCAGCGGCCTGTGTCGAGTGGGAGAATACAATGGGGGTAGGGTGGCATAGGGATGTGGTACACAGGTAATGCAGTGAGTTTGGGAAGATAGCACAAGAAAACTCACTAGGGCTCACAGAAAGAAACCCTCCACTTAGTCAATTTCTAGTAAAATTCAGCTCTGTGTTACTTTCTCCATAGATGTTGCCAGGCCTGCTGAGTTTCTTCAGCACTTTGTTTTGATTTCAGTTCTGCAGTACTTTAGAATCACTGTAACTGTCTATGTTTTAATGTCTTGTGATGATGATTTATTACTTGGACTGTGTGGTTTTCATTGGGAATTGCATTTTTATATGCCTGTAATAAAAATACATGTTCTCCACATGTTTTTGCATAATTATGATGGTAAGTACAGTTGAATGATTATACTGAAGGAGGGGAGAGGAAGGGAGTTGGTTGCTTAACTCAGTTAGCTGGGCAACAGGTTTGCAATGCAGAGTGATACCAATAGCCTGGGTTCAATTCCTACACCAATTGAGGTGACCATGAAGGACCTGCCTTCTCAACCTTTCCCTTTGCCTGAGGCATGGTGACCCTCAGGTTAAACTCACCACCAGTCATCTCTCTCTAATAAAAGAGCAGCCTTCTGGTCCTATAATATCTGGCATTAGCCATTAATAGTCTATGAAAGCTCATTCAACCTGGAAAACACCAAAGCTGAGCCCAATCCTGTCCTCACCTGCTGTCTATGCACACATATTTAAAGCATTGTTACTGGTTTGCAATCGGGAGCAGGAACCCTGACAGAGGCGAATTAAATCACTCCTACCGCTGCCTTGCCTGAGATTCATGGATTCACTGTGCATCAAGCCTGGCTTCTCCTGGCTCCATGGGTCAGTTGGGGATGCTGGACAGACCAGGATCATTTTAACACCAAACATATGGGACTGGATGGGGTAGGAAGGTAAAATATAATCTAAGCCTATTCATACATAGAAGCTAGCTAATCCTATCCCCAGCCTTCCAATTATGTACCACACTATGCAGTGGCTCATCTAACTGCAACATTATTATTACAGTTCGTAAATTGGGCTGTTTTTGCAGTTTCTCAGATTAGTTAAAGGAGGGTTTTTTTCACTCACTTTTAGCTTCAGGCAATTACAAAATTATTTGCCAATAAATTTGGCCCAGGATCTCAAAAATTCATAATCCACATAATTTACAATCATTAACTTGTGCAATCTTGACATTGTGACTACTGTATGACAACCACACTGACTCTCTCAAGTTGTAAAAAATATACATTTAGCTGTTTTACTTTCAGTGCTGTGGTGTTTATTTTAACACTTTTTAGTTTTCAAATGCTACTGAGATTGTTGCTGAAACTGCTTCAGAGGAGATATTGACCCTAACCATTTCAAGCAGTGAATAATAATGATGCATGCAGGAGGAAATTCATGCAGGTGTCCCTGCAGTTTTCTCAGTTGATCTATGTATACTAATTCAACTCCTTCAAAGTCTTGGGGTCTAGCCTATAGTATTACACTCCCTGCCCCCGCAAATCAATCACCCCAACATCAATGTAAAAACTGCTTCCTGTTTGTATAGTTCCATAGGTAAGTCTACTACTGTCAAGTGTGGTATTGACCAGGTCAATTATTCCTCTGTGCTCTTAGCTAATTGTAACACAGCATTTCCCCTCTGAACTGTCCGTAGGGAAATTGGCTCTTTGGGTGAGTTGCTGCATACTTGCCAGCTCTGGAACCACAACGAGAGCAGGTGAAAATTAGTGAGAAAGTTTTTTTTTGTCTTTAAATTTTTTTAGATGCCGATTTTTCTCTTGTCTGACCATTGATATCATAAGACAAAACTGCAGAAAACCATAAGGTATTTTCTAAAAAAGGAAATTACAGGCTATTGATATTAATCGTACCCCTTGAATGAGATCTTTTCCCTCCAAGGGCATATTATCACCTTTTAACAAGTCCATATCAAAATATTTGAATTGCAGTGTCCCTTCATGCTGCTGCCAAGATTCCTGATGAAAATGTTCCTTCAGATGCGTATGATTGGATAAATAGGATTTTGCTTTTTTCCCCCTCCAGCACATTCCAGTTGATGGATTTTAACCGTATTTCCTAAGTGCAGTGCAGCCTTAAAGGCAGGAGGTTGATTGCCACCTCTAAGTTCTCAATAAATCAACGACAAAACAGCAGGAAAAGACCCTCCGGTGTCCAATTTTGACATTAATGACCTAATCCATAGTGACCTAGTCAAGTTGGTTCCTGTTCAGTGAATAACCCGCTTCCCACAAATTGATTTCATCTCTCAGGAATATTCAATGGGCTTCTTCAGTTTGTGATGAAGATATTCACAGCTTTAACATGTATTGTGCTGCTGGTGGAATGTTATGACCATGCTGAGTGAGAAATCATGTTTTCAGTTCTATGGTTTTGGTGACATGAGGATACTATCTTCTTTTCATTAGGTTTATTTACTTGGGTAACCTTCTTTTCATTAAGTATATTTCTTTATTCTGTCATTTTCTATCCCTTTTCTTTGCTGAAGGTACCATCTCATCTTGGTAACCCTTAAGTACATCTCTTAAGTAGGTGGTCTTGATGTACAAGTCCAATCCAGTGAGTATTTCTCCAGTTATTTGACCTTGATGGGCAGCATAGCCTCACCATATCCACACATAAGCACTTTTCAAAAGGGCCACTTAAAAGCAATCAGGAATGGGGAACTCTAGATAATTACTTTCCCCACTGCAGAGCCCTAGGGTACTGAGCCAATGTATCCTGGTTCATTTAAAGATTCTTTTAATTATTTTAATTTCATTGTCACAGAGCTGGAGAACTTTATTTGGTAAGTAAGCTCAGGATGTTTAATTCCTATTCTTTTTATCTTTCAGATAATTCATTGGCCACTAAAACAGGTGGCTGTTTCCCTTCTAAAGCCATGGTAACACTGGAAAATGGACAAACCCGAGCTGTGTCAGAGCTGAATCCTGGGGACTGGGTCTTAACAGTGAATGCAGTTGGCCAGGTGGTCCCCAGTCAAGTCCTTCTCTTTCTTGACAAAGAAGAAGAACTGAGAATCTCTTTTACTGTGCTGGAGACTGAAGATCCCAGACAGCGGCTGGAACTCACAGCAGCACACCTCATCTTTGTTTCTGATAATAACACTGACAGAATGGAGAACTTTAGACCGACATTTGCTAGTCGAGTACGTACGGGTCAGTTCGTCCTTGTGAGAGAGATTGGCTCAGGCCAGTTGCGTTCATCTAGGATTAAAGCTATCTATGTGGAAGAGGACACTGGTGCCTATGCACCACTGACATCTCATGGCACATTGTTAGTGAATAATGTACTGGCATCTTGTTATGCAATGATAGAGAAGCACCATTGGGCACACCTGGCATTTGCACCTCTCAGACTCTTTCACTCATTGACTTCTTTGTTACCAGTTCTCCATCCTCGGTATGACAATGCCACACAGGAGAGTGGCATCCATTGGTACTCCAGGTTTCTCTACAGCTTAGGTGAAAAGGTTCTAGACAGGGAAATGTTTCACTCTTTATGAAGAGTTGCAGGAGCAGGCCAACATTGCCTGATGAAGATGCAACCTCTGTGTATCTGAGATGCACCAGGTCTATCTGCATAAGTACCTGCATGGTCTTCAGCTTTAAGCAGCATTGTGGACTTCTAATTCTGTACAAGGGAACTCCACTCCCAGGGATAGAATTTATTTTGTGTGTCAGTAAATATACATTCAGAATATATTTTTCTACGTCACATATATAACTTTTAATTGTCCCACTGAATGTATATACTTTAAATATGTTGCGTGGTTAACGTAATCATGGTCAAAAACAAGTCAGTTTGGGGAATTATTATAAAGTTTATTTTTATATTTCTGAATTGTAATATAATTTTTTGGGATAAAGTCAATATTAATAGAATTATGTTGCAGTATTTCTAATAGTAATGATGAAAGTATGTAATAATGTTTTGTTAATTTAATTTTCTTTGTTTTTATGGAACTAATGTCTGTCTGATCCCTTTGAAATTTGTATCTCTCCAGCCACTTTAACATGAGTTGGGTCAAGTGGCATTGCTCTCACTTCTGTCTCCTTGCCGCTTTCCGTTTTGTGTGTCTTTTATAATATCTAATCTGTCTGTCTGTCTGTCTATCCTTGTGCTCTCCCTTTTTTACTCACTTGTTTCCATGTTTAATTTTCTTTAGATCTGTTCACCCATGTTATATATTTGTTTTTCGATTCATTTTCTGCATAATTTCCTCTGTAGCTCCATGTCATCATCTTTAAACAAATGCAGAAAAATGACAGGTGTAGTCACTTTTTAACCTATCTCACTTGTATTGAATTTTTGTTCCGTAAATCTCTCTTGTGTGTTATGTAAGGAATTTAATATTCAATTGTTTTAATCTGAATCAACTTCAATTAACCTGCAGATTGCACTATAACCTAGCTGTGAACTGGTCCATACATACTTTAGATTATCTTATGCATGTGGTGTTGTAAACCTCAAGGCAGGAGTGGAGCAGGAAATCTGACTTTATCAGCCTGATCAGAACCTATTTATATTGCAGTTAGTTAAAAATCAACATGAGGAGTTGGGTGTTTTTACAAGGACTCATGCTGAAATAAATGCGCTTCATTTTTTATTTAATAGCTGTAATTATGGAACAAATCTTTCAATATTGTGTCTTTTTGTTTCACTGTTTCCCCACATCCCTCTCTTAGATTGTGCTTCTTTCTCTCTCTCTCTCTCTCTCCTAAGGTTTATAGCTGTTTGCTGATGCTTTTAACTGAGTTTGTACGTGCTTTACTGCATTTTTACACCTGTGGAATCAGACTGACCTCCTGGCACACACCTGCACCTTGACTGTGCTGTTTAGATAGGGCACTGATTTTCTTGGAAAACATTAACCAACTACTTGCTGCTGGCAAACAGCATACTGTTTCTGTGCTGAGAGCAGCCCGCCACTCCCAATGCTGCCAGCTGCAAACTTACCACTTATCAATAAAATGCAATCACTCCAGTTAATAAGTAACCCAAACTTCACATTTCCTTTTGTTGGAATCCTTGTATCTTTCCAATGGGTTTGTTTGCATACTGCTGTCTTTATTTGTACACTGCCTCATCTCCAAAGAGGCCCTTTGTGCCTCCCCATTACATTTTATTGTGCATACAAGACGAAGACCACAGTTGATGCACCATTACGTATTCCATTTCTCACTGTTCTTTCAGTTTAACTCTATTACCATTTCGGATGGATCAAAACAAAGATCAACTTGCACTGCTGGGACAATGGTAGCACTATGTAAGGATAGTGAATAGTGGAGATAGAGATTGTGGAATTTGTTTGCTTATCTTTGGAAGAGTTGGGAAGAAATTCTACAAAACACTTTTGTCTAATGATCAAATAAATTCAGTAGAGGAACACGTAGATGATTAATAGAATATATCTGGTCTGCGAGGTCAAGATCTCGGTCTGTGATTTCTTGTATTTTTTCCATTCCCTCTCTTTTCTTCTGAAGCCATGTGTACATGTTGGGGTAATGTTTCCAAGATTGTTTCTCATCCTTAAATAGCTTAACTACTATTCATAGTGAGCCTAGACAATGAAGGGAGTGTGATGGAATACTTTCCACTTGCCAGGATAAGTCCAACTCCAACAAAATCCACGAAGCTTGAGCCCATCCAGGACAAAGCCGCCTACTTGACTGACTTTCCATCCATAAGCATCCATTCCTTCTAGCACCGATGGTCAGGAGCAGGCACATTACAGAAATTTGCTGAAGTTCCTCAGGCAGCACTTTCCAAACCCATGACCACTTCCAACTAGAAGGGCTGCAGATTCATGGGAACACTGCCACCTGCAAATTCCCCTTCAAACCACTAACCATCCTGACTTGGAAGTGTATCCCCATTTGTTCAGTGTTGTTCAGGGTCAAAATCCTAGAATTCACTTCCTAATGAGATTGTAGGTTTACATGGATTGCGACAGTTTAAGAAGGCAGCTCACCACTACCATCTCGGGGTAACTGGGGAGGGTGACCCAGCCAATGACGCCAACGTCCCATGATTACGTTATTTTTTTAAAAAATTCCTTGAGTCTGTTCTGCCATTTAATTAATATTGCTGATCTGTACCTTAATTTAATCAATTTGTTTTGGTTCCAACTTGGTTTGACATTCTGCTTAGTGTAAATATCCTGTGATCCACTGTACCGTTCTTTCTGCCACCCTGTTGGAGATCAGTGGACTCAGTTGCAGTGTTCAAGGCTAGGTCCTTCAAGCTCTATTCCACTTTATGTTCCAAAAACTACTACAACAATTACAATTTAAAGAGCACAACAAGGGATGCAATTACTTTGTCTTAATTCAGCATTGAGAATTAAAAATAATTCTGGCCACTCATTTCTTTCTGTTGCTACCCTCTTGCTTCACAATCAATTTTCATTCGGACAGTAGAAGCATTTTCACACTTTGCGATAACTGCAAATCAAGGCCATCTGCTTCACATCCTATGGTGAATAAAGTGGTTATTCTATCTGACTTCTCAGCAAAACTTTAGTTATGCTTGCCAAGGTAAGGAAGGTCATTGTGAGGAATTAGACAATTGGCCAAGTACTGCCTGGATAGTTGTAGGATACTCTAGCTACAATGCAGAATTGTCTCCCACAGTATGCCTTAGCCTCAGCTTCTGCAGTTCATCCTGATGTCATAGAGTCATAGAGATGTACAGCGCGGAAACAGACCCTTTGGTCCAACATGTCCATGCCGACCAGATAGCCCAACCCAATCTAGTCCCACCCGCCAGCACCTGGACTATATCCCTCCAAACCCTTCCTATTCACATACCCATCCAGATGCCTTTTAAATGTTGCAATTGTACCAGCCTCCACCACTTCCTCTGGCAGCCCATTCCACACACGCACCATCCTCTGCGTGAAAACATTGCCCCTTAGATCTCTTCTATGTCTTTTCCCTCTCACCCGAAACCTATTCCCTCTAGTTCTGGACTCCCCGACCCCAGGGAAAAGACTTTGTCTATTTATCCTATCCATGTCCCTCATGATTTTATAAACCTCCATAAGGTCACCCCTCAGCCTCCGATGCTCCAGGGAAAACACCCCCACCTATTCAACCTCTCCCTATAGCTCAAATCCTCCAACCCTGGCATCATCCTTGTAAATCTTTTCTGAACCTTTTCAAGTTTCACAACATCCTTCCGATAGGAAGAAGACCAGAATTGCACGCAATATTCCAAAAGTGGCTGAACCAACGTCCTGATGTCTTCAGGGTTAGTGAAGCAGAACAAAATTAGCCAGGATTTCCCTCTATTTATATCTAAGCCTTCCATCCCCTACCTCCTCCCTATCCCACTATCTATTCCCTGAGCTTTTTTGTGTTAATTCATAGTATGTGGGCATCACTGCTGAACATTTATTTATTGCGCATTAAGGATGGGCAATAGATGCTGATCCAGTCAGCAATGCCCACATCCCATGAAGGAGTAAAATAAAACTCATGCCCCTCAAACTGACCATGCCAACCTGTGGTTCTCTACCCACCCACAACAGCCTTTCATACTCTTCATGGGGCAACTTTTTCACGCAGAGGATGGTACATGTATGGAATGAGCTGCCAGAGGAAGTGGTGGAGGCTGGTACAATTGCAACATTTAAAAGGCATTTGGACGGGTATATGAATAGGAAGGGTTTGGAGGGATATGGGCCACGTGCTGGCAGGTGGGACGAGATTGGGTTGGGATATCTGGTCAGCATGGACGGGTTGGACCAAAGGGTCTGTTTCCATGCTGGACATCTCTATGATTCTGGTATTTCCATGCCCATTCACCCAGTTTATACCTGGTACAGAGCTAATGAACCCCATAGTAACAATGGGATGTGTGGAAATGCGTTTTTAAAAAAAACAGTAATTCAGTAATAACTGTCTTTTAAAAACTACTTTTACCAAAGCCCTATAAAAGTTTAAATAATCCAGACCATTAAAGTATTAATAGCAGAAAATACTGCACTTGGTATGACTTTATCTTGTACAAATAAACATTATGCAATTGGCAAGACATATCTAACAGAAACAGCTGTTAATCAAACTGGGGTGCAGCTGTTCCAACAGAATAATTGATGTCTGCACTTTCAAGCACACCACATTATGCATTCTTGGGGTCAGATGAGGGTTGCCAGTGGGAATGATCAGTGTTGGATGAGTCCCATTCTGCAGAAAAAGCCCAACAGGCCTCTGGAATTGGCCTCCCAGTAGCAGGCCAGGGAGGTGGCAAAACCTTCTTTACTTATCACCACCCCTTTTCCCCAGAGCTGCTCTGTCATCATGCTATAATTGTGGACACAGGCCACCCTATGGAGGGCACCCCCTTCCATAATGGCAGTTGTTTAGCCACAAATGATTTTTAAAATTTCTTGCATCTTCAGATGGTACCTCCATCATGCTCTGCTTGCCACAGAATGCTCAACTTCTCCTCGAGGGACTACTGACTGAAGAATTCTGCTGGCCTTCCCATTGGCCCCATCTTATTGAATGTCCTGCCCACCTCACTGATTGGATGCTGTTCTTGGAGGCAGGCTTTTAATTTGTTGCCGCCAATCAGAATACATAGGCAGGTGGCCACACACAACCAAGGGTTGGGGATCTGCCTTTAGTCCTGACCTCAGAAAATCTTTGAGGCATTAATTTTTTGCCAACAAATACTTCTACACTGGAACAATCTGATTTGACTTACAGACACTTTGGTGAAAGACCTTTTGTGAACGTGGCAACACGCTGACCTGGTTGGAGTGCACTGAATTTAGATCCTTATCTCATTTGTAAGCAGTACAAAATTGGATTCAGACCACCCAACAGTCTATTTTATCAGCAACTTGAAATTTCTATTGCAAAATCTGATAAATTTCTCAAAACCAGCAGAGCTGATACCCTGAACTATAAACCAAGCAAATTTAGATAAATCCAAATATGCACATCACAAATTTCTTGCATGTATTTAAATACCATAGATTTACATTAGATCATTGCACAAATTTAAAAGAACAGTCTGACAATTGGAAGGACTATATTTAAATCTAATCCTATCAAAGAGTGCTGTCAAATAATCTATACGCACTTTCCTCAACTTCCTAAGTATAAGTGTTGCCTTCCAGTGTATGTCTCAGTCACAGACACTTGAATTTTATCACAGTTAAGTTATCAGTCCCATTCCTTCCATCCTGGTTACAAGTTCTCCAATTGATGTCAAAAAAGAGCGCCATTCCTTTCAGCCTTCAAATAAACCATTATATCCTCCCATATACGTCTAGTTTATTTTTATACTTGAATGTTGAAATGTCTAGTAATAGGTTAATTAGTCAGTACAATATTGTCTTTCTCATCTTTTAAAATAAATTATTTTCCCCATGGTTATCAAAAGTGAACAGAACAAGTCAATTGGAAACTACAAGAATAGATTATGGTATCATTAAGCAACAACCAAGATGACTGATAATCATTGAAATCCATCATCGTTCATACAAGAAATCCCAAGAAATACACAACATTAGAAGACATCAATACTGATCTGATGGGAGACATATATAAATAACTTGATTGTAAACAGACAACTCAATCAAAGCTCTGCAGAAAAGAAGCTTGTCCACCAAATAGCCAAAACTGAAATTCAAATACCTGTGATTTGAAGAACAAATGGTGGATAAAGAAGGCTGAGGAAATTCAATTTCTTGCTGATCCAATACAACTGAAGAGATCCATGGATCCTCAACATCAGTAAGATTTAAGGATGACAAAACTATCCTTAAAGACAGTATCAGCAACTACTGGAAAGAACACTTTGTTGAATCACTCAGTCAGAAGTCCACAGTGGACATACACTTGCTGGAGCATCTTCGACAACAAACATCTGGAAATGAGCCAGGCAATGATCTGATGCTCAATGATGTAATAACTGTTGCCAACAAGATGAAAAATAGCAAAGCTTCTGATCCTGATGACATCCCTGCCCAAGTACTGGCATATGTAAGAGGCATATTGATCTCTCTGATACGTATTTGTGAAGCTCTAACAGGATGAAAAAATTCCAACTAGAGATGCCATGATGATCACAATCTTCACAAAAGGAGACAGATCAAACTATAGCGACTGCTTAAGTAAGTCATTGCTCTCAACTATTGGGGGAAAATCAAGCTAGGTTATTTCTTATTGCCACCCACCAATTGTGTGTTTCCTCCAGAGTCCCAGTGTGACTCCTGACCCACCAAAGGGACAATTGACATGATTTACCAAGGAGACTACCTTCAGGAAAAGTGCAGAGAACAGACATCCCATTTCATACATGGCTTTCTTCAATTTGACAAAAGCTTTTGACCTACTGAATCAACCCTCTGAAAGGTGCTATTACAATATGGATGCCCAACTAAGTTCACAAACATCATCCTTTTCTGAAATGATAGTATGTAAATAACAGCACCATACAATGACTCCACTATAGGCTCCTTCCCTGTCAAAACAAACAGAGGTCAAAAAGTGATGAATCTTTTCATCAACATTATTCTCAATCTTTCCACCAGCAGTGTAACTTACTACTGATAGACTCTCCCCAAGTGTGGTTAAAACTTAGCACACTGATGGTAAACCTTCAGTCTCAACTGACTGATGGCCACACCCCAAACACTTCTGCAATTCACCTACAGTATGCTGATGATGCATAAATTAGTGCTCATTCTGAAGGACCATATCAGACAACTGACGCATTCACTGAATCTATAAGAATACGAGACTTGCCTTAAATCAAAGTTCTATACCAACTCACATTGAATGTATATATCCAATATGCTGAATTGCAATTTGTGGTGAAGTGTTGGAAAATGTCCCTCATTTCCATATCTTGAAGTTATTTATTCCAAAAAGCCAACATTGCATTTGGTGATATACGTCTTCACCAATATGCTAGCTCAGTTTGTGCTAAATTACAGACTCTGGTTTTTAAGAATTGTGATACACGATCAAACACTAAACTCAAAACTCAATTGGGCAAGGGTTCTCCCCTCCTCCTCCACCCCTTAAAAAACTCCTCCCTGCCTTTCTATGGTGTTGAAGCTCAGACAACTTACAAACACCACATCCAGGCCCTAGAATAGCATCATTAATGTTGTCTAATCTTGTGAATTAAGTGGGAGGACAATAGAACAAACATAAGCACAATTCAAGTCACAGACGTGCTGAGTAGAGACACCATGCTAATCTCACATCAGATGATGGAAGGGACATGTCATCTTAATACACAATTTATGACAGTCCAAATAAGTGCTCTACTTAGAGCTATGCCACGAGACTCACTCACACAGGGACCAAAGAAAGCTATTCAAAGACAATCTCAAAGCCTTCATGAAGGTCTCCTTGATTAACATGAACACACAGGAAGGAGATGTCCAAATGCAACCAAAATGGGCATTCATCATTGAAAATGGTGTTGAAATCCACCCACTGAAAAAGAACACGGAGAGAGACAAAAAGAGAGGAAAACTGCTCAAGACATAATCTGCCACTACCTCTATCAGCTAACAATCATGTCCTCACTATGGGAAAGTTTGTAAAGCTATGATATCACCCAAGGTTAATACTAATATCTCACTCCCATCCAGCCATCTATTGGAAAGAAGGATTGCTGATAAAGATAGATAAAGGTGCAATTTAGATTTTCTAGTGTAGTGATTGTAACAAGGTCAGGCAGATGGACATCACTGAATATGAATTCCCTGATTCGGGCTGTTAATTTGGTCCAATCAGAGAGC
>NC_057752.1:5196943-5211251 GCF_004010195.1 Chiloscyllium plagiosum
TGTGAAGTTCACTGTTTTTTAATTTTCCCAGATGCACTCCGATATCCAACGATACATGAATTCATCAGTAAAGGCAGTAACTGCTCACTTTGTCAGTTAGCAATGTGGGTTTCTTTCTCTCTCTCTTGCACTGACCTCACCATGTGCTTCCTTTGTCTGTTCTTTTCCCTTTTAAAAGTGCTGTTGTTTTTACTTTTTCTTCTCCAAAGTTTCAAAACAATGCAACAGCATATAAAACAGTAATTGCTGCTCCTAGAGTTCGAGGAAATCACCTCAAACAGCTAAAATAACTCAGAAAAGGAGCAACTGTTACAGCCAGAAATTTTTCCCATCCTCCATCTTGGAATGCTTTATCTTTTACACGGTGCAAATGGCCTGCAATATTATCATGCGCCAAACACATTATTTTTACATATTCTGACTGATATTCGATATGTGTATGCAGGTTCTTTAAATAACCTCAAGTACACACTATTTCATGTGTGAGAACACTGACAGCAGCATCGAATTTACTTTCTTTCCCAAGCTAATCTGACAACCCTTAGGCTATTTCGATTATTTTGCAAATTCGCTGCTCTTTTTGAACTCTTTGCCCTTGTTTGACACATTTTGAATATGTATCCTGAAACCAGTGGTCTCTGGAATAGGCTCCTTAGGAACCCCTTTATAAACAATCCGTTTTGAGGGAATGAGTGGTTGCAATGGATTAAGCACTGTCCTTTCACCTCTGGGACCTGGACTTGAACATTAATGGGATAAAAGTAATTTCTACCTTCTGACTACAAATTTTCCATAAAAAGAATTTGGATAGTCTGGTACACTTAGAAGATAAATGAACTGGAAGGACATAGGCTAGAGATGCACACAGTTTTACGCCTCTAAGCATGCACCAACAATGTAGAAGCAAAATGTTAACTGTCTATCTACTGGTCAGTAAAGATCCACAGACTTGCCCTAAATTAAGCCACAATAAGGTTATTGGAGGGTATGCTCTTCTGAGGTTTGGGCTCAGACTCAACATTGACACTGAATAGAAGATGATTTATTTGATATATGCTCTGTCAAATTTGGGAATACAAAAAGTTCTACACCTCACACTATCATTCCTCATCTGGATGAGCATACAATTAATTTAATTAAGAAATCTGTTTTATAAGAAATAATTGGCATTTTGGAATAATGTTGAAGCCTTTGATGTTGAAATGATGGGAAGTTATTTCTGATAAAATGCCTTAACTTGTGTTTCCCATTTGCTCTTTCTAATGAACAGTGACTTATTCTATTCCTTTAAATTGGTCCAAATTGAAATATTGCCCAAGCACTGAATCTGAGAATTGTATTACAATATGTTGTTGCCCACTCTCTGATGCTGCTCTCTTGGCTATGTCAAAGTAATTCTATCACCAAAGAATCAGACCTCAGATCTGCAGTCCTGCCATATCCAGGCATGGACAGTGGTGGTCAATTAAACACCACAAATATCACCCTCCTCAATGAGGGGAGAGCCCAGCACAAAAGACAAGACTGAGGAATTTGCAATAATTTTCAGTCAGAATTGTCACGTAACATTTATCCTTTTCCAGAGGTCCCCAACATCACAGATTCCAGTCTGGAGCCAATTTGATTTCCTACACATATCAAGAAACAGCTGAAGGCACTAGATACTATGAAGACTGTGAGCCCTGGCAACATTTGGCTATAGTATGAAAGACATGTGCTCCAGAACTAACCAAGTCATTCCTGTATAGCTACAACACTGGGATCCACCCAACAATGTGGAAAGTTGCTCTAGGTTTCCCATGCACACAAAAAGTAGGGCAAATCCAACCCAACCAATTACTGCCCCATCAGTCTGTTCTCGATCATCAGTAAATTGAAGAAAGGAGTCATCAACAGTGCTTAGCAACTTGCTTAACAACAATCTGCTCACCGATTCCCAGTTTAGATTCTGTCTAGGCCACTCTACTTCTGACTCAATTACAGCCTTGGTTCAAACATGAATAAAGTGGAGGCAACACTGACTTCCTTTGACAAGGCAGCATTTGACTGAATTTGGCATTAAAGAGCCTGAGCAAAATTCCAATCAATGGGAATCAGGTGAAAAACTCTCTGCTGTTTGGATCCCTCCATTACAAGGCCAGAAGTGGGGATGTTTGCTGATGATTGCACAATATTCAGCACCATTTGCGACTCCTGATACTGAAGCAGTCCATAGCTCATGCAGCAAGACCTGGACAATATCCAGGCTTGGACTGAAAAATGACAAATAACATTCACAGCACACAAGGGCCAGGCAATCACCATCTCCAACAAGAGAGAATCCACCCAATGTCTCTTGATATTCAATATTACCATTGCTGAATTGCTTACTACCAATATCCTGGGGGTTTCTATTTACTAGAAATTGAAGTGGACTAGTCATATAAACACTGTTGCTGCAAGACCAGGTCAGAGGCTAGGAATCCTGCAGCAAGTAACTCACCGTCTAACTCCTGAAAGCCTGTTCACCATCTTTAAGGCACAAGTAAGGAGTGTGACGGAATACTCCCCACTTGCCTGCATGAATGCAGTTTCAACAACAATCAAGAAACTACACACCATCCAGGACAAAGTAGAGCGTTTGACTGGTACCATATCCACAAGCATCCACTCTTTCTACCATCTTCGCAGCAATGTCTATTACCTACAAGACGCACAGCACAAATTCACTAAGGTGCCTTTCAAACTCTCAAACTCCATCGTCTAGAAGGACCAGGGCAGCTTCTGTGAGTTCCCCTCCAAGCCACTCACCATCTTGACTTGAAAATACAGGTACACAATCCTTTACCTGAAATTCTGAAATCCAAAAAGCTCCGAAATCTGAAGATTTTTTCATGTATAACAACGTTGTTTGGCATGCGAACAGGTGACCCAACCCACTCAGATGTGACGTGGTGGCGTGGCCCAGCAATGGCAGGTGTCAATTGTATCTCAGCGCTCTACTAGTCACATATGGGTATGCTGTTCAGTAATTTTTAAAAATTTCACTGTGAAAATGTCATTTATTCCAAAATCCGAAATACTCCAAATTCCTAAAAACAACTGGCCCCAAGGATTTCAGATAAAGGATTGTGCACCTGTATATCATAATACCTTCAGTATTGCTAGGTCAAAATCCTGGCATACTCTCCCCCATTGTGGGTAGAACCACAACAAATAGTGGTTCAAAAAAACAGTTCACTGCCACTTTCTCCAGGGCAATTACAGATGGGCAATAAATGCTGGCCAGCCAACAAAGGCCACATCCTATGAATGAATAAAAAAAAGCTGCTGCAGGGCAAGTTTGAACCGACTGGCTATTCTATAGCAGCATCGAATTTGTTTTCTTTCCCAAGCTAACAAAGTGCGCCACCCAGCGCTCCCGGATCCTGTTCTGTTGAAATTTCCTCATCATGAACTTCTGAATTCAAAATTCCTTGCCGCACACCATCTATCTGCATACACATGATCACAACTAATGGATCAGATCTAAGCTCTGCAGTCCTACTGCATCCAGTCATGAATGGTGGTGGACAATTAAACAACTTATTGGAGTAGGAGGCTCCATAAATATTCCTGCCCTCCATGATGGAGGTGCTGACAAAAAATAAGGCTGAAGTATTTGCAGCAATATTCAGCCAGAAGTGCCGAGTGGATGATCCATCCTGGCCACCTCCAGTGATCCCCAGGATCTTCAGCCAATTTGATTCACTCCATCTGAAATTGAGAAACAGTTGGAGGCACTGAAAACCACAAAGGCTATGGACCCTGCCAACATTCCAACAAACTTGCTGAAGACTTGTGCTCCAGAACTTGCGACTCCCCTAGTCAAGCTCTTCCAGTACAGTTACAACACTAGCATCTACCCGACAAGGTGGAAAATTGCTCAGGTTAGTCCTGTACACCAAAAGTAGGACTAAACCAATCCGGCTAATTGCCGCCTCATCAGTCATCATCAATAAAGTGATGGAAAGTGTCATCAACAGTGCTATCATGCAGCACCTGCTCAGCAATGCCCACTTTAGCTTCTGCCAGGGCCACTCAGCCCCTGATATTATTACAGCCTTGGTTCAAACATGGACAAAAATGCTGAATTCCAGAGGTGAGGTGAGAGTGACAACCTTTGGCATTGATGCCACATTTGACTGAGTGTGGCATCAAGGAGTCCAATCAAACTGGAATCAATGGGTATCACAGAGCAAACTCTCCGCTGGTTGAAGTCGTATCTGGCACATAGGAAGACGGTTGTTGTGGTTGTTAGATGTCAGTCATCTCAGCTCCAGGACATCTCTGCAAGAGTTCCACGAGGGAGTGTCCTAAGCCCTACCATCTTCAGTTGCTTCATCAATGATCTTCCCTCCATCATAAGGTCATCAATGATTGCAAAATGATTCTCGGGCTATGCGCATCATCAGCAAATTCAGTGCAGAGATTCCCTTCCTACGTGGGACAGGTGATGAGTTTGAGGAGTTTGCACCTAATGAAACACAAAGCACTCATGAGCAGATAGTGGTTGCAGGGCCCTCTCCCAGCTCTACTGAACAGGAAAGCAATGTAGACCCCCAAAGACCAGCCATGAATATAATACACATGGGGCCCAGGTGAAGATTTGCTATTTGAAAGTTTGCTTAAGTCCTTTGAGCACAAAGTCTGAGAATATGATGCAGTTCTTCTCCAACATGTGTAGCATTCTCTCATAAGGCATTTCCACTCTCCAACGTACCTTGGACCTTATAACCAACCTTAGTTGATCAATGGTTGTGAATGCATTAAAAAAAAGCCTTTAAGATTTAAAGTCCTCAAGCAACTATCAAAAAGAAATCTCCCCGGCCTCTACCCAACGTTCCTTAACTGCAGATAAGTAGTGTTTGAAACTAATTCTCGGGATGTGCATAAAAAGCTTGCTGAGGATAACATTTGTTGCATGTTTCGAATTTCCCTTGAGAAGGTGGTGGTGATTTTCCTTGAACTGCTGCAGTCAGTGATGGAGGGAGTTCCAGCATTATGTTTCAGAGATGAGGAAGAAATGGGCAATATATTTCCAAGTCAGAATGGTGAGTGGTTTAGAGAAGAACTTTTAGGTGGTAATGCTCACACGCATCTTCTGTCCCTGTCCTTCTAGGTTGTAGAGATCAAAGGTTTGGGGAACATGCTATTGAAGAAGCCTTGGTGATTCACTGCAGTACATCTTTTAAATTGTACACACTACTGTAACTGTGCACCAGGTGTGGAGTGAGGGTTTATTTAAGGTGATAAGTTGGCTGCTGATCACTTTAACAACAAATGACCACCTCCTGAGTTGTACTGCCCATGGATAATGAACAGGAATGCAAACGGCCTCATTTGAACTCTGATTTATATGTTTTCCTTGGGTGCTCCAGTCATCAGAATAGAGATTCACGCAAAATTGGGATGGATGACAATTGGTGACCATCGATTATTTTATTTTGGTCTTATTAGTTTAAGTGAGGGGAAACAATACAAAAATTGCCTTTACGTTTTTGAAATTCTGCGAACCAAATTTGCTTGCTTTTTTTTTAAACAGTTCCATTAATCGTCATTGCCCCATGCAGGTGTTAAGACCATTATTGTTTTTCTTTTATCTTTCACATTTTTGGCTTGGAACTGTGAGTTACAGTTGCGAATTTGAACTATGAGTTAAAAAGACTGATATTTACTGTTGGGAGTTGGTCTCAAAAGATAATGCAGGTTTAAGTGTTGCTCTAAGAACACTAAAGTTGAATCAGCACCAAGATGTTGGTATGTTCAAACACTGGCAGCTGGTTGGATGTTGAATTGATCAATCAAGGTAGGACCGGTGCTGGCCAGCCATCCACAGAGAGTGTTGAAAAAGGAAGAGAAACCAAAGGGTGAACTGGTTTTGACTGGGGTTTTGGACAGGAGGCAGTATTGCGTTGGAAGCTGCTGGACTGGGTTTTTTGGTTTTGCTGTCTCTAGTTATTGACATGTCGAAAGTGCTGAGAAAAGAAAATAATAAAGGAAAAGTCTCCAAAGTCTGCAGAAGCTGTGTGCATTTACCACTGACTTTGGAATTCAAGCAAGATACAATCCCTACATGCCTGCAATATAAATCATCAGATTTTATGAAGGCCAGTATTTGTCGAAACAGTTATTGAACTGATAATTTACGATTCTTTTATTTTAAAAAAACCCTTAACTGTGTGTCTGTCTGTCTGTCGGTATATGAGTTAGGGTTGGTGATCAAAGAATATTGGGTTCAGATCGGAGCTATTAATTTGATTGCCTTGAAATTCACCTGTGTTTTGCTAAAGTTACATGATTAATAATGAATTGTTAATTTCAGTTAAGCTATAAGCTTGTGTCCAAGATTGGTTAATTGTAAAGCCTGGCTAGGAACAATTGAGCAATTTTGAAGGTCATCGAATGTTTTAATTTCACTGTGTTGTGAATCTGATAGGGAGTCTGACTTGGTCTGGCTTGCTATTCCTACGTTGTAACACAGGACATTCAACACACATAATGAATGTGTTACTTTTTAAAAATTGTCATATCCAATAAAGGGAGAGTTTAATGTGATTCTCAATTATTTGGAAAGGAAGCAATAATTTAACATATCAGAAACTGGTAGAAACATCATAGTACCCACTTTTGTCACCACATAATGCTCACTAGCCTTTCTCTACCAAATGTTGAAATAGTACTGGATTCAGATGTAAGCCAAATTGGCAGTGGTTTGTGTACTGCCTTCAGTGAAACATCTACATTACCACATGATAATAAATGCCTCTCTCTGCTGATCTCTCTCTCATATACCTCACAAATGCAGCATTGGAGCAGTTACATGCAGACGCTTCCCTCTTTTGGTTGGAATTTGAACTACCACACAAATTGACGACCATTTAATTCCAGGTAAAAAATGAGATTGCTGGAGAAACTCAGGTGGGTTCTCTGTTTTATTTAATTCTAGGAACCAGTTTGTCAGGAATTTAACTAAGAGACTGTAAAGGTTAGTCCCCTTACTGTAACTGAAATCAGATGGCTCAATGCAGCCCAGTGATTAAACCTGGCAGCCTTCCTGTTCCATATGGCTCAGTACAGACTGGCCAGTGTGGTTGTCAATTGAGTCATCAAATATGATTTTCAAAGATCACTTTATTCTACACTACTTCTGAACTTTATAATGATGTAATTTTAGATATATTTCAAAATATTTTGGGTTTTTTTCTACTTTTGAATTATACTCTTGATTTTCATCTTTTAATTTTCTTCTCTGTACTTCTCTGTAAAACCTTTCTTCTCCTCTATCTTCTTCATAAGCATATTATAATTGTTATGTGTTACAGCCATAATGGTGATTAACCCTGCAAAACAGATTGAAAACCTAGAACACTCTGATCATCTGAGAGGACGTATTGGCAGATGAAATTGTAATTTTAGCAGCTTTAGATAACACTGTGAACAGTAGTATTGATTGGTACAGCTATATGCCACACAAACCACACAGAATTTTAGATTCTAACTGTTTGATGCAGATTAGTGGATTCCAGCCAGACTGGCTCTACAATGTCCATCTTGGTCTCTGTGATCTTGGGGTTAATGATGCAACAAATCAGCCCAGTTTTCTAAGCTTGATCAGTATCTATTGATGCCTGCTAGAAACAGCATGCTTGTAGGCAGCATATAGAGACAGAATTAGACTCATCTCTGATTACTTCCTTTGACAAATAGCTCATTAGCTGTCTTGTGGATGCATTGCTGTAGTAGCAATGAGGTGGCTTCCAGAGACGCAGATCACCAATTGCTGCTACCAGCAGATAGTAATGCTGGCAGTAGGGCTGCCATTTTATTATGCTTATGCCTGAGCTTGTCCATGGAGAATACTGGACTCGGCAAGCCTGAACAGCACACAGTCATAGAGCACAAATAGCGGTAATTCAATTGGTAGCTGTTTTGTCTCTGAGTAAGAAAGTTGCAGACTCAAATCCCATTAGAGAGACCTGAGCACAAAATTTTAGGTTGACACTCCAGTGAAGGACTGCACTGAGACATTAAACTGAGGCCCACATCAGGTGTATATAAAAAATATCTGGATAATATTTTGAAAAAAGGGAGTAAATTCTTACCAGCGTCCTGGTGAATATTTATCCTTTAACCAATATAATTTAAACAGGTTATTCATTCATTATCTCATTGCTGTTTGTGAGTGCTTGCAGTGTGCAAATTTTCAACTGCAATTCCGGCATTACAACATCAACTACACTTCCAAGATATTGGCATATCATGAGGTTATGAAAGGCGGTAAGTAAATGAAAGTCTTTAGTTTAATGTGCAACTTCCACTCTCAATGTAGGGCTGAGTGAGGTGCATTTATGTCATGAACTCCTGCTATGAGTGTAATCAAATCTGACAATGGGGAAGATATAGGGATCAGTATAAACAGCCCTCTGCAGTGTCTGTGGATTTAGAGTGACAAGCTACCATGATGATTTGCAGTGTGACATTTGGCTTCAGCAGCCCTGCACGAGGCTTCCTGCACACGATCGTTCTCTGGTAATCCGTTCTTATATTAGATAAGAAACAGAGGATTTTACAGTGATACAAATGCTGCCTCTTCTTCTCCTGGTTCCCACCAGTGTGGATATCATCCAGCTGCCAGGAAGGCTGGTAAAGCAGTAAATAAAGTTGAGAGCTGTGACTCTAACAATTGTTTGCCTGTTGTTCTGGAATTTGCCCTGTAGTGTAAACAGGGCAGATTCCACAGCAGTGGGACCCTCGGGGTATACTACAGTAATATAAAAGCAGCATTAGGAACAGTGACCTTGTCCTGACCTCAACCTCACCAATCATTTTTGATTGAGATATTACTAAAGTTGGTACTTTCAAGTTTTGAGAAGGATTTTCATGGTAAAATTGTTCAATTTCATTGAAATAATGAATCATTTATAAATTGTATAACAGATTTTTTTTCCCAATACTTCAGTGACATTATGAAATGAGACCTCTCCCCCAAATGCTTGGAAAATGACTGCAACTTGCCACTCAACCTTAATTTCCCATGAAGTATTTTCTGTTTTTGGACAATATGAAATATGCTTGTCGTGATGGTCTTTATGTTGAGCACATTATTGGAGGAACTGGTTTGAGGGGGTGAAACTGTGATGGAGTTCAATTCACTGACACCATTAAAATAACAGAATGATGTATCTACTGCCCTTGCCCTTCTAGATGGTAGTGGTTGTGGGTTTGGAAAGTGCTGTCGAAGGAGCTTTGGTGAATTTCTGCAGTACATCTTGTAGAGAGTACACACTCCTGCTACTGAGTACTGGTGGTGAAGGGAGTGGATGCTTGTGGATGGGATGTTAATCAAGCAGGCTGCTTTGTCCTGGGTTGTCTTGAGCGTTGTTGGAACTGCATTCATCCAGACAAGTGCAGAGCATTCCATCATACTCCTGACTTGTCCCTTGTAGATGGTGGACAGGCTTTGGAGAGACAGGAAGTGAGTTACTAACCAAAGATTACCCTGCATTTGACCTCCTCTGGTACTCCTGGCATTTATCTGTTTGGTCCAGTGAAGTTTCTAATCAATGGCAACCTCCAAGATATTGATGGCAGGGAATGTTGTGCAGGTCTTACTGCATATTTACACAGATTGCTTCATTATCTGAGAAATTGTGAGTGGTACTGAACATTGTGTGATCATCAGCGAACAAGCACATATAGTTCCTTCCAAACCCACCACGATCTAGAAAGACAAGTGTAGCAAACATGTGAGAACACCACCACCTGCATGTTCCACTCCAAGCGACTCACTTTCCTGACGATACTGCTGTTCCTTTACTGTGGCAGGGTCAACATCCTGGAATTCCCTTCCTAAAGCATTGTGAGACCACAGTGGTTCAAGAAGGTAACTCAATACCATCTTCTCCAGGGCAATTAGGGATAGGTAATAAATGCTGGTAAAGCCAGTGATGCCCACATCCCCTGAATTAATAAAGAAAGCAAAACTTCTGACATCATAATGGAAGGAAGATCATTAATAAAGCAGCTGAAGATGGTTGTGCCCAGGTTGTTGCCTGGAAGAACTCCTGTGGTAATATACTGGATGAGAAATGAGAAATAGGTAATTCATAACTGATCTTGATAGCATTCTCATTTAATACCAACACTTTCCAGCAGAGCTCACTGGATAGAAGAGTTATCAAAATCAATGAATATAAGGAATGAAATTTGTGATTGCAAAGAATGAGACAGATCAAAAGTAAGGAACATTTTAGATTACCGATAGGAATATCAGGAGTTTAGCACTGAAGAGTACCATGGCATGTAACACTGGTCTCTACTTCATTGCCTTCCTGCTACAGTTAAAATCAAAATCCATTGAAGACCAAGGGCTGATGATATTCATTTCTGAAACAAAGGTGATTTAACCCCATAGCTTCAGCTGCAAACAGGGATTTAACATCAGCTTGTATGATCCACCTAAATCTGGCTTTCCAATATTGCCAGATTGTTCCAGGTTGAGTCACTTACTTGGAGCACTGAACAAAGTAGGAGTATTGTGCAGCTGCCATCTGTAGAATCCCCCCAATTTGGAAAAATTGCCTCACTGGGGGATGCAGATGAGGGAAAGCTATTTACAGGACAAGGAATTTTTTAGGAAGGAAAATGGAGGTTGCAGTTTGCATGAAAATGAGATAACTTAACCAGCATGGTAATCACTATACTATCATAATCCCACCTTTGATACTTTGCCAATGGTTCAAATCTTGGTTAAATCTTTACCAATTATCCACACTGCCTTGTTGTTAATTGTAGCATTGGGTGTCAGTAAAACTGGACGTTAAGCAGAAGATACAGATTTTCATGTAAGCTGTCTAAAAAAGTTAAAAACTAATGTTATGGGCTGCTGGCATACAAATTGATTGATCGATTTACTTATTGTTGTTACATGTACCGAGATACAGTGAAAAGTGTCGTTTTGCATGCTATACAGGCATACAGTACCACACAAAACGCATCAGGGTAGCAGAACAGAGTGCAGAGTACAGTGTTACACCTGCAGATAAGGTGCAGACAGAGATCAGAATTAACATTTTAGAGGTCTGTTCAAAAGTCTGATAACAATGGGGAAAAAGCTGTTCTTGAATCTATTTAGATTAGATTAGATTAGATTACTTAGTGTGGAAACAGGCCCTTCGGCCCAACAAGTCCACACCGACCCACCAAAGCGTAACCCACCCAGACCCATTCCCCTACATTTACCCCTTTCACCTAACACTACGGGCAATTTAACATGGCCAATTTGCCTAACCTGCACATTTTTTGGATTGTGGGAGGAAACCGGAGCACCCGGAGGAAACTCATGCAGACACGGGGAGAACGTGCAAACTCCACACAGTCAGTCGCCGGGTCTCTGGCGCTGTGAGGCAACAGTGCTAACCACTGAGCCACCTTGTTCTGTGTATTCAGACTTTTCTATCTTCTGCATGATAGAAGAGGATGGAAGAGAGTATAACTGGGGTGGGAAGGATCTTTGATTATGTTGATTGCTATCCTGAGGCAGTGGGAAGTATAGATGGAGTCAATGGATAGAAGACTGATTTACCTCGCCTTCTCCTAACTTTCTAGCCTGTCTCCTATTTGGATTTGGTGCAGGCTCTTCGGAAGAGATGATATGGAGCCATTGCTACGATGAACTTTGAAGTCACTAAGAATGGTGACTTCAGCGCAAGAAAAGTTTCAATCAACAGATTTTATTGACAGCAAGTTGAGAAGTCCTGTGTATATATTTTCCTTTATTCATTAAATTTAAGTAGGAACTAGGCAAAACCACTCTATGGTCACTTTTTTTTAAACATCAGTGAATAGAGAAAAATAGCCTGTAGAGAGTTTGTAAAGTTGGAAGAATAAATTCAGTAGATGAATTTAACCCAGCATGGGAGATCATTTTCAGCCCAGGAAATTCATGTTAGTCGGTTCAAAGGTGCTGAGGTGATTATTTGGGACATTGCATTAAGAATGGTATTAATATAGAAATAAAGAAAACAGAAGCAAGAGTAAGCCATTTAGCCTATCAAATCTCCAACAATCAGTATGATCTTGGCTGACCAATGCCATGTGCCTGATCTCTCCCCATGCCCTTCGCTGCCTTAGTGTCTCGAAATCTATCTTGTTTTTTTCAGAAGTAAATTCAATGATTTGGCCTTCACCACCTTATGTGGTAGAGAATTCCACAGGATCATCACCTCTGAGCAATGCTCCCTTTAAGTTGTGCAGCTGTGCAGCCAAATGGAGATTCATCCTGCTAATGGCTTCCAGTTCTGGAAGCCGCTGCCATGGATGGACTTTGGAGGTCTTTGCAGGGGGAAGAAAATATTACAGGGAACATAGACTCTGAATTATTTCTCTTGATCTGAGTCCTAAATGGTCTACCCTGTATCCTGAAACTGTGACCCATTGTTATAGACTTGCCAGCCAAGTAAATGTCATCCCTGCATCCAGTCTATCAAGCCCTGTCAGAATTTTATCTGTTTCAATGAGATCCCCTCTCATTCTTTTCAAGTCCAGTGAATACAGGCCTAGTCAACCCAATCTTTGGTTACGGTGACATAGTGATAATGTTACTGGACAAGTAATTCAAACCCCCAGGCTAATATTCTGGGGACATAGGTTTGAATCCTACCATGTTAGATTGTGAAATTGAATTCAATAATGAAGAAATCTGGAATTAAAAGCTAGTCTAATGACAACCATAAAGCCATTGGCATCAAACCCATCTTGTCAACTAATGTCCTTTAGAGTGAAGGAGATCTGCCATTCTTAACTGATCTGGCCTACATGTGACTCAAGATTCATAGCAATGTGGTTGACTCTTAACTTCCCTTTGAAATAGCCTACAGAGCCAATCGGTTCAAGAGCAACTAGGAGTGAGCAACCCAGCAACACCCACATCTCATATAAGAGAGAAAACTCTTTCCGCATACAACAAACCTGCCATCCCAGGAATCACTCTTTGTGATCTCAAGATATCCCAAACTATTTTACAGACAATGAAGTATTTTTGAACTGCAGTCATCTTGTTATGCACCTCCCATACATTGGACATTGAAATAAATAGGGTAGACGGGAATTGTAAGGAGGAGGTAAAACTTGGTTCATAATTAATGGAAAAACAAGAGTAAAATGAGTGGAAATACTGATGGAGAAAATCAAGATTCAACAATTCAATAAGTGCTGCTGAAATGCAGGTTCAGGTCAGGAGGTCTTAAGACAGAAGAAATAGGAGCAGAAATAGACCATTTGGCCCATTGAGCATGCTCCACCTTTCATCAAAATTATGGCTGATCTAATTTTGGCCACAATTCCACTTTCCTGCCTGCTCCTTAAAAAAATTAGAAATAGTGGATGTGATGAATACAATTTTTGAGTACCTTTAAGATTATGCCAAAATTGTGAATCTTTCAGTTATACTTTCATATTCTCCATGGCGTTGATGGAGAGAAGAAAACAAGGATATAGGGTTGTCTCAATGTGACTATTGGTCAACTGGTAGCAGTACTCTCCACATGTTATCGTATGGTAAAGACACTTATCTAACTGGGTTCTGGCAGTGTGCTCTGTTCAGATTTTCACCAAACCACTGCCAATCTCAAAGCAACAGCAATGGACTCAGGGCCTGAATGATCCAACCACAATGCTCCTCAGATCCTGTCTTGCAGCATCGTATTTACCCTTCCCCCAATTGTAAAACCTGCCCTGTTGCACGCACCTATCTCTCTCCATAGCCAAGGTGAAAGTCACAGAATTGTGGTCACCATCACCAAAATGCTCACCCACTAACAAGCCCATCACCTGTCCCAGTTCGTTGCCAAGTACCAAATCCAAAATGGCCTCCCCTCTGGTCGGACAATCTACATACTGAGTTAGAAAAGCTTCCTGGACACACTGCACAAACACCGCCCCGTCCAATCTACTTCATCTAAAGAGCTTCCAATCAATATTTGGGAAGTTGAAATTGCCCATGACTACTACCCTGTGGCTTCTGCACCTTTCCAAAATCTGTTTCCCAATCTGTTTCTCCACATCTCTGCTGCTATTGGGGGGCCTATAGTAAACACCCAACAAGGTGACTGCTCCTTTCCTATTTCTGACTTCAGCCCATACTACCTCCAAAGGCAGATACCCCTCGAACTGCCTTTCTGCAGCCATTATACCATTTCTAATTAGCAACGCCACACCCCCTCCTTTTTTACCACCCTCCCTAATCCTACTGAAACATCTGTAACCAGGAACCTCCAAAAACCATTCC